>NC_056685.1:2792812-3103125 GCF_018350215.1 Panthera leo | reverse complement strand
CGCACCTTTGATTTTCAGCCCAGGTGTACATCCAAAGACACACAAAGATACAGGTGCGGAAAGGTACGTGTAAGAATGTGTATAGTGGTCTCGGTGCAGTCGCCCAAACAGGAAGTAACCTAAATGCCCATCGGTGGCCTTGTGGATTAAACTAAGGAGTTGGACTTTTACCCACAAAGACCGCGTGGTAGGGTAAGCGGGGCTCTGACTGGTTTTCAGCACACAAATGACATTATCAGCAGGTGGTTTTGAAAGACCTTCTCTGGCACAGTTTGTAGAGGCATTGGAGAGGGCCAGGCTGGGTGAGTCTGAGCCAAGTGGCAGTCTGCTTAATAGCCTAGGAGACACATACCCTGGCAGAGGGGGTGACGAGGACGGGCAGGTGCATGCAGTAACATAAATATTAATGAGATGAAATCTGTGGCTCAGGATTGAATATGGGGTGAGCGATGGCCACGGTCTGGGCTGTTTCCGAGGCTGAAACATCTGTCTCGTCCCTCTCCCTTCACCACACACCCTTGAAAGCTTGCTTCCTGAACCTTCTCCCTAGGCAACACGTGGATAGCAGGCTCCGAGGACCTCCTTCTGCCTCCCCCGGCCATCCTCTGTCTCTTCAGTGGCTTTTCTCTACCTTAGTTCCAGTTGTTAACTTTTCAGAAGATAATTCCAGGCCTTTTCTGTTTCTGTCTACACCCCACTCCTAAGTGCATCCACCTTCATGAGTCTAAGTACCATGTACACGTTAATGTCTCACATATATGTATGTCTAATCCAACTCTGTTCCCTCAACTACAGAGTCTGCCCCCCAACCCCTCACACACACAGACCCCATCTCCAACCAGATGTCCTAAAGTCACTGCATGCCCTACGCAGAGAGCTTTTCAGTCCCGTAGCTACCCCAACCCTTTTCTTTCTCATCCCTTTAGCTCAGAAAATTGGATTATTGTCTATTTAGGTACTTAAGCCAAACCTGGGTCCATTTTCTCTCTCATCTTAGTCCTTTGTTTACAGGCTTCAAATTATACCAAAAGGGCGGGGGGGGGGGGGGAGCAATCCTTATCAAGGTCTGCAAAACCTTGAGACCTGACCATCCCATCCCCATGTTCTGCTTGCTTTATGTGTTCAGTAAGCTCTGGACACCGTAGGCCCCTCTCTGCTCCCCAGGTGAGCCATAGCCTCTCCTGCCTGGGGCTTCTGCCGTGAAAGCTCTTCCCTTATTTCTCATCCACTCGGACCCTCCCTAGCCCTTCTCTCCAGGAATGCCCCTCTCCTCTGCCCTTTATTCTTCACCCCTGCACCAAGGCTACCTGGCTGCTGACGCTCACCGCAGGCTGTAATGACGCTGCTATTTCCGTTTCCTCCTACATCATTGCCTGCATCCTCCACTGGGCTCGGTGAAGACGGGGACCACACCTTTGTCTACCCCATAGCGTGAGACAGGCTTGCTCGAATCGGGGCAGGGAAATGTCCAGAATGGTCGTTACTAAGTTGAGAGGCGACATTAAGGATGATTTTTTCTGCCTCATGGACGGAGACGTTTTTGTATTCCTTGCTGCACTTCACTATATAAACCAACCTTAACGGTCTTTATCATTTATTACTTTTATAGTCATAAAAACAAATGCAACAATAAAAAAGACATTTATGATGTGGAATAATATCATTAGGAACTTGCTTGTGAAGGATGGTGCACAGAGGTTTATCTTTGCCTAATTGGAAAGCTCCAGCTACCCAGAATCATTCGCAACACTCCGTGTTGTTGGCTTTACTATCTGGGTTTTGTCACACACAGACTATGACTTCTATACACCTTGCGTGTGTAACAATGTGTAACGTGCGAAACGAGGAAAGGAGGGCCCGCATTTGTAGCTCTTTTTTAAGCTTGGGTCTAAATCAAAGGTTTTCATTTCTAATAGTCGTTCTTTCTTTTTTTCTCATTTCCCCTTGACTTTCAGAACAAGATTTTTTTTTTTTTTTAAGCATCTGTGCCACAAGATTTCAAATCAACTTAAAGGGCACACGGTTGGATATAGTTGCCTTTCTGTCCAGAGGGTGTGAGCTTTTTCTTAGGCAGACCCCCCCCCGCCCCCGCCACTGACTTCCCAAAATAGCGGGGAGTCAATGTGGTTGAACGTGTTTTCGGTCCAAACAGATTTGTTTCTGTGGATTCATAAGTGAGTCACATCTATACGGTTATTTTATTCTAGAGCCGTTGGCAGTGTGTTAAAGAGCCATTCTTTTGACAGCTGTATGATATTGCTGGATGCAAAGTGTCTGGGGATGGTAAGAGCCCTGCTCACGTCTATTGGACACTGACCTAGTGTTAAGGATGAGTACACCTTTACAAGTTAATTGTCACTGTGCTATTTCACAAGTAAGGAAATTGAGACCCAGGGGTGAAATTGCTCCTTTGTGGGCTCGGGGTTGGTATTAGGAATGCACGGCTCTCCTTTCTCTTCTCACGACCGTGTGGGTCTGTCTTCCTCTTTTTGGCATTTCCCCTGCTCTCCCCGTCCGTGTCCCTCAGTCTTCGCCCCTAAAGTAGGAAAGAAGTAAAAATAAGGCCAAACCAGTGCAGTGACTCATGTGTAAGCCAAGCATAATTTGGCTTCAATATTGCACAGCACATAAAGCTAATTTTGAGACCGCGTACTTTTCCCCCATGGAAATGCATTATAAAGTCACTTTCTGGAGGAAATACAGCTGCTCCAAAACAGACCAGAAACCACTTTCCCTGCTCTGATTGCCCACTTGGAACTTCACGGGGCTGCATCAAGAGCTGCTGAGCTATAATTCTTCCTTTCACACTTCCTCCACCTGGAAATACCACATGAGTCAGAATCATGAGTGTGGCTTCATCCACAGCCTTCTTTCTCATGGTTCAGAAATGTGCTGTTACTGGAAAACACCCTGATAAATCCCAGAGTTCAATACTTAGAATATATTTTTATTTGACAAAACAGAACCTGATGGTAATCTTCCATTCAAAGCCAAGAGAGAAATAACAGCCCAGTCTGGCGGTGTGCACCAGGTGGGATTCACAAATTCTGTCTTATGTTCATGTACTTCTTTTTTATTAAAAAATTTTTTAAATGTTTATTTATTTTTGAGAGAGAGAGAGAGACTGCGAGCAAGGGAGGGGCAGAGAGAGAGGGAGACACAGAATCGGAAGCAGGCTCCAGGCTCTGAGCCGTCAGCACAGAGCCCGATGTGGGGCTCGAACCCACGAGCCATGAGATCACGACCTCAGCCCAAGTCGGACGCTCAACCGACTGAGCCACCCAGACGCCCCTGTTCACATATTCTAACAAGACAGCTCACACTTGACACGGTTGCTTAGAAAGGTCTTGGTAGAGCAAGACAGGGCACGAGCTGTGGAGAACACAGAACCGTGGGTCCTCCCGCCAACGGTTTTATTGATTGTGATACAGAAGATAATCCGTAGCACGTGCTGTGGCTCATTGAAAATAAGGTATAATCTATTTCCAGCGCTAATGGGAGCAGGGACAATAATATTCCACTATTATTTGATCATCCATGCTTTGAGACAGGAACGGGCTTCTTAAAAATCCTGAGCATTGGAATACATGATTTCATGAGGCAGGAGAATTCGCTCTGTGGCCTTATGTAATTATCTCTTCCATGATGCAAGTGTTCTGGAGGGTAATCCATTCGTACGCAAGGAAACGGACGCTGGAATTGACCAGAAAGATTAGCCTCCTCATCTGTACAAACAGGGAGCTGCAAGCTCTAATAACAGGCTTCGAGGAGCCAGGTTCACGGGTGGTGGCACCAGGGAGATGCTATGACCACAGGCAAGTCACTTAGCTTCTCCGAGCTTTAATTTACTCCCACGGAAATGAGGATAATGACACCTGTCCTGACACTGTCATTGTTATAAGACCCAATGAGATGCATTATATGAAAGCACTTTGAAAATTCTAAATCACAACTGACTGTAAGATACTATTTACCTCTGTTGCAGTGACTTCCATTCATGGAATCTGATGCAGAAAATAGTTTTTCCAACAGAAATCAATCAAGAACAATTAGTCCTTGAAATGTACTAACGTAGAGTTTATTTGTATGCTCTTTCCAGTCCTCAGGTAGAAATCACTTGAAATTTATTTGTACGGACTTTGTTTGCATTACGTTGTTAGAAACGGCGTTCGGTTTCCAAAACAGCAGAGATCTACTCTGGCTATAACGTAATAACTGCCTTTCCGGGAAAGTGGATACATACTGGTAAAGATTCTTTTATAAACTATTGTTTTCTGTGAGAAAAATAGGGTATAGAATTTAGGTTGTATCAGACCTACCATTGCAAATTTGCTTTTGTCAGAGGCCATTCTGGTAACCAGCTGGACCTGTCATTGCAGATGTCCATCCGAGCCTGAGCGTCACTGAGCAAATCGCACATTTAATCACATCTACGCTTTGCTCGTGAGGGGTGGCCTTTTCTCTTCTCTCACCACTAATGCGCTCATTCATACAGTGCTTTTTACATGCTCTGAGTACTTTGTCGCTCATTGTTATGACATTTAATGCACGAAGCTACTCAACATGTCTGTATCCCCAGATAGTAACAACTGGGAACAACCAATCTCCGGCTTCCGGAGCAAATTCCGTTCCCAGAATAAAGCACCTCTTTATATCCAATTAAAATAATACAACCTCTTACTGTGGAATTAGTATCTGTATTCTTTTTATTCCAATTTTTTAAATAAAATTAAACTCCTCAAAATGCATTTCTAGGTTAGACTGAATAGTAAAATAGTAACGATGACACTAACAATAATAGCAACTCCTATGTATCGGGTATCATGGCAGCGCGTCAATGTCATTTCAATGTCATTTCGTGCCGCAGTGCTTTATAGGGAGAGAGTACACCTGGCGATCACTTTCCACAGGTGCACCAACAGCCTGCGTTTCTTGGGCCACCGGATGGTAGCCGTAAAGCAGGGATTAAAATGCTTACACCACGACCTCTCATTTTTGACTGCGTAACGTGCGCCAAACTTGCTAAATGCTCTGTGTGGAGTTATTGAATCTGCACAAGAAAAATGGATAAGTACTGTCACACTCACTTTCTAGTTAAGGAAACTGAGCTTAAGAGGCACTAAGTATCTTCTCATGAATATTATAGCCAGAAATTTTTCAAGTCATAATTTTAACCCAGGTAGATATGACTTCCAGGTTTGAACTCTTGACCTTGGCTTCATTTGATGTGAACAGAAGAGTCACTGCAAATAATTTTGTGTGCCCCAACAGGGCAGAATTTTCTATTTCTGTGAACCAGCTACCCTACCAGACCTAGAATCACACTCGGTTTGCCATCATACAATCTGCTTCCACGGAATGTGTATGAACTGGTACAACTGTCCGAGCTGCTTGACCTCATTAGCCCCTTAGCTTACAGCTAAGCTGTAGGACCTCATAGCTCTAAGGACCTCATAGCTCCTTAGCTTACGGAGAACCTGCATCTTCTTTTATCAGACAGAGAGCTAGGGCGATAGGAACAGTGTTGGACACATCGGGGATGTTGGAAACAAAACCGTTCTCCAACCCTCTGATTTTTCATTTGTGTCTTGATTTGAAAGTACTTCTAGATGAGCAGGAGGGCTGACAACCTCCCACCGGCTCCTTGAATCGGGATGGAAGATATGAAGCTCTTCTCTCTGCCACAGCCAGGAAAAGACAGAACATGATCAGCTGCTCTACGACCGACCTTGAATTAGTCTAGATCAAATAACTGTGGAGCAGATAAATTCATTTGGTTAGTAGGGGTCCGCCTGGCAAGGTATTTATCCTCAAAGGCTCATTGGGAAGCCTCACTGCTTAAAAGTGGATCGTTATGGAGATTAATTTGAAATATTTTAATGCCTACATGAGCACACGCCCTTGACACTTTAAAAATGCTCCATACTAATTCATCACAGCCATACTCCCGTATTTATGGGTCACAAACTGTGTCCTGATTTATCGCAGTATGAAGTTCTTTACACGTGATATCTCATTTAGTTCTTGCAACGCCTAAAAATGTAGGTGCTGATATTATCCCCAGTCAATAGATACAGAAGTTGACGCTTACGTACATCACTTGCCTAAGGGTAAATAAGTGGGTTCTGAACTTCAGAACTCCATTGCTGTGTTCTAAAATGTAGACTTTGGGACCCTTATTATTCATTTATTCGTATGTCATGGGGTATACCAACCCCTCACTGGCTTTCAGGATAAATATTTTTGCTGTCTGCTGCATTCTGTTGCTCACATGTATGTAGGAGTGAGAGGTGGCTGTCCACTCAAGTTGGAGTCTTGGATTGGTCCATCGGTTCTCTGAGGGAATATCAGTGATATCTCCTACTTGTATGCTCACACAATATTGCTGACACCGTAACCTCAGCATATTCTTTCAAGTTACTTCAAAAGCCTAATATCAAGAAAGAAAATTTCTGGAGGACTGCCCAAAGGATGTACAGTTCATACATTCTTCTTGTCTAGACCTAATCACTGGATCAGACCAGATTGACTGCAGACTGTGAGCTTAGACTTTATCGATTTGGCCCCAGAAGACCCAATTCACTGACTACCGTTGGTATTATACTCTCAGAGTACATCGAGGGACACTCTGTGGAAACTCATGGAAACTACAGGAGGCGTTTCACCTCATCATTCAGTATTCTCCCTAAAAATACTCAAGGGGAAATTACACATTGATACCACAGTGCCCAGGGGAAAAGGCAAAAACAACAAAAAGGTTCCTTCGGAGACCTAACATGATTTATGGATTATTTATAGACAATGTGAATTATCTGCTTCATTTTCCCCCTTTTCCTCTGGCCACTAGGCAGCAACTTCAGTTCTGGAATGATGTCGAATGTGTGGCACTAACTTCTGTGTGCATCTTGCCCTTTTAATCTCTTCTTACAGTCCTGCCTCGATTGACCCTTTTTCTTGGTTTTCTCCCTAAAAATTGACTTCAAGATTTCTTGACTGCCTCGGAAATTTACATCTCATATCTCAAGCAGCCTCCGACCCGATCGCAATTGGGTCCTAATCAACCACCAGCACTGATTCACTACAAAGTCCTGATCATGGATTTTCTTTGTCTGGGGCTGGCAACATCCTTCACTGGCCTGGTGCAAAATGAAAATGTGGATGGGAGGGGGTGAGGAGTCAGACTCTCCTTCTCATGGGCTTGCCACCCCAGCCCATAGAGGGCGCCAGATCGTGGGGGACAAATCTGGAGATGGACCCTCCGGGGCCTGTGTGACTGTCCTGGCCCCATGCCCACGAAGCCAGCCCTGCTCCAGCACCCTCTTTCCCCCTGCCCCCCTTTCTCCCAGACTAATTCTCATTCTTGCTTCTCTTGTTCAACCTGCCTGGAATTCATGGCAAAACATTTCGATCCCATAGTGATTAAGTCAGCCAGCCTAAGTCCTACCCCTCCCATGCCCAGCTTGGGGATACCCACTGATTTCTGGCTGTCCAAGGCAGGAGAAAATCAAATACCTCTCACCTGCAGGCGCCTTGTCCTTTCTCTTCACATTACCAGGATTTGATATGAGAAGTGTTACATGTAATTTTGCACCAACTTGCAGCATCCTGAGATTGTAACTCAAAGAAGTTGGCCATGTGCTCGCTATCTCCTCCCCTATCTGGGCTTCAATTTCCTCCCACTGAATGAGTTTTACCCTTTCCAGATTGAAGGTTGTGGGCTTTTGGATGAAAAAAAGGAAAGCAAAATAGGAGGTGAACAGCTTTGTCTTCTGTCATCTGTTCTCTGTCCGTCATCTGTTAATATCACACCATATGCCTGAAGTAGAACTTTTACCCTTCTTCCTACCCCAAACACAGCTAATAAAGCCACGTCTGTCTTTCTTAGGAACGCAAGGGGCCCCAGCACCCCTGCTGTTGTCCTTAAACTTCCATCTTTGCTCTGACCATTGCCCTTGGTCTCCTGTCGGCTTCTCATGTCCCAGTGGTAGCCATTGCCATGTGTTAGGGTTTGTTGGGAAACCACCTTAATCCTCGCAGATTACCCCACCAACCCCATCTGTCCTCATCGAAATCTTCTGTGATTGTATTGTTCAACTATCTTCCCACAACACTTGTGCTCTCAGGTGCAGACCCGAGAGACTGTACAGCCCCGATCTAGGAGTGGGTGCCATGGACTGAATGTGTCCCCTCAAAATTCCTGTGTTGCAGACTACCCCCCCAGTGTGCTGGTGGTCATTATGACACGAGGGTGGGACCCTTCTAATGGGATTAGTGCCCTTGTAAAAGGGACCCCTGGGAGCCCCCTCACCCCTTCCCACCATGTGAGGCCACAGCGAGAAGACATCTTTTTTGAACCAGGAAGCGGGGTCTCACCGGACGCCTCATCAGCCGACACTTTAATCTTGGATTTCCAGCCTCCTGTCTTGGCTCCCAGCTCTGCCACCACTCAGCCACGTGACCCTTGAAAGTCACTTAACTTCTCCATGCCTCGTTTTTCATCGTTAAGTTGGAGCTCAAGAAAACATCTACATCATTGACTTATTTATGGAGAGGATCAAGTAAGTAAGCAAAATTCTTAAATAGTGTCTGACACGGAGTGTGCACTCAGTGAATGTCAGCTGTCGTCATTATTTAAGGAGGGCGCATACCCTCAGCCACAGGCCACACCAGTCCTAACTGCCTCACCCCTTGACAGGTTTATGTATTTCCTGCCCGGTCCTGCAGGTGTCTGGGCTTCCTTAAGTCTCTGTTGAGTGTCCAATCCTGTCACCCTGACTTCTGCCGGAATAAAGTTCCCACTTTCACAGAACACAACTGTCTACATTCGAACCCATAAATTTTCTATTATATCCACACTTCTTGAGGGAAGCGGGGTCCACTGGGGGCCTCGCTGTAATGCGTGTGAGGGTGGAAAGCCTTCAGTTGGTGCAGAGGCTGGGGGCCCTCTCCCCAGCCGATCTTCCTGTTTCTACAACTTGCAGCAGCTCCAGTGAAGAGGTCAGGGTGGACCCCAGAAGGTTCCATCGTGGCAGGAGAGGGGAACCTTGGGGATCTGTGAGCCGGTGTAATGGCAGATGCCTCCCTTGGTTCACCCTTTGTCTCAGGTCTGTTTGACGCATCTCCAGCCTGTTCTTGCTGGGGTGCCGTTGCAAAATTACCATTTTGAGAGGGCAAAGCCCCAATCTTCCAACACCTCACATGTCACCCCTGGCTATATAGCTGTTTAAAATACATGTTTTTCCCTTTCTAACTAATTTAGGATAAACTGGGTCAGCCCAGGAATTTGGGTGTCGCAAAGAGCCAGCTCCGAATGCTAACGCAGGAGGCGATGCCTTCAGCTTAAATGCAAAGAGTCGGACCAACATAAAGAGAAGGATCCTTCACCTCCAACCGGCAGCCCTTCTCCCAAATCCAATGCAGCGCCAGAAACCACCTGGGAAAGCCGTAGTTGCCATGGAGACGGGACCCCTGGGTGCCTCTGGCTGCCGCCTCAGTGCTCCTGCCTCCTTTCTGGGCCAGGGAGTTTTCAACTGATAATGTTAGGCTGGCGCCTGTCTTGGTCCCTGACAGCGGGGGTTGGGTTTTGCTTGTTTTTTTTTTTTTTTTTTTTTACTTTCTTTTCCTTTTTTCCCCCTTCCTTTATTCTCTTTTTTGGGAAACTATAGGGACCTTAGTTTAAATATATACCTAATGAAAATTGCACACCACACAAGCCTTCCGCCTATAAACACGCCGTGGGCAGAGAGTACAACCTCGAGCGGGCATAAAACAGTGGGCAACACACTCACAGATTTAACGGTTCGAGGGGCAGTTTCCCACCTCCCCCGTTGGCTGCTGGGGCCTCTTTCTCATAGGTGGATGGACTTTGAGGCCATTGATGCTGTGAAATTTCCTAGAATGGCCCAATTACAGAGACACCTGTGATCAGTTATTTCGGCTAAAAAAAAAAAAAAAAAAAGAGAGAGAGAGAGAGGCCCCAAGTGCTTTATTCAGCTTCAGTGAGATGCGACAGGAAACCGTTCACAGGCTAAGTCAGGGGTGCACTGCTCAGGGACAACCGAGAACAACGCCTCTAACTATTCCTACTCTCATGCACCATCCGGCAGAATTGGTTCTTTATATGGACTTTATGTTTTAGAGCAGTTTAAGGTTCATGGCAAAATGGAAGGGAAGGTACAGAGATTCCCCTACACCCCCTGCCTCCATATACCCCAGCACCCCCCACTGTCAACACCCCCACCTGACGGGACATTTACTGCAACCCGTGAACCTACATTGACAGTTGACATCACCCAAGTCCACGGTTCACATTGGGGTTCACTCTTGGTGTTTTGAATCTTATGGGTTTGAGCAAGTGTATGAGAGCATGCTTCCATTACATCCACTATAGTAACATACGGAGTCTTTCACTGACCTGAAAATCCTCTGTGCTCCCCCTGTTCATCCCTCCCTCCCCACCAGCCCCTGGCAACCATTGAACTTTTTACTGTCTCCATAGTTTTGCCTCTTCCAGAATGTCATAGAGTTGGAATCATACAGTATATAGACTTTTCAGACCGGATTCTTCCACTTAGTAATAATGCACTTAAGATTTTTTTCATGTTTTTTCATTGCTTGATAGCTTTGCTTTCTTCCTCTCCTTTCTTTTTCTTTCTTTCTTTCTTTCTTTCTTTCTTTCTTTTTTCCTCTTCTTTCTCTTTCTTTCTTCCTCTCTTTCTTTTCCTTCCTTCCTTCTTTCCCTCCTTTTCTTTCTTTCTTTCTCTCTTTCTCTTTCTTCTTTCTTTCTTTCTCTTTTCTTTCTTTCCTTCTTTCTTTCTCTTTTCTTTCTTTCTCTTTTCTTTCTTTTTTCCTCTTCTTTCTCTTTCTTTCTTTCTTCCTCTCTTTCTTTTCCTTCCTTCCTTCTTTCCCTCCTTTTCTTTCTTTCTTTCTTTCTTTCTTTCTTTCTTTCTTTCTTTCTTATATCCTTAGTTGTGTATGACCTGTTCTGCCGGTCTTCCCTTTGTTCTCAGAGAGGGTTGCTCTATACATAGTTGTGGATTTTGGTGGGTCTGTGGGAGGAGGCGAGCCAAAGATTTTCCTACTCCACCATCTTGATTCCACTGATGGTTCTTTTCATTTTAGCGCTGAATAATAGTCTATTTATCTACTCACCTACTGAAGGACATTTGGTGGCTTCCACATTTTGGCAATTATGAATAAAGTTGCTGTCAGCTTCCTTGTGCAGATTTCTGTGTGGACATAAGTTTTCCACTCCTCTGGGTAAATACCAGGGGGCAGCACTGCTGGGTCTTATGGTAAAGGTGTGTTTAGCTTCGTAAGAAACTAAGAAATTGCCAAGCGGTCCTCCAATGTGGCGGCACCACTTTGCATTCCTACCAACAGTGAGTGAGAGTTCCTGTTGCTCTACATACCATTGTTATTTATTTATTTGTTTTTGACATCTGTCCGTCCCTTTTCCTCAAAAAAAATATACCTGAAGGGAACTAATTTAATCAGAGTCATCCAAAGAGCTCCCGAATCTCAAGCTCACTGCCATGGTATGAGGAACGCACTCAGAAAGAAATCCCACTTACCTAGGACGGAAACATACATTCCTCACCAAGAAATAAAAATATAAGGCAAATTTTGAACATGGGTGTGGCTCTGCCCTTTAATCAAGTCAAGAATCCAATTTACTACGTACAATATCTGTGTTTATAACATTCTCAAATAGAGATTTGGCGTCGGTATAATCAGGGCATCTCAAACAGTAAGCATCCTTTGTGTTGACCAGACAACTCTCTTAAATAGTATCCTAAAAGAAATATGATTTACAATAGCTTATTGGAAGCAATATTTTTTTTAAGGATCAGATTTAAAAATGTTCCCATCTTTGGTTGGTCAACTATCCTTTAAGGTCAATAACGCAACATTACCACCATGAGGCGCTATGATGGAATGTAACCTCAGAATCTCACACACCTTCCCCTCCTACATCTATTTTATGGTGACAGTTATTGTGATGCTGTATGTGTCTAACCTGTCTAACCTGTCCTATTAGAGCAAAGACCTCTATACCGGGGAGGATGACCCAGAGCTGTCATTATAGGGGCCCTGACTTTGCTTCCGCTCCTTGAAAACACGACCAGACTCTCCCAGGTTGCAACATACACTTACAGCTGCAGTCCTGCTGATTACAGTCCTCAGAACGTGGAATACGTAGGAATAAACAAATGCAAATAGACTGATCTTTGCAAGTAAACAGAATAGCAACCTTTTCTTGGCTGCATTTAGATTCTGCCAGGTCAGAATTTAAAACGAAGCTCAACCCTCACGGGAACATGCGTGTGCCCAAGGCATTCTTAAGTGTGTCAAATTTGGGCACAGATGAAATGGTTCGGGCAAAAAAGGTGGGAGTTGAGGGTGTCCTGACTCTTGAGCAGGAGCCCACCTCTCCATGTGCCTCCTCCGATCTGTGTGATGAGGGCATAACTCCCCACGTGTTGGTTGTGGCCTTTGCTGTGTGAGCAGAGACCAAGCACATGGAGATATTCACCAGAGAGACTGTTGTGATGGTATAATGCTGAGAAGGTGATTTCTGACCCTGCCTGGGTCGGTGGGGTTGGGGGGGTTGCAAAAAATGCCATTTACTTAAAAATTGAAGTCAAATGGGTGTGAAAAAGTACGGAAATAAATTGTTTGGGCTGATGGGGGTGAAAACACTCCCCAGGTTCCAATATGGGCAGGCACGTGCTTCCAGAATATATGCACACCCACCAGGGAGACTCCTCAGAGAAGCACGTCTCCCAGATGGGAGCCTAGACCAAAGTCAAAGTCATGGCTCTGGCCATGCTTCCACAGTGGGGAAGATCATCTATTCTAGAAACACTGCCCGACCGGTGCCACTAATTGTCACAATATCTGGCCAATAAGGGCAAATGAACACCTTCTGTCAACCACCACCCAAGTCTTTGTTAAGAGGTAGCTCCAAGGGGCCAAGACGGTGTGAACTGTCTTTTCAGAATTTACTACTCATCTTTCTTATTTCACCTAGCAAAATTACAAACTTTTTAAGGAATAGAGTGTAACAGTTTTAATTAATGCATACTTTTATTTTGGCAAGAGAGAAACTCTTTTATACTCATTAGATCATCCGTCTTAAACCCTTCTGAGACTCTTCATGTCCTTCCTAAGTTCAGAGGGACAGAGTGTTTACTTCCTTTTATAACTCTATGCAAGACATAGCCGGGAAGGGTGTCATGTCTCAATTAGCAGCTGGACCAGTGTTTTAAAAGTGGTTGAATGGAATATAAATGAGGGACTGGGGCGGGGTCACCAAGGGAGGCATTGCACATAGGCACTTTCTCTGGGCACATAATTCTGCTTTTTCCTTTGTGTTAACAGTGATCTACTTTATGGTCCTTCAGCTGTTGTGGGCCTCTGACAGAATGCACGCATTTCAGACAATATTAAAATACGAAATGACAGGGGCACCTGGGTGGCTCAGTCGGTTAAGCATCTGACTTCGGCTCAGGTCATGATTTCATGGTTCATGAGTTTGAGCCCTGAGTTGGGCTCTGTGCTGACAGCTCGGAGACTGGAGCCTGCTTCAGATTCTGTGTCTCCCTCTCTCTCTGCCCCTTTTCCACTCACACTCTGTCTCTGTCTCAAAAATAAACAAACATTAAAATAAAATACAAAATGACAATCTTAACATCATCTTTGAACACACCTTCCCCGTTCCCTGTGGGTATAAACACTTTTCTATTTAATCATGTTTACATCTCTCTCAGCTATAGCATCCTCTAAATTTACACTTGACCTTTTACCAAATAGCACTTAAAAGGACCTAGCGTAACCCAAAAGGCAGAAGCAAAGGGAAACTGCCCAGTCAATAGTGAGGATGTCAGTCTGGGAACGAAGCCAGCAGGTGGAACCACAGAAATCACAGGAATAGGAAGTAACAGATTCTTCCGCATAAATAAACTTGTGAGAAACTAATTGCTACAGATTTCGTAACAAAAATAAAACTCAGGGAAGGTATCGTGAGCATACTGCAATGCGTCAAATCTTCACATTTGTAATACAATATCCAAAACGTGCACAGGAAAGTTGAAGTCTGTGTTCCTTGTTCAATTGTCTACATCACTTCAAACAGCTAGCCATGTTTGTGGAATCACATTGACTGAGTGTCGAGAGGAAGGGAAGAAACAAAAATAGACACTGCTCCGCCTTTGAGAATTCGCGTCCCAAAAGATGGCTTCTGCTCAGCGCCCATCAACAGGCCACGGAGTGGAAGAATCTCGTTTCTCAGATGCAGACATGGCAGCCAGGACGATGAGGGATTGGGCCGGACGATCCCTTTCCTGGATCTAGGGAGACCTAGAACTTCTCCCACCCAGCCTCTCAGGGACAAGGAGAGGCCACTATTAACAATGATCACAAATGACTGTTTATCACTCAAGAGTTTGAAGGAGGCCTGTGAAAGATTACATTTCCTGGGCTTGATCACTGAAAATGTGGTGTTGAAGCCCTAATTACCAGCTGCTGTCAGAGACACAGCACCCCCTCTGGGATTATTTGTATAAACTCATGGCCTGGGGCAATTCCTGGAAACTACAGTTAACCTCACGATTATTTTCAGGCAGTGAAGAAGTCTTCCCACATTAGGTTTTGACATAAGCTTTTGCTCTCTAACCTCTGAGTGGCAAGATCCTTATAAAACAAGCACGTGATACTGTTTCTCTGCCGTCAATTGTAGGAACTCTAGAATAATCAAGAGCGCCAGTGGAGAGCACGATCGAGGGGACTTTAAGCCGGGTGGTTTCATCACACGTCCACGGTGGTGATAGCTGGGTTGACTCTGACTTTGTTAGAAAACAGAAGGCGGAGGAAACCAGAGCTGGTGGGGGGGAACATCAAACAGCCTGGGTTTGGGCTCCCAGAATCCAGAACTGGCATCTGAACTGCGTGTTGCGAAGGTCGGATGAAATAATGACCTGATACCAACAACTGTGTGCTGTTGGTATAGATCATGCGAAGTCACTAGAGCCTTCAGCCGTAGAGCATGGAGGAGGGACCGAGAACAGTAGGGACTGGGAGAGCTAGAAGGAATTGTCTGGTGGCCCCAACACAGAAAACAGAACAAAGGCTGACGTTGTCCGGGAAGCCCATCCCGACACAGTGCACGCCTCACTCTGGAAGAGGCTGTGTGTTGCACAGAGCAGCCCGGGGAGAAGACGGGCTCTCGGGAAAGAGGTGGGAAGCATCTCCCCCTTCACCTACAGAGGTGTCAGCGGGGAGGTCGTCCCCGGGTGAGTCCCCTCCAGGCAGGGGCTTCTCCAGGCTAGCACAGTGTCAAATCCCTAGATGCTCTGGGGCTTCCTGTGGGCTTCTCTGGATGAGGACCTCCCACGTGTGGCATGGGAAGGCATGTCTATTTGTTACAACTCCCTGTCCCAAATCCTGCACGTGGGCACACATGTACGCACACACGCAGCATTTAAACTGACCTTTCCTGAGCAAACCCCCATTCAGAAACCCCCACTCACTCTCTACATTAATTTGACTTCTACTAGTAATGATTTGCTCCAAACTCAACTTGCCTCTTAATTTCCAGGCCCTTAAGCGTGGACTATGTAGCTTGCCCATCGTAAATGGCCCATGAAAGCTTCTGAGCTGCTAGATTAACCTTCTGTCTCCAGTCACTTTGCCATGGGAAGCTCTTAGATGACCTTAATGGATCTACAACAAGTTAATGTGCATATAAATTTACTCTATAAATATACCACGATTAAGGAAAGCACATGGATATTTCCTGAACGAGTGCTAACTCAATTTTTCCAATCAAAGACAGGAAAGCAACATGCACTCGTCTGTACTTCTGTTGGTAATATTATGTGATCGCTTTAAAAGTGTATCCCTAAAATAGCCCATGATTTAGGCTTAAAGCAAAGGAACCCACTGAAAGTTTTCTCCAGCTCTTGGCTGTGGCGTGTAACGAATGACCTCGAATTCTGCACTGCGGTATTTTAATAAGATTCCTCTTCTATCAGCTTTGTTTTTCCAACCATGGTAACTCACGGCAGGTTTTTCAGGTTCCTCTGCAGCGGTCTAATTGCAAACAGGGTACAACAGCACTGGCAGGTTTTGACATGTCACTAAATGACACAGACCAGACCGGAGTCACTTTTCTGACTAACGTGAGGTAATACCCGAGAAGCAGCTGGCCGTGGGTGAATATTCCTCCACACCTTAGCACCACGACCACAATTCTGCCATCTCTTTCCCACGTTGGAAAGAGATGGCCTGATGGAAGGATAAATGGACGTGACCACTGCCTCCTCTCCTATTCTGGTCACTGCTGTCCCAGCTCAGGCTGCATGGATGTGTGTGTGGCGGTGGGGGGTGGGGGGTCCTCTGGACACGGTGGTAGACAATTGTCGCTTCTCTCCTTCGTGATCTCTGTGAAGTGACAAAGTCATTGATTTTTCTCCCCTGCCAAATGTCTCAAAGGAGCAGGTTGATGTATAGCTTCTCCCATGGAAGAGATCCGTAAAGAATAAAGGCAGCTTGCATCAGACCTCCACTGAGTTTCCTTTGTTTCTACCTCAGACTTGTTCCTTTTGGGATCTAAAAACTGTCCCACCTGAGTTTTCACATTCTTATCCAACTGCATGAGTGCAAACATTCTTATTTACTAATTCATCCATTATTTCATTTGTGTACTGGCACCGGCTGAATTGTGTCCTCCCAAATTCATTCGTCGACACCCTAACCCCCAGCATCCCGGAACCTGCCTGTATTTGGATAGAAAGTCTTTAAAGAGATAATTAAGGTAACATGATGCCACGAGGGTGGCCCTAATTCATCTGACTGGAGTCCTCATACCAAGAGGAGATCAGGACACACACACATGCACATACAGAAGACATGTGAGGACACAAGAAAGGACACCTTCATCTTCGACTTCCAGTCTCCAGGATACGGGACGGTAATGTGTGTTGTTTAAGGCACCCAGTCTGTGGTATTCATTACAGCAGCCTGAGGAGACTAACACAGCACCTGAGTTGTACCAGGCACTGCTAGAAATGATGGGGATACACTGGTGAATAAAGTAACAGAAAGTCCCCTCGCCCTTCCGCCATGTTGAGGAAGCCGCCATCGGTGAACGGGAAGCCGCCATCTGTGAACAGGGAAGTGGCTGTCACCACCCATGCGTCTGCCCACACCTGATCTTGGCTTCCAGCATCCAGAGCTAAGAGATGACTGTCTACTGGGGATAAGACCCCTGGTCTGTGGAATTTGAAAGAGCAGCCCGGGCCGACGAAGGCACCCTCCCGATGGATTTCTTTCAATTCACAACAGTCACAAGGGAGATCTTGAAAATGAAGTCACGGTCCCCTCAGATGAGGAACTTCTCTGCTTCCCAGCAGTAACCACGTCCTAAAGGGTGATAATCATGCAGGCGTCTGGGAAGGTGGCAGGGTCCGTTGAGTTAGTGCTTTGATGACACCGTAATTCCTCTGTGCCTCCTGCTCATACTGTGGAAAACAACAGTGGTTCTCAACCTCGGCTGGAATCATCTAGGCCTCGCCCCCAGTGACCCTGATCTGTTGGTCTGGGGACAGGCTCAGGCATTAAGGAATTCTTTTTTTTTTTTTAATTTATTTTTATTATTAATTTACATCCAAGTTAGTTAGCGTATAGTGCTAGAATGATTTTAGGAGTAGATTCTGGTGATTCACCCCCTACGTATAACACCCAGTGCTCATCCCAACATGTGTCTTCCTTAATGCCCCTTCCCCATTTAGCCCAACCCCCTACCCACCTCCCCTCCAGCAACTCTCTGTTCTCTATATTTAAGAGTCTCTTATATTTTGTCCCCCTCCTTGTTTTTGTATTATTTTTTCTTCCCTTCCCTTATGTTCATCTGTTTTGTATCTTAAATTCCTTATATGAGTGAAGTCATATGATACCTGTCTTTCTCTGACTGACTTATTTCACACAGCGTAATACCTTCTAGTTCCATCCACACTGCTGCAAATGGCAAGATTTCACTCTTTGTTTTTTAATGTTTTATTTTATTTTTGAAAGAGAGAGAGACAGAGTGCAAGCAGAGGGGTGGGCAGAGAGAGAGGGAGACACAGAATCTGAAGCAGGCTCCAAGCTCTGAGCTGTCAGCACGGAGCCCGACGCGGGGCTCGAACTCACGGACCGTGAGATCATGACCTGAGCCGAAGTCGGATGCTTAACCGACTCAGCCACCCACGTGCCCCAAGATTTCATTCTTTTTGATTGCTGAGTAATACTCCATTGCACATATACACCACATTTTCTTTGTCCATTCACCCATCGATGGACATGTGGGCTCTTTCCATACTTTGGCTATCGTCGATGGTGCTGCTATAAACATGGGGGTGCATGTGCCCCTTCGAAACAGCACACCTGTATCCCTTGGATAAAGTCCTAGTAGTGTAATTGCTAGATCGTAGGGCAGTTCTGTTTTTAACTTTTTGAGGAACCTCAGGGCATCAGGGAATTCTAACATGCAGCCACGATGGGGAACTGTGCTTTGGAGGACCCTTATAAGCATTTCCACGTCGAGCAGACAGTAGAGGATGCTCTGTCCATCTCCTCAAATACCTGCGCTTTGGTGAGTGTCAGGCTGATGACTGTCTTGGGTGGAAATCCAGTCCAATCCAACAAATATGGCCGAGGCTGTGCTAATGCACAGGCGGTGAAGCCCTTACAGGCTGTGACCCAGAGCTCAAGGCATTTGCAGTTTGTTTCTTGCAGGGTGAAGAGGGTGATAGAGCGTGTGCGTTAGCACTCAACAGCTGGATTGTGTCTCCAGAAGGAGACGGGGGCTTCGGGGGTCAGCATCACCTGCTCTGCGTCACCAGGCTCACCCCAGTGGCATCCATTCCGCGCACTTGCTGCAGTCCTCCCCCACGTTACACGTTGGTAAACTAGTGCCCGGCAAGTGTCCCAGGGTCACATGGCCCATGATGTCAGAGCTGCACTTGACCTTGGATCTGAGTTGCCTCAAAGCCTGACTTTTCCAATGGAAGACACTGATAAGTCCGGGGGGGCTCTAGAGGAAAGAAAGAACAAAATCACGTGCGCAAATAATTTGCCTGTTTTCTTGGGCTTATTTCCTCCCAGTAGCTCGCCCGCTGGTCTTGAAAATACCCCTCTAGGGCTAAGACCCAACAGGCTGGAGGCCTGCAGCTCCCTTGGAGTTGGTCTTCAGTAGATTGATGATGTCGTGTAATGGATTATCGATACGCACTCTTGTTACTATGCTCAGTCATCGATGTGATCTGTATATCAACATGTCTTAGATGCTCACAGCACAAGCTCCCCCACATTTGTAAACTTGGCACAAATTGGAATATCAGGGGTACCTTGATGGCTCATCCGGTTAAGTGTCTGACTCTTGTTTTCTGCTCAGGTCATGATCTCACGGTTCGTGGGATTGAGCCCCGCTGGGCGTGGAGCCCTCTTGGGATCCTCTCTCTCCCTCTCTCTCTCTGCTTCTACTCTCTCTCTCTCCCCCTCGAAATAAATAAATAAACTTAAAAACAAAATTGAAGTATCAGTCAGAGGTCCCACTGGAATCCCATTCAGATCATTCAACTGAGAGATCTGAATGGAAAGGTTGTCCACACACATATGGGCAGAGTGACAGGAACCAAACAGGACACTGAGGCCCCTAGACCTCAGCAATAGCAGGAAAGGAAAATGTTACTGGCACTCAGTGGGGAACGGGGGCCAGAGAAGGAGCCACCTGGCAGGGGCTGAAAACCCGACAAGGGACACCACATCCTCCTGTGTCCAGGCTCTTGTTGCACAACCCCCACAGGAAGCCGGACGGCGAGGGAGCTGGCCCACACTGTCCTCAGTCCTGTTCGGACAAGGATGAGGACAGCAGTCGTGGAGAATGAGTGAGGAGCAGGGGTGGGGCAAATGGGAAAAACCAACACAACCCATTCCCAGGACAGTCAACTGGCAAAGCCAAAGGCAACGGAGAGGAAGCCAGTTAATCCTGAGTTCATGCTGCAGTCCCCTGACTGTACGTAACTTCCTACTGGAATGTGAGCCCCAGGGGGATCAGCTTCTATATCTCTGTCTTCTCCAATACCTGCACACCTTAGGAGTTTAGTTCATTAGTTAGTTAATTAAAGCTGTGTCATATCTTTTAGTGGAAAACCATCCGTCAGATGTTCTGTGGAGCTTTCCCGAGGAAACAACCAGTTGGTTGAAGGACTAGGTGACTCAGAGGCTCGTGATTGAACTCAGAGCGGAGGTTTGTCCATGCTTCTTCCTCCCGTGGAGTCGGGAGCTATCAAGGATGAGCAAATCCGTAATGGCTGAGTCCGACTCTTGGTCTCGACTCAGGTCATGATCTCACCATCCATGGGTTCGAGCCCCGTGTCAGGCTAAGCACGCAGCCTGCTTGGGATTCTCTCTCTCCTGTTCTCTCTGCACCTCCCACCCCTTCTCAAAAAATCATTTTTTTTTAAAAAGAAGCATGATGGGGTATGTGATACCACAATGTTGCCTCTTCTCTAAACTGGTGTACTCATCAGCTTCTATCTCCTGGTCCCCCAAATATTAAATCAGGATGCTTGCTAGGTCCTCAAACCTCCTACACCCATAAGACCTGTTGTTGAAATACCTATTTAGAGTTTGAGAGTCATTTGATTTCAAGAAATATTTTTCAAGACCAGCCAATCCGTATCACAAATATCTGTTGGCTTTAACCTTTAGGCTCCGTCATGACGTTTCGGATGCTTATACCTCCCTTATGTACCAAGCCTATGGAATATTATTTTATGAAATAGTTAACATAAGCAGGACCGTAGAACTCACGTACTCCTTTGATTGCCGTCCTCCGCCTCCATCCCAACCACGGCCTTGTTCTACCTAACAGAGTGTAAGCTATGGGAGGACAGGATCTGTGACCCCGTGTTGGATGACGTGTCCCAAAGAGCTAGAACAGCACCTGACCCACCACAGGTGAGCAGTGGATCCTTCCTGCTCCAATGGAAGGATCCCAGTGCTTACTCCGTGTGAGACATCGTGCCCCGGGCAGCGGGTATCACAGTGAGAGACACACGGCCTGCCCTTTACCGTGCTTACAGCCTGGTGTAGGGGGCAGAGCCAGGGTTGGATGCTGGAAGAGAGGGTGAAAGAGGGAAGTCAGAAGAGGAAGGAGGAAAAGAAGGCTATTTAGGCATTAGGTGATGCTTTGGAGCCCCCGGCGTGTGCATTGCTCACTGGCTGTTGCTTAGGGCCAGTTCCCGGGGCTTGTGGTCATTGCACTGGCAGTAAAGCCCGTGGCAACCTTGGCTGCCTGTCTCTGCAGCACCGGAATGCCCCGTCTCGTACACATCTGTGTTTCTGCTGGCGCTGTTCCCTCCATCCCAACTCTCTCTCCTCCCCGGCCTCCTGTGTACCCAACAAACGCCTCATTGCTCTTCGGACCCCACCCAGCCACCCTTCCTGCCGTTAGAGTCCCCGTGCTCCTTGCTCACATCAGACCTTTCCTGTGCCACAGACGAGGATAATAATCGCAGCTCACGTGTCCCGAAGACTTACCCTGGTCCAGGCACCGTCTTCCTTCATTTCTAACTAACCCCCTTGGGGCGTAGAAAGTGAAGCACAGAGAAGCCCCCACTCCAGCTCAACGCACAGCACTGCCTGCATCATCTCTCAAGTGTCTCTCACCCGCCGAAGTCGGGAAGAAGGACCCTGTGCCAATTTCGCTGTATCTTCAGACCCCAGTGAAGTGCTGGGCACTTAGTAGATGCCTAATAAATACTTGTTCAACAGTTGACCATTCTTCTCTGGGACTCCTAGATATCTCTCCCACCTCCAGGCTGCCTGTTAAATTATTTTTACGACAAGATTCTCTCAGGTTTTTGCATCTGAAAGGACACACAAGTAGAAAATTTAACACGTAGTCTAAAAGGAATGGTAGAATTTTATTTCATTATTTTATTGTATTTTATTTTGTTATTTTTATTTGTTTTTTAAAAGTTGATTTATTTTGAGAGAGAGAAAGAATGAGCAGGGGAGGAACAGAAAGAGAGAGGGAGAGAGAGAATCCCAAGCAGGCTTCGTGCTGTCAGCACGGAGCCCAGTGGGGGGCTCCATCCCATGAACTGTGACATCGTGACCTAAGCCAAGATCAAGAGTCAAAGACTTAACCAACCGAGCCCCCCGGGTGCCCCAGGAGTGCTGGAATCTTCGGTGGGAGCCGACCCTGGAGAACCTTCCAGAATCTGTCAGTGTACACGGTCGGGTTGTTTCCTCGAAGAGGCCGCTGCGGAGGAGTAGGAACCGCCGTGTCACTGTGTGGCCCCCACACGGCATTTGGGACCCATCTGCCCGAGGGGATGGCGTCCAGCTCACGTTACAGTGACTGCGGAAGCTGGGGGCTGAGCGATTCCACATCTGGGACGAGAGAGGGTTCGGATGAGAAGTCTGGTGAAAATCTGGCCATCGATCGAGGGTGAGGGGCCTTTGATCCTCACCCCCAGCACCAGAGGTGGTACACATGGAGCTCTGGCTTCCATTAACAGTTAAAACAGTGAAAGCGGCACAAGAATGCAAGTCCGCAGCCAGAGACCTGACTCTCGCAAGGCGTAGGTCTAGGTCCTTAACGCGCACAGACTCAGTGAGTCCTCCCCACAGCCCCCCACAGGCCATGTCCTTAACCCCATTTCACAGCTGGAGAAATTGAGGAGCAGACAGACGAGGTAACTTGTTCAAGGTCACACAGCTGGTAGCAGAGATAAGGAAATAAAGAGACACTGCACAAAAACACACATCGCACACACACACACACACACACACACACACACACAGGTAAAAGGACAAAGGTAAGGGCGTGAGATTAAAAGGTACACGTCATCTTGAAACAGAAAATAGAATAAAATATTTTAGGCATGCACGCTTTTCAGAACTGGAGAACTTGGGAGCGTAAATAGGACAGGGCAATGAGCCTGTGTTTAGTTAAAAGTTTGATACTTTGACAGAGAACAGACTGACGGTGGCCGGGGGTTGGGGGCTGATGGACACAATGGGAGAAGGAGAGTGGCAGACACAGGCTTCCGGTTATGGAAGGAATTTGTCACAGGGATCGAAGGTACAGCACGGGGAACATAGTCGATGATACCGTCACAGTCGCGTGGGGACCGACAGCAGCTGCTCTTGCCATGAGCCCAGCACATACGCTGCTGAATCACTGTGTCGTCCGCCTGAAACTAATGTCAACTGTAGGTCAACTACACTTCAGTTGAAAATTTACTGGATATTTTGGTCATCATGTATGTTTCTGTATTAGTTCGGACTTTCTTATTTATTTTCGAGAGAGAGAGCAAAGCGGGGGAGGGGCAGAGGGAGAGAGAGAGAGAGTCTCAAGCAGGTTCCACGTTCAGTGTGGAACCCAACTCGGGGCTCGCTCGCATGACCCCGGGATCATGACCTGAGCCGAAATCAAGGGACGTATGCTCAACCAACTGAGCCACCTGGGTGCCCCCAATTATGATTTCTTTTTTAAATGGTATTAAAATATTTATTTGAGTTACTCGGTTTCTTAAATGTTAACACTTGGAGGAAATAATAGTCCCAGTGTGACCACACACACACCGGTGGAACATTTCAGACCACAGAGCGTCCAAGAGAACCTCCCAGGGTGGTGATGGTTGTTGTGGAGCAGAGTCCCTGGCTATGGGAGGAAAAGCCTGAAGGAGGAAGACCGAATCCTAAAGGACAATGCTGGGCTGGCAAAGCCACACCCCTCGGACCCCTGTCTCAACTTCCTACGAGTGTAATAATATATATTTTTTTCTTCAGAACTAGAAGTGAAAGAAACAATAGTCTCTAAGTGAAGATGAAAATCTTCTTGGGCCAGAAATTCAACAAACCATTTGGCTCAAATTTAAAGGAAGAATTTAAAATCATGGTTCAATGTTTATTTGTTTTTGAGAGAGACAGAGTGAGAGCAGGGGAGGGGCAGAGACAGAGGGAGACACAGAACCCAGAGCAGGCTCCAGGCTCTGAGCTGTCAGCACACAGCCCGAAGCGGGGCTCAAACCCATGATGCATGAGATCATAAAACTATCATAGTTTAAAAAACTGAGATTTAGGATTAAGAATATCCCAGTGGTGGGGCGCCCAAGTGGCTCAGTCAGTTGAGCAACTGACTCTTGGTTTGGGTGCAGGTCATGATCTTACAGTTTGTGAGTTCAAGCCCCACATCAGGCTCTGCACGGATAACGCAGAGCCTGCTTGGGATTCTCTCTCTCTCTCTCTCTCTCTCTCTCTCTCTCTCTCTCTCCCTCTCTCTCCCAAAATAAATAAATAAACTAAAAAAAAAAAAAAAAAAAAAGGAATATCCCAGCGGGCCACCAGCCCTTAACCAAAAACCTTCCTGTTTTTTTTTTCTTACAAGCTGATCTTTAATTCTTAATGAGGAAAAATTTCAATTTGATCAACTAAAATTTGTAGAAGAGAAGACGTGTCTCACCTTATTATACATGACTGTGTGCGTGCTTGGTGCACCTCAAATAACATTTTACTATTTACCCGAATGTCAAATTCCTAAATAATTACAAACTAAATATGTCAAGAACTTAAATTTTGCTCCCCCTTAAATTTTGACTTAAAATTACAATTGTTTTGTTTGTCCTTTTCATTTTATTTACAAATTAAAGTAATGCATCTTATGAAACAAAATTTGTATGACACAAAAAGATTGTTCTTTATATATATTTTTTTTTTCCTGTTTTCCGGTTGGTTAACGAAGACTGTCACCATAATAGCAGATGGTGTGCTTGCTTACCTACAAAAGGAAGGGCTCAATTAACTTATTCCCAACGTTCCGGAGATTGCTAAAAACATTGCCATCCGAATTAAAGTCACTGTGCTACCTTGTCTGCAGGTGACAAATACTGAGACTCACCTCTCTCCTGTACAAAATAAAACTGTCCCTAGATCATCTCCACTTGTCTCTCCCTCTCCCTGACACTACAAAGCAAGAATCTGCCTGTTCCAGGTGGTGTCAGACCCTTACCTGCGGAAGGTGGCTCATCTCAAGGTGAGAGATCCGTGCTGTGGGGAAGAAGGGCCGGCATCTCTGAAGTGTCCTGCTGACTTGAGGGTCCAGCCGTGTTCCAGAGGACCCTCAGCACCCACACTCCACCTGTGCAAATGGCAAATGACTGCAACTGTGTCTTCTCAATAGCTTGGGAGGAAAATGAAGAAGTACTCTGACTTTTTAAAAAGGAGATGTGTATACAGGGGTGTCTGGGGGGCTCAGTCGGTTGAGCATCCTACTTCGGCTCAGGTCATGATCTCACAGTCAGTGGTTTGAGCCCCGCGTCAGGCTCTGTGCTGATGGCTCAGAGCCTGGAGCCTGCTTCCGATTCTGTGTCTCCCTCTCTGTCTGCCCCTCCCTCCCCCAAAAATAAAATAAACATTTTTTAAAAAGGTTTTTTTAAATAAATAAACTTAAAAAATTTTTTTTGAAACGGGTGCCTGGGTGGCTCAGTTAGTTAAGTGTCCAATTTTGACTCAGGTCATGATCTCGCGGTTTGTGAGTTTGAGCCCCGCATCGGGCTCTGTGCTGATGGCTCAGTGCCTGGAGCCTGCTTCAGATTCTGTGTCTCCTTCTCTCTCTGCCCCTCCCCGGCTTGCATTCTGTGTCTCTCTCTCTGTCTCAAAAATAAATAAACATTAAAAAAATTAAAAAAAAAAAAAAGAAACGCTCAGGGTTTGGAGTGACAGCACATTTTTGTTTGTAACTGATGCACCAATAAAAAGGGAGCTTCTGGGTGTCCTGACATTTGTAAGTTGGGTGTATATAAAAATCCAAGTAAATTTTTCCAGCTTATTTACAAATAATTCATTAAGCTCCCCATGTCATTATATTACTTTATAATTTAATTTAACTTGAAACGTTTTGCACTCAGGGTAGAGGAAGAGAGAAGCTTTAATTTACAAGAATTCTTTTTTTTTTCCCTTGTAAGAATGACGCAAAAAATAAAGTTTTAATGGAAAAACTTCATTTTACAGATGTACTAGTAAAATGTCACATTCATATTAATATCGCGATTTCACCCTCTGATGCTGTAAAAAAAAAAAAAAAAGAAATCCATCATTTTGTTTATCTTTTCATTTGCAACTTTGCCTTGCTGTCTATACGTAGACTCAATGCTAACCTCTCCCATAAATACAAGCCTGGTGCCGACGAGGCTCAATCTTCGAAGAGCTGTCCAGTAGTGCTCCATTAAGATTTAAGATGTGTTTGTATGCAGACTTTGGTTTGTACCTTTGAGTCACTAAGACATTCAGCGACTTAATGAGCAACAAGCTAGTTAAGAAAGTAAGCTGTTGGAAGAGGGCTGAATAAACATATTAAGCAATGTGACAGAAAAGCAGAATATGGAAATTCCTAAGCCATAAGACACTGAATTTGAATTTCACGTGGGAAGAACTCTGCCAGGGAGGTTGTGTGCGTGTGTGCGCGCGCGTGTGTGTGTTTTAAACCCAGTATGTCGTTTTAATTAAATTACAACTCTGAATGAGACATAAATCAACCAGGCCCGTTTGGGTTTCATTTTTAGCACAAAGATCCTATCGTCTTCAGCATTTCATTCAGAGCTAATTAAATATGGATTTATGGCTCTTGGTACCTTGAAACAGAGGAGGATTTCCAGCACTTGCCGAGCCGTTGGGAAGGGAGCTATTTTGAGGACAGTAGGCGCATGTCAGACATTTTCCACAGCACTCTGCTTCGAAAAGCTAAATGTATTTTCTGGGTGTGTAAACAAGCTTCATGAAACTCTCATTGTTTCCGTCCCTGGTAACAGTCTAAATGCACCACAAACTGAGCGACTCTGTTTGCCACCAACACGATTTCAACACAATGCTTTCACTCTCACTTCCAGAACCTTCCTCCTTGGCATTCCTGAACACCAGCAGAGCCAGTGTGCACACGATTTCCTTATTCAGGCCGTCTCCGCCCCCCAGCACACGCACCTCCCCGCCCCCCCCCCATCCCCAGCAAAAATTTGCTGTTGAGTATTTTCAATTCTGGTTGTGGGTTAGTAAATATATTTTAGCCGAGTGTACTGAATGCCTTGAAAACCCAAATGCCTGCTTAGTCTGCTAATGACCGTCATGTTTTCTCTGGAGGCGCCCTGCTGCATTTAGCTCACCGTCGGCACGTTGGGGCTGGGCGGAAGCAATATACCAAATAGCAGCACAGGAAAAACGCCCTCCTGGAACTCAGGGTCCAGGGACACAAGAAGAGAAACACTGTGTTCGGTACCTAATGGAAATGGAGGGCAGCAAACCATTTTTTTAAAAGGGTGTTTGCTTGTGTCTTGGGAGGGAAATGACGGATTTGGGACGTCGAGAGGGGACGGTCTGTGTACAAGGACAGGCTTCCTGGCTTCCTGGTGTCGCGTTAGTTTCTGGGAGACAGCAGGATGCCTGGAAGCAAAATGGTTTCAAATTAAAACAAAACAAAAACAAAAACAAAAAAACGGCTAAGAACATAATCCAAACAGATTTGAACAGGGAAGAGACTCTTGGTGGAAAAGCCATTGGGTTGGGAGCAAATTGCAAAGTGGGACACATGACACGGTGTGGAGAGCACTGAGGACGAAGGATGACGCTCTGGGAGTAAATCTGGGCTTTTCTCAGGGAAGAACCATCTGGGGTGGAACCCTGTTTGGGACAGTCGGTGGCAGTTACTGGTGAGCCACCGTGGGCCAGGGTCAGGTTGTTTTGAAACTTGATTCTAAGATGCGAGATTACCAAAATGCGTGTGTCAGTTGTACTGCAGTCTTTGACTTCACACACACACACACACACACACAACACACACACACACAATCAATCTAAAAATAATTTTGTTGTTGTTGTTTAGTTAAAAAAAAAAAAAAGGTTAAAATTCGCTTTTGAAACTCATCATCCACCTTGTACCAGAAACAAAAATCTAATCCTGCCGTTAAGGGTCTGCTGCTATTTCCCTTTCTGGGGCTGGGGGTCAGGGAACCCCTGTCTGAGGCCTCACTGCCCAGAACAAAGCCTGTCGACGGGTGGGGTGCGGATCCCGGTGGTGGGGCGTCTGGCAGGGGCTGGCTCCCAGGAAGATATAGCACGGTGCTTACACTGGCCCCCAGCTTCCAGCTCTCCCTGCATAAACACGAAATGCACATGATGGGTAAAGTGTGTGAGACATGGCCGTGGGCATGTGAGTTACTCTTCTTGTTCTCGGAGCTGAAATCAGTCACCCTGAGGAGACCTCGCTGTCACGTCTGAGTGGCGCGATGTCAAATGAGAAAACCCAGGGCCCTCATAGCACAGGGCCAGCGATACCTTCACGTCAGAACTTGGACCACATTTGGCCAACATCTGTTTTTCAAGGTGGTATCTCCAGCTGGGTGCAGGAAAGGTCTGTTTGGCTGGGTTTTTGTTGTTGTTGTTGTTGTTGTTGTTTTTCCTTAGCGACAAAGCAATGTCTTACTCTGGGTTCACTGCTACAGAAAACCTGTTTGTCTTTTTTTCTCAACAACTGAGGTTTTAGCATCCCTCCCTCCCCTGCTCTGCCCACATCATGCTCAGAGCCAGATTCTTCAAATGAGAGAAGGACGCTGGTCAACCCGGTAGAACCCAACCTTTCCAGAGAACCGGGGACGAGATAACGTTGGACGGTGGTGGTGTCACAGAATGGCCCCTGTGGGAGCTGGTTCTGTTCAAGACGGGGAACAACAGAATGCCTTTGAGGACGGAAGCAGGGGACCCTGGATTCCCGCTCCTTCTGGACGCCGGTGGACAGGGCTGGCGAGCAGCCCTGAAGTATTAGCCTCGCTGCGGTCTGACCTGCCCCAGTCTCTGCAGAACTTTTTGGCTGTTTGCAACAGCATAATGAGTCATGCGTTTACAAGCGTTTTTTGAAAAGGGGAAACCCCTCCCTCCTTGAACTGGGACTCTCCTATGAAAAGAGACAATGTCAAAACACCCAACAACTCGTCCCTGTGCCCCTTGCATTTTTCCTGACCGATCCCATTTGGAGGAGCACTTTTAACTGTTAGAAGCCTAAAGTCCAATCCTGTTGTAAATCCAAGAGCCAGATTCTCTTTTGGGCTTGCATAAAAAACAAAACGCATTTGGCATCTCGTCTGACCTAACAGGTCACAGGCCAAAGGAAACACAAATGCTTTGTGGATTTCCATGTGAAATGTGCTAACCTGAGCTAAAAAAAAAAAAAAAAAAAAAAGACAAACAACAAGCTTGACCTGTACCTTGTGATATGAGACCTGGAGAGGGAGGTCTCCTCCCCCTAAACTGTCCTGTTTCGCTGTAGGTTCCTGGGACGATCACTCTTCCACAACAGCATCTCCAATTTGGGTGTGAGTCTTCACCTCTCAGAAGACCTGCAGCAGGTGGCCACTGACCGTGTCACCTGTCCTGTCCCCTCCCGGTGAAAACATCCTCAGGATTTCAGTGGTCGGAGGCTGCCTGGGCTCTCTCCTCAGACCCTAGATCATTCTCTGCATTCTCGTTCTTACATGTAACTGAGGTTGAGAGCATTCTCCCAAGAGGAAAAAAAAAAAAAAAAAGCAAGATTCAGTCAGATGTGGCATGGGCTGTTTTTGGTTAGATGATTCAGCCCATTTTTGTGGATTTCCCAAGATGCTTTCTGCAACTCTTGAAAAATAGCTTGTGTGATCTTGTAACAAATTAAACAAAAGGCGAACCACCGAGTGCCTGCCCGTTTCAATAGAACAACCACAAAAACTCTGATTCATGGTGACCCGCCGTGGGGGAGGAGACACCGGGGGTCTGCAGTTAAATTGTAACATTCACAAACTCCAGGGCACCGTGTTCCTTTCGGGGGCTTAGAAGGATAGACGGTGGGGGGGGCTTGGCGACATTTGTAACAGCCTTGAGGATCATCCCACGAAAATACTGGTAATGGTTGTACCAGGGTTTTATTTCCCCCCCACGTTCAGGTTTCATGAGTTGGTCCATGCTTACTTTTTAATTGTGTTTTAAGTTCAGGAGCTAAGTAATCGCTTAAAGTATCGCGTTAAAGTATTTTCTTTAACAATTTTAAAAAAAGGATTCCCACATTTTTAAAAGTCTGTTTTCCTCCTGACCGCACACACCCACATTTCTTTGCTGACTTACTCACGGAGCCAAACAATGAGCGCCCAATCTGTTTTTCACCAGCTACGGTGACTGGCCAGGCTTTTCCCTGCATACTTCATGCAGATGGAATTTCCAGGACACCCACTCTTTGCAGCCTTCTTGTTGGTGTTGACATTGTTGTTGGGCGTCTTCCTCTGGCCCGGGGAGGAGGGAGACTCACTCTTCGCTTACCTCTCAGGGAAACATCAGAACAAAGAAACATATATTTGGAAGGTGCGTAGCCCTGCCCTACTTAGTGATGTGGTTCGTGCAACCCTCAGCTCGGCCACACACTGAGCTTCCTTTTCTGAACAAAGCCTCCCTCCCCCAGGGGAGGTGTCTGGGTGATGCCTTGTCCTGCAGGGTGGGTTTTCGAGTGTGCAGTTTTGCCGAGGGACCACAATAGCAATCTCCGCTCCTTCTCCTGAAGGTTGTTTTGTGGCTGTTGTGCTTGTTGCTACTTCCCTGCCTGGAATGGGGGATTTCAGCCCTTGGAGGATTCCCAAGTTAGAAGGAACGCACAGATTTGGGAAAATTTAGCACACTCCCCGGGACACTGCCGGGTACCGTGCGTTTTGCCAGAAGCATCTAGAATTTCCTGTTTTCCGAGTCTCAGATGTAACTTTACCTCTCGGGGTCAAGTTTTCTCTGCTCCTGGGAATCTGGAGGTTTCTATTCCTGATTTCTGTAAGGACTCTGAAAGGTATTCAGCGGGCTTATAAAAAGTGCGCAAACGCCTTTTCGTAGAACACAATTCTTTGTGATTTGGACTCAATGGGTCCGAAAGCATATGCATTCACTTTCCCTTTAAGTATTTATCACCTTGTCCTAAGGAGGGAAAAACCCCAGCAAGTGTATAAAGGATTTCATTCTATTCTTACAGCAAAATAATTTAAGACGTTTAATAGTCTATGAACAATTAAAAAGTTATGCTAAATACCTTGCATTTGAATGGCATCAGTCAGTAGAAACCTAAATATCACAATTTGCGTTTCATATGATCTTCAGCCACGTATGAGTGTTAGAATATATAATATAACCCTTTAATAGCCACAGAGGGACAAATAGCCAGTGGATACTTTTATATTTTTAAGAACAAAGTCTCTAATTCTCCTTAAAGATTATATATACATACACACACACACACACACACACACACACATCGTTAGTTGTTTCTGAATAGAGAAACAAAGGCAAACACAAACTCTCAAATGATGGAAAGATGGATTCTATAGAAATTTTCAAAGAAATCAGTATCAAGTCCACAGCCTGCTTTCTCTTTCCTTCAAATCTCCAGCCAACTTAGTACTAATTTTAATTGAAATGCAGCCTTATGAATAAGACCGTGTGCTCAGAAAACGTCCTCCATGAGGCTCAGAGTCTAAAATAGAAACACAGCGAACCTTCCCTGAAAAGTCATCCTGTAATTGTTCTGGAAAGTGCCCCGACGTGTCACCTACTGTTAAGGATGCACCACGAAGGCTGGTGGGACTCCTCTCCCCACCTCCCCCCAGCTGCTGAAAAACAGAGGAGATTGGAATACGCTGTGACAAGACTATTAGCCGGAATGACCCTGAATTCTCTCATTTGCATCCCCCCATTCTTCCCTCCTGTACGAGATTCTTGTGTAAGCTCTAAACCATTTCTACAGACACCCTATTTATATACACTCATGTCCCTCCTGTTGAGTTTTTATTCCTGAGGTTTAACACTGAAGTTGACTTTTTCTAAGCAGCAATGACATTTCAGCTTGCCTCTGTAAGGTCTACTCATGGGGTAAGCTGCTGCACCTTTTACTAACCGGGCCCCGTCTTCTGGAAGCTTCTGAGGGTCAGACTGCTTGTAAATCTACACGTCCAGGAGAGAGTTTGTCATGACACTGTTTTTTTAAAAAGGCGTATCAACTTGACAGTTGTTTTTAAGACCATAATATTCATAAATTCACTTTGTTGACAGAAACCCACAATTAAAAAAATCTTGGGGTGCCTGGGTGGCTCAGTTGGCTGAGCGTCTGACTCTTGGTCTCGGCTCAGGTCATGATCTCACAGTTCGTGAGTTCGAGACCTGCGTTGGGCTCTGCGTTGACAGAGTGGAGGCTGCTTGGGATTCTCTGTCTCCCCCTCTCTCTGCAACTCCCCCACTCACTCTCTCTCAAAAATAAATAAAACAGTAAAAGAATCTTTATTAACATGTTCCACACAGTCAGATGCCTAAACTAATCCAAGTAAGCTCCAAAACTCAATTGCCGTTATGATCTCCACGCTGCTTTCTCAAGAGACGGTGTGTAGTTTTAAGCTCGGCACAAGGCCGGGATGGGGAAGGCAGGGGGAATGTCCATCTGCTGAAGGGGCGTGAAGGATGGGAAACTGAATGGGTGGTAAGAGGTGATCTTCAACTTTGTACTAATTTTTGTACTAAGTACAAAAGCTTTGTACTAACTAAGCTTTGCTTTCCAAAGAGACAGAAATGCATTTGTGAAGCTTCTATGGGCCACACTTTCCTCCTTAATGAAATTTTGATAATCGTTTGTCTTAACAAAGCCTAGAGACTTGTCGAAAGAAACAAATGAGCTAATGGTTATGAAAGCACCGTTTGAAAGCGCTATGTAAATACAGTGCCGTCACCAACTATTTGTGAGATTGGAGAGGGCAGGACTGGTTTCACACACACAGGGAAGTAACAACAGACTGAGTTCACCTTCACTTAGGACTTCATTTCAAAGCCACTGATAACTTTTGATCCCTAATCACGTGTGCAAACTAGAAGAGAATTTGCAGACAAAGGTAAAATCATCACTCTATACAGATTTCAAATGAATGCATGTTAGAGAATTTCTTTAACTCCCATGATACGAGGGAACCAGGCTGACGTGACAATCCACTCCAAGGAAAAGGGAAAAGAGCACAGCTGTCTGTGGAAGAAAGGAAGGTGCAGTTCGGTTGCAAATGGGCACAAAATTGGAGGGGAGGGGCTGGGGGAAGGAAGTCAATTAAATCACCACCAGGAAGGATCGAATTTCCATATTTATCAATTACCGATGATAACTGACAACGACTTGCAGAAAAAAACCCTTCACAGGCGGTGCACAGAATTAGACGGTGCTACTCCTGAGGCATGTGCTCTAGCCAATGCACTGTTTCCCATGGATGCACAGAACTTGTCTACACGGAGAAGAGCACCGAGTCTCTAGATCAGGGGTTGGCCAACTCAGGCACCCATGCCACATCCAGTCCAGATATTCTCCTTGTAAATAAAGTATTATTGGAAGCCAGCCACGCCCACTCATTCGTTTCCTCTGCGTGGCTGATTTTGGTGCCGAGGCACAGTTAGGCGGTTTCCATGGAGACCATCTGGCCCACCAAGCCTGGAATATACTGTTTGGCCCTTTATAGGAAAAGTTTGCTGACCCTTTGCTTTATATCAATATAGAGAGTTCTAAACCATAATTAGCTGCTCAGCCATTTATCTCCTGAAGAGAACCCAGGTAAGGTGCTGCTGTCCGCACATCAGCGAAGTTATTCTTTGCAATGACCGTTTGTCTCCAATAAGCCAAATATTTGTGCTTATCAATAAATGTCATACACCACACAAACCTAGCTGCCAGCAACCTCTTTATTATTTTGGGGTTTTTTTAAATGTTTTTTTTAATGTTTATTTATTTTTGAGAGAGACAGGGACAGAGCGTGAGCAGGGGAGGGGCAGAGAGAGAGGGAGACACAGAATCCAAAGCAGGCTCCAGGCTCTGAGCTGTCAGCACAGAGCCCAACACGGGGCTCGAACCCACGAACCATGAGATCATGACTGGAGACGAAATCAGATGCTTAGCTGACTGAGACACCCAGGCGCCCCTAAAAATGGTTTTAACGAGTTAGCAAACAAATGTATTACAGTCTGAGATCTGTGGAGATGTTCGCCCGACTGTAGGCTCTCCACAGTGAATGGGCATAGTAGACAATCCCTCCGTCTTAGGATGGCACAAATTCTATATCCTCAAGTGTGCGGAAGCATTTCCATTATCTTCATCTCCCTGTATCCTGCACTTTAATCAACGTTATGTTCTGAGATGCGAGAGAGGAGGACTCTGAAATTTCTGTCGGAGGCATCGCCCAGATTATGAAGGTCAGGACGGAGGCTCTCTGGGCAGCTGAGAGACTGTTCCACGTTCTTCCAGGATGATTCCTGAACAACACAACTCAGTTACATGAATTAAGCTACGCTAACCGCCGCAACGGGTCGTAGCTCCCAAACACAGAATTGCTCATGCACGGGAAAGTGACATAACGGAATTAAGCCAGTGAATGAGTTCCTGGATGGCCAACTTCTACACAAGACTCTGCCATCTTCCTCACTTCGCTTCTAAGGCCACCTCCGACCACCCGCACTGTGGCTCGCTGGAAGGGAAAACAGCCCAGAAGAGTGCCTCGTGGGAAGTTCGCGTAAACCCAGTTCGGAAGCAGCCCCCGTCCCTTCTGCTGCCTTATCTAAAACTCATTAGTGTGGATGCCTCCAGCTGCAAGATGGGGCAGAAAACATGGTCTCAACTGAGAACAATTTCCTTATGTGGATCAGGGAGCACGAATTCTGGTCCGCGATTACCCGCCTTCTGCTTGCTCTACGTGCCATCCAGGCAGGTCTCCTGGCGCCCAAATCCATTTCCAACGTCACCAATAAAGCTTGAGATTTCTCCAACAGCAACACAAAGTCTCCTGTTCTGAATTAGCAATGGTGCTGATTTTAAAATATGAACATGCCTGACGAGGAGAGATAATGATAGGGAAATCATTCTCATTATGTGCGAATAACTTATTTTTGCCTCACGTTTTGTTGTGATACGGTGGATTTAAAGGGGAAGAAAGACGTGCTGGAAGAAGATTCTCGGGGGTCCCTGAGTTTGTGTGCACGTCCTGCGAGCAGAGGCCTTGACGGTGTTTGTTGTGGACACTCTTTAAGTTTATGTATTTATTTTGAGAGAGACAGAGACAGCGTGAACGGGGGAGTGGCAGAGAGAGAAAGAGTGTGAGAGAGAGAGAGAGAGAGAGAGAGAGAGATGGAATCCCAAGTGCACAGCCCAACACAGGGCTCGATCTCACGAGCTGTAAGATCATGACCTAAGCCAAAATCAAGAGTCTGACGCTTAACCCACTGAGCCACCCAGGCGGCCCTTTTGATGAATGTTTGTAGCGTGAAGAACCTTGGGAGTCAGGAGCCGTGTCTCCCTCTGAGGAAGAGGTGGGTTTGCCGACAGCCTTGGGAGTTGGATAAGACCTCGCTCTGGAGCACAGGGTTGGCATGACCATTATAAAAGGTTGCGGACTCCAAGCTTTGGGGTTCACTCTTGGAATGCACCCGTGATGCTTAATTTTGCATCCACGTGACGGACCGTGGGGTGTCCAGATTAAACATGATTTCCGGGTGAGGATGCTTCTGGGTGAGATGGACATTTGCGTCAGCCGACCAGGTAAAGAACATCTCCCTCCCCGGTGTAGATGAGCCTCCCACAGTCCCCTGAAGGAACCAATAGGACAAAAGGCAGAGGAAGGAGGAATTTGTCCCTTTTTCTTCCTGCCTCGCTATTGAGTTGGGGCCTCTCATCTCGTCCCTCAGACTGGGATTTACACCATAAATCCCCTGGTCCCCAGGCTTTCAGATGCAGAGTGAATTAGAGGCCACCCTCTTTCCTGGGTTCATAGCTTGCGAAGGGCAAATCGTGGGGCTGTTCAGCCTCCGTCACCACGTGAGCCAGTTCCCGTCAGAAGCGTGTGTCTGTCACGACGCAGCAACTGATGCGAGTGCCAGCATCAGCCAGGCCCCTCCAAGCTGCTCCTTGAGGGCTGGAACTTTGAGGAACCAACACAAGGAAAATGATGTCTGCGCAACTGTGATTTCTGTGAGTAACGCGGTGTCCTTCACCTCTGACCCGGGAACGTCACATCTGCCAGCAGCCAGGAAGCTGCAACAGGCTAACAGTTTGGCTTGAAAGTAAAGTAAAATCGCCAACGCTTCACAGCTCTTGACAAGAAGAAATCGTCACAGAAATAGAGAGGAGTGGCGCACAGAGAAAGGAAATCTTTTCTCGTCTCTCTTATCTTGGCCTGGAGTCAGACTGGACAGGCCTCACTTTTAGGATAAATGTGCCAGTGGCTGTTTAACCTACACCTTTGCATAGACCTGGACCCATCTTCTTTGCATAAAAGGGAGTAGAAGGAAAGGATATTGCAGACGTGTTCTTTGTTATGTCTTCCTGTTTTTGAGGCAGCCAATTATACAAATTACTTATTCAGACTAAGTCTATTACTTTCATCTTTATACTTCTCTATTATACTTTTATGTGTATGAGCTACGCAGATGATTCCAGATGATTCTTTAGAAGCTAATGACTGTCTCCTAACCAGGATGCAACTTACGCATGAGCCTGCTTCAGCATATATAAAAATACACAAGAATCCTAAAAGCTCGGAGTGGCTGTTTGCAGAACTACCTCTCCCACAGAAAGAACCAGACCGTGGCCTGAGATGTGTCATCGGACGCCATCAACGTTCAGCTTTGTCTCAGGTGTGGCAGCAAGCTTTTAAACAATGTTTCCAGGGGCGCCTGGGTGGCTCAGTCGGTTGGGCGTCTGACTTCGGCTCGGGTCATGATCTCGCGGTCCGTGAGTTCGAGCCCCACATCGGGCTCTGGGCTGACAGCTCAGAGCCTGGACCCTGCTTTGGATTCTGTGTCTCCCTCTCTCTCTGACCCTCCCCTGCTCATGCTCTGTCTCTCTCTGTCTCAAAAATAAATAAATGTTAAAAAAAATTTAAAAAAAATAAATAAATAAACTACGTTTCCAATCCTGATCATACCAGGTGTTGATAGCATCACATCAAAACAAGGATCTTGCTAATTATTATGAGTGGAAACGTAAACTTGGAGTTAAGAAAAAAATTAAAAAGCAAATGTCCCCAGGCTGGGTACAGAGAATGTTATCACACCAAGGTGACTCCGTGAAAACTCACGGGCTTCTCGCGACGGAATTGGTTGGTTTAGGGTAATAAAAGTAAGTAACGGCTTCTTGGAGTCTTGTGCTCTCAGTGAGTTAGTTAAATGGGCTTCCTGCTGGGCTTGCTTCCCTAAGAACCCACTTGATACGTGTAAGGACAAGAAAGGTCATTTTTCCATAAGCAGTTTTATTGTTTTGACTCGAATCTGAAGCAAATTATCCCTTCTTCAGTAAAAGTGAAGACGTTTGATCATGCAGGGTACTTTTCAAAGTCAGAAATATCCTAGTATGCCAGCATATTAAAACCACACTCAGCTCACATCTCGGTGTATTTGGTTGGAACGTGGCCCTTTTCAGGGTATCTACTTGCTAGCTAACACACCTGTGAACATCTCAGCAGCTAAGGCAGCAGAGCCAGAGTCTGTGTATTTGTAGATCTGAACTGTCTTTCCATGAACACGCCTGTGGTGTCTCCAGAAACAGCAAGCATCCACCACGACAGGTTCCTAGCAACGTCCCCTTCTATGGGAAACAAGAGCCGGAAAGAAGGCGCTCCGGTTTTCCCAAGTCTGCCGTCTAATTTCTCTCCAGCCTGATGCAGCATCCCCATCTGACGGGATCGTCTATCACCATGAAGTAGAGGTTTCTCAATAGGCCCGTATGGTGAGTGCTGGGATTACCTCATATCCGCCGGTGGAACCCGAGACGCTGAACAGTTGACAGGTGTCAGAGGCAAGGTTCACATCCATGTGTTCTGGACGGGAAGAGCAGGACACAGGAATGTGGTCTGACAAGATGGCAGAGGAGTAACAGGAAAATGGGAAAGGTTGGGGAAAGGACCTCGTAGTCATTTGCTGTCTCTGGAGTTGACACATCTCCCCACCTTGCTCTTTGAAGATTACCCTGTGTGGAGAGAAAGCATGGGGTCGTCAAAGACCGAGAACTCCCTGTTTGGGCAGGGTTCTGGTCTATGGGCCTCACTCAGGGCATTCTTCAAGCATTTTGAGGGCAGGGGGAAGCAACACGGACCAGGCTGAGTTCTTTAGGAGTTCAGTGAAGCATGGACAAGTGCAGTCTGGACATACATCTGATTGGGATGGTGAAGAGAGTTCTGTTTGGAAGTCCAGTCAAGAAAGCATGGTTCCTTGGCCACCAGTGAGCTGAGAGCCGACTCTTGTCATCCCCCAGAGCCTCTCCAGGGCACCTTCCAGTGGGGGGGCAGAGGTGGGGCAGGGAATATTTAGCCAGGAGAGCTCTTGAGTAGCTCTATGTGTGGATGCACTTCAGGAATAAAGACAAATGTTTAGCAGGTGGACGCCTGTTCTGAAAATACAATACAGCAGCCTAGTACTCCATCAAATTCTGTCACATACTTCGAGAGTGACCTGTGATACAAGTGGGTTACAGGTTGAAAGTCAGGAGCAGGGACCCTAATGGCAAGGTTGAAGCCAGGCACGGGAAATCCCCGCTGTTGGGTGCAGGGAAAGTGGCCCATGGCAGGGAGCTTGCCTCCTGTCTGGACAGAGCCCCGAGTTTGAGTCTGAGTCACAGAAGACACGAACGGTGTGTCACATCACGGCGACAAGCAGAGGACGTGGGACTGTGCCCCATTTAGCGCTTTCCCATCTCAGGATCAGCTGTGATTTGGGGAATCATGGGGTTGCATCCAGTCGGACACAGAACTGACCCTCTGCAAGCCTCACCCGAGCTGCCCAGGCACCTTCCCTCACCCCCTGAGGCCCGTGTGGGACGGGAGAGATGCCCCACGATGGGGGACTCTTTCCTAACCATGAGGAGTGCTCAGCTGCCCCAGTGCTGCCAGAAAATAACATCAGGACTACAGTTTCTTTGTTAACTTAGTTTGCTTAGTTTCCCTAAATCCATTTTTCTTTGAATTAAAAAAAAAAAAAGTCTACAGATATGAATAGCTCAATTTGTCCCAAGAATGTCCTGAAAACACGTCCCCAGGGGCAGCGAATTTATGGGCCAATAACCCTTTGAGTCAATGATCTCAAGTCGGTTTAAAATGTTTAAGTGAATGGTTACGTTTCGAACAACCATCTGAAGGACCGAGGCTGTCATATGGCAGCGTTCCGGGGACGAGTGTGTGTGGAGTCCGCATGCTGCTGGCTCGTGAAAGAGGGGAGCCGAGGGGATGTTATGGAGACACAGTGACCTACACGGAGGGAGCATTTTCTTTGTTATTTTGTCTCTCTCTCTCCGTCCCTTTCCTTCCTTCCATTCTTCTATTACCTTCAGGTGTACAGTATAGGGACAAGCTGAACGAGTGGCTGTCACAGGTACAGAAGGGGTTGCTTTTCATTGAGAAGAAAGTGGAATCGCATTAAGTTAAAGGTTCTACTCAATTTTGATACTTCAATGCATGTGTGTTATAACAGGCCAGCTGTATCATCGGCATCGTTTTCAACCTTCTACTTTAAAAGTGTCTCCGTACAGGTCCACCGTCCCCTAAGCAAAACCCTTGACACCATATGTGTGTCAGAGTTCATTTGGGGTCTAAGTTTAGCAGGGGTTGGGGTAGCGTTCCGTTGTCCAAATCCACTCGTACGTCTATTCCTATCCACGGACCCGTTCAGAATAAACGGCTCCTAGACTCCTACAGATTACGAGGGACACAGCACAAATCCTGGTTAGGGTTCGCTGCCAGAGTAGGCTGGACGTGATATGACTGCGTTTTCAGACCTCTTCCGATCGTAGGATCGTAGACAAGCAGCCCGCGTTCCAGGCTTAAAGTCAGACACTCCCAGAGTTCAACCCTCGCCTCCCCAGTGAAGATCTATGTGGGCTCCTTCATCAGTTTCCCTGCAGGAAAACGGGCGTGACTGTTTCTTGAGGATGTTTTGGTGGGAAAGCTGACCTGTACGCCCGTGTGGTAACCGCTGTCCACACCTCCGGCTGCAGGTAAAGTGCTGTGGTTTGGAGCTCACCAGAGGACTCGTGCCTTCCTGCACAGAGCGGCTTCCGTGTGGTCTCATGTCTATCCAGTGACGTGGACTCTGGTTTCCTTAAATAAGGAGATTACTTAAATCGAGTTACGTGGAAGCAAGAGAAATTCAGTTGAGAGACGAAAAGGCTCCTGAGCGTGCCAGAGGCTCTTAGGAAGGGAGGCAGGGAGGACCAGGCCTCTCTGGCCTCCGAGGGCTCCTGGCCAGCGGCGGGCAGGACAGCACCACACGGCGGCCACCGCTTTCCCTGGTTCTCACGGGTTCACCGTTTCCGGCCTCCGCGGGGACAGATGGCAAATTAATAATAGTAATAGTGAAATAAGGTGTAATAAGATAATGACGATGGTGATCGTGGAACCAAAGCCTTGCTTCACAGGACAGCGATGCCTACTGAACGGTAGAAACATACATCCCAAGTAGCTTGTGTCGAACGAGTTGAGTCAGTTTGCACGAGTTTCAGAATATCCTGTTAGACTTGTCTGCAAACTCTTTTCCCGAAGCCTCGCATTTGTACCATCTTACAACTGTTGCCATAGGGGAGAGAGCGCTGGCGGGAGACGGGCTGGATCCCCTGTGGGAAGGACAGGATCCCTGCAGCGAGAACTTTCCATCAGAGAGAAAGTCGTGCCACTTAGGAGATGAATTCAGGAGCTGAAGGCAGACGGATGGTCTATAAAGCGGGCTTCCTGCCCGGATTAAACACTCAGCAATGCAGAACAGCCCCCAAATGTTATTGTAAGCAAAATCCTATTTTAGTCTGCCCTCTTGACTCTTGGAATGTTCCATTTAATGGCCGTTTGGAAAGCTCCATGCCTTTGATCTCCCCTCAAAGCGGGCTTGCCCTTGAAGCAGAACCCTTGACATCTCCAACATCATTTTTAAGTCAAGTATGCGAAGCATCCTCGCTGAGAAGTGAAAAGGCAGTGTTTTATTCCCTTGGGGTCGTGTGTTTGTACGAGGGCACGGCGGGCAGGGGGGGACCACGTCCAGGGTAGGGGGCTCGCGGGAACCTGCCCCGACCCCTGGTGGTTTGGTGGCACTGGGTGTATCTGCCGGGGTGAAGCGAGCCAACCACAGACCCCGCGTGCTCAGGGACTTGGTTTTGTATAGAACCCGCCACAGAACAGCGGTGAGAACACACACGTGCCATGGCGTGTCCTGTGCTTTCCACGGCGTGGCCTCTTTGGATGCTTGTGTCTTTGCTGAGATCCACAACCGAGCCCCCCTTCTCTTCAGGCCCGGGGAGAGTTGTGTCCCACAGATGGCCTCCTGGAAACAGGCAGAAGCAGATGTGGGAGTGGGAGGAGCAGAGTCCGGGGCCCCTACGTGGAACAGCGCGCTGTGGCTGCTGAGCTGTGTGCGCGTACCTGTGCATGGTGCCAGGCGGGCTGAGGTCCAGCCCGGCGTCTTTGCAGAGATCAACAGATTCTTCAAGGCCTCGCGGGTCTTTGCAAGGAGATGCAGGAAAGACGACACATTCCTCTCGATCCTCAAAGACCCCCCCGGCTCCTTGTCCCTTCGCATCCTGACAGTTAGGGTACGTGCCAGGGGCTTCGGAAGGTGAGCCCCCTTGTCCGCCGTGTGAGTTAGTTCAGAAGTTTGTGACCTTCAGAGAAAAAGTGTCTGTTTTTGCAGCTCTGATTACCGTAATGACTCCACGGTCCTCCGTGGCGACTTTCATCTGAAGAACTTCAAGTACCTTTCAAACCGTAATTAGCCACACCGCTATGTGGCCTTTGCAATTGAATAAATGAGGCACAATCGAGCTGAATTCTCTGAACGCTGAAGATTCGCCCACAGTAGTTAGTGACAAACCAAGAGGAACCTAAGAATGTCAATGCCCAGTCCCTTACGAGCCTGTGAACAATAGTGAATTGAATAAAGAACAGTATTCTGTGGATCCTATGTAAAAAAATATATATATATGTATATGTTCTACTGACACCGTTAAGAAAAAGCTGATTGGCTGATTTTTTTTTATCAGTCTGAAATGGGGAAGAAGTGAACGTGCACGGGGAAAGCAAAGGAAACAAATGATCGGAGGAAGAGAAGAATGGGGAAGAGGTGCATGTAAGTTGAATAAAAGGAAGGAAGGGAGGCGAGGGGGACATAGAAAGAATATATAAAGAGACATAGAAATAGAGAGAGGGACAGAAAGAGAGAGACAAAGAGAGGGAGGGAGCCGGGAAAACAGAGCGGAGGGCAGTGGTCTGCAGAGGGTCTCCGAGCCCAGCAGGCAGGTCTGTGGAGTCCTGGCTCTTTGACCAAAGGAGCAGAACCTTCTCCTACTCTGCGTTTTCATCGTTACAGTGAAAATGAGAGCAGATGAGATGAGATGATGCCTGATTCTTAGCCTACTGACCGGCACACAGCAATTCTAACCGCTGCCTCTCTTCCTCTTAACCAGAATAATTAAATATTACAATTGCTCACTGTGTCTTACAGTCAAGGTTTTCCTGGCAAGTAATTTTTTAACAGTAAGCTCCTCCAACGACCTAAAAGAAAGAACTGACCACAGGTGCACCTACAGCCGAGGCAAAGAGGCAGATAAATGGAGAAAATTTTTTGATTTTTTAAAAATTTTTCCACGTTTATTTATTTTTGAGAGACAGAGACAGAGCTCAAGTGGGGGAGGGGCAGAGAGAGAGGGAGACAGAGAATCCAAAGCAGGCTCCAGGCTCTGAGCTGTCAGCACAGAGCCCAACGCGGGGCTCGAACCCACAAACCGTGAGATCATGACCTGAGCCGAAGCCGGTGCTTAACCGACTGAGCCACCCAGGCGCCCCAAAAGAATTTTGACTGAGGAAGACGTCTTTTTAGCATCCCTCAATTCCCGGCAGATATAAGGTCTGTCCCGAGAAGGAAAATAGCATTTAATCGGTTCAATATGCTGTGTTTAATACCTCCAGCCAAAGGTTTGATGAGCTGAAATTGTACATTATCAACTAAAATGTAATTCTGAGATTATGGTAGATATTGCATAACCTCTGTGTCTCTGAAAATCAGAAACCAGGCAGGAATTCAGTGTGTGTTTCTGTTGTTGATAATGATAAAAATTATCTAGGGATTTCGATATTACGAGCATTTCTCTTACTGTAAAGCTTTCCTAGAATAAAATATATATATATATATATATATATATATATGTTTGAATAAAATATATATATATATGTTTGAATAAAATATATATATATATATGTTTGAATAAAATATATATATATGTTTGAATAAAATATATATATATATATGTTTGAATAAAATATATATATATATGTTTGAATAAAATATATATATATATATATATATATACATATATATATATATATGTTTTCCTTATTTTCCTTCCCTGTTCTTCAAATACCCCCAATACTATGACCTCCTTGGTATACAGGTGTTCTAATTGTCCAGAAGAGGCTGAGGCATTAAGTGCCCATCTCTAGAGGATCCCCCCTGGAATCTCTGTGCAGATGTGGGGGTCGCTCTCTATGCCTCCTCCCTGGCTTCTTCCCACCCATCTGCCATCTTAACCTAAGCTTTATAGCACAAGGTATACAAAATTCAAAGGAGGGACACGGTCGGTATTTCCCAAAAATGGATTAATTAGAGCTTCTGCACATAAAGAAAGCTTAGCTATTCATCAGCGGCCCTTTCCCTGAACTTGGGGTGATGTTTTTTTCTGCTTTGGGAAAGGATGGTTAGGTTGATACTCCCTCCCCTGCCAACTGAAACGTCGTTTGACTCCCAAGGCTACGGACTTTTCTCAGCAGGTAGCCTTCGTGCCATGCCGTTTTGATCCAGATGTGAGCACTTGTGTTTCAGAATGCTAAGCCGGTTATGGGCTCCACTGCAGTTCCTTCCTGGAACTGACAATTATGAAGTCCACAACACAAACCTACAAGTAAACATTTTCCTTTTAAATGCAGTCTATCAGCCTCCTTCATTAGAGTCGATTTTTTTTTTCAGTTTTAATGATGCCATTATGAGCAACGATCAGTTATACTGAGGCTATTTACAATGTTTATAAAATGCTCAAAGCCGCCTCTAACAATGCATTAGCACTTAGCCAGCTGCAGTCCCGTTGACAGCATGAATTAATGGGAATACCTTGAATGAACGACAGACCCTCCTTCTCTCCGCACGTATGGGAACAGGCTATTAGTACCTTCCCTGAAACCCTATATAAACCACGCTACAAGCGCATGTTTGACATTGGCATGCCATGTTTTCACCCCGGGGGACAGTCTTGGGTGTGGAGAGCTTCATGTTTGTTTGCCTTTAGGAAAAAAAAATAGTCTGACATCTTTTGGTCGCTTCAAAAACGTGACCATTCCCGCTTCCACGGGTCAAGGGGGTGGGGAGAAAGCGTGATGTGAAAGTACATTCCCTTGGGGCGCCTGGGTGGCGCAGTCGGTTAAGCGTCCGACTTCAGCCAGGTCACGATCTCGCGGTCCGTGAGTTCGAGCCCCGCGTCGGGCTCCGGGCCGATGGCTTGGAGCCTGGAGCCTGTTTCCGATTCTGTGTCTCCCTCTCTCTCTGCCCCTCCCCCGTTCATGCTCTGTCTCTCTCTGTCCCAAAAATAAATAAAAAACGTTGAAAAAAAAAATTTGAAAAAAAAAAAAAAAAAAAGAAAAAAAAAGAAAGTACATTCCCTTTACTGCCTGGAGATCACGGTCTCTACCCTTGGTCCATCCTTTCTCTTAGCCTTTGTCATCAAGTGCCTACTTCCAGTAAAAGCCCAGGACGGCTAGCACCTGCTCCGTGAGGGTGAGGGAAGCCAAAGGAAACCAGGACTGCGGGGGTTTTCAGAGCAGATAGTCCTCTGTGAATAGTGAGTCACCCTTTGAAAGCACCCCACCCGTGGGCCTCTGTGGAAAGCGGAGGTGACTGGCGCTCCGCTTTGCTCACTCATCCGCTGACAAAGGGCGTCCTTGAACCAGCACGCGGCTCCCCGCGGAAACCATGTTGCTCACATCTTGGTGGTGCATTGACACATCCGTGTCAGCTTGCTTTCCAGTGTCAGAGGCCCCAAAGGAGTAAAGACTCCTACCATGTCCCTCTTTTTTCTCCGTCTGCGTCAGCCAGCACAACGCACCGAGCCATGGCGGACACCTCTGAAGTCATTATCTTGTGCTCCATTTCGGCATAGTTTAAAAGAAGTGTTTTCGGTCTTCATTGTAGACGGCACTGTGTTAGGATCCGAGGCACCTGGGTCCTTAGCCTCATCCCCGCTTTCTGACCTCAGCAAGCCCTGCTTTTCGGAGCTGGAGGGTAGAAAGAATGACTGACGCCTTCCGGCTCAACCTCACAGGCCAGTTGTGAAGGGGAAAATGCAAAAATTTATGTTCAAGTGCTTTGAAAAATCATCAGCCACTGAAGATGTGCGAAGTATTATGTCCTTCTGCAGGGCGGCCGAAGTATGCCACTTTGGCATAAGAATTATTTAGGTTGAAGGCACTTAAAAAACTCCAGGTCCCAGAAGGGTGCCCGGACCTCCCCTCTTTCTCCTTGAACCCGGAGAAAACACCGCACATGGACGACATCCTCCTGTGCCCGGAGGACAGTGATGTCCTCGTCACCAAGGACGAGGAGTTGAAGTAGAAAGAACTGTATACAAATAGACCGTGTTAAAATGACCCTGTTTTCCTTTAGCATCTTTGTATCTTTACTTTTCCCAAATTTCCTCTCTCTGTTCAGCCTCGTAGAAAAGCATTTGGGCTTTGCCTCTTCTTTGGGTGTTCGGTCCCAGTGAGAGCTCCACATCACCTAAAACTTAACACTAAATGGATGCTTCTCTCCTGCTGCTCTGTCTTCGTCAACTTCACTTTCGAGCCAACCCTGAGGGGACAGGTACGGTTTTGCCTCCCCGGCCCTCTGACCCTTCTGACACTTCCTTCTGTGAGTTTCAAACTTTCATTAAGCCAGCCTGCATCCTTCTTCCTCACAGAGACACGTCCGCTTTTCCTTCCCTCCCATCCCAGCCCTACATAGACGTTAAAACAGGAAGGGGCACCTGTGGGGTGAGACGGGCAGAGCCGAGTCCCCAGACCACCCCCCCACCTCTCCTCCCAGAGCCCTGTCAGTGCAGTCAGCCCACCCTCGGGGCTCTCATTTCTCCATGTAGGTCAGATGCCCAGTTCGTCGGAGGGCAGATCCATCAACCCAACTCCTAGGGTTTGACGTGGGTACTTGGCTCATCGCCATAAATGCCATCTGTGGGACTGGGCTCCTGCCGGGCTGGAGGGGCATGGACATGTACATGACAGTCGGACGGTGGTTTGGTGGGCACAGAGTCCAAGCAAGATGGTGCTGGGGGGTTATGGTTCCATTATTAATGGCCTCAGGTGGCCCTCCGGGACTCCAACCGAGACGTGGCTTCCACCAGAAACCAGCCTACTCTGCAGCAATGGCAGCCAGCCTTCCCGCTGTGACTCACCTGCCCTAAGGGACCCCCAAGGGACCCACGAGCCTTCCTGCTGGTGCCCTCTGTCTCAGGCCACGCTGCGGGTCACAGGCGGCGGGGTCCGTGCAGTGTCTTCAAGATGGCTCCTCAGTGAAGGGTGGATTCCGCATGTTTACTTCTAGGGGGCAATTTCAAATGTCCTGGGAAACCAGAATGCAAAGGGAACGGGAACTGCTTATAAAGTTCCAAGCTGTCAAGTGTTACTTGATAATACAGGAAGGGCACACTGGAACATATCCTTGAAATTCTGACTTCACATCCCTTTTGCCAGAGTTCTTCCTATTCTTCTTCCCCTGCCTTATCCCCACCTCACCCCTCCTCCCTCCCCTCCCTCCCCTCCCTCCCCTCCTCCTCCTCCTCCTTCTTTTTCTTTTCTCTTCCTCCACCTCTTCTTCCCCCTTCTCCCCTTTCTTCTCTCTCTCTCTCTCATTTTCCTTTTTGTTTATGTCTCAGTGAAATCATACAAGTGTTGCTCAAGGAAGACGCATTGTGCTCTGGGCCCTTAACCACCCACAGGTCCTGCCCTTCACTGAGCTGAGCTGGGAGAATATTTCCCGGCAGCTCTGCTCGGTTAAAGACATTCTCTGATAAACTGAAACTGGACTTTACTGGATTCTTCACCCATAAAATTAAGTGGTTAGACCTGATCATCTCCAGGGGAGTTCCCAGCTCCCAAGTGGTACAAATCCATGATCGCACCATGTGGTGCTGAGATTTTCCATTCAATTTTGTTCAGCGAGGATTATCAAGAGTCATCGTGGCTTGTCACAAGAAAGGGGTGTTTTGTCATACCCAGGCCAAGCTGAGCCTCTGGGCTTATTTGTTTCTTGCTAATTTACTCAACATTTCCTTGCCTCAAATAGTTCCCCACAAACTTTACGTGAAGGGACCGATCAGTGAAACTCAAAATAATGAGGACGGCCCACAGTCAGTCTTACTGTTGTGTTCTTTTCGCTCACCCCCCTGAAAATAAAGAAACCATATTTGGAACGTGTTCCAGGTCACAGGCAATTGTGCAATTTTAAAATACATATAATGTAAAATCAGCATATAGTACACAGTATTTATCTGGCCTGAGGAGCTAGTCAGGGAGACGTGATTCTCAGGTGTAGACCCATTCCCTAGCAACTATAAAGTCCTTTGAGAATCGGTAACATTAGAGACAGATGGTTTACCTGTTGCCACGATATACTGGTGTTTAATTTGTACCCTTGGTGGTTTCTTTCTCTCTCTCTAAATTTAGCAAGAAGGGGCCGCCAAAGTCACTCGACTCCTATTACATACACATGTGTCACACTCGGGTGAACTTGAGACCTATTTAAAGAAGTCCAGAAATGAGCAGAGGGTGTGGGGTGGGACTCATCTCTGGTTCTCCAACTCAACTGAAGGTCGGGATCTCCTGGGGAGCGTGTAAAAGTCCTGATTATCCCAAACAGCGATCGATACCAATTAAATCGGTGTGTGAGGGAAGTCAGGCTTTAGTGGTTTTGAAGACTAGATTATGATCACTCCCATTTTACAGGTGAGGAGGCTGAGGCACAGAGAAGATAATTGACTTTCCCAGGGCCACACAGTGAGTATAAGGGAAGCTGGACTTCAGATGAGGAGACCTTGCAATGCCACACCGCTTCTCATACAAACTCGCAGAAAAATCAGAAGATGCAAACCAGCAAAATGCCCCAGTAACACCCCCAATCACACACACACTGAGAGGAAATCGGTGATCCTATCTTCTAGAATGCCATTTCTGGATTATTCCCCTTTGGAGGGCATCTTATGTTGTACATGTAATATGTTAGTGACGGGAGCCAGGAGGATTCCAAGCTGGTGGCTACTAACCAGACATGCAGAGAGTGACGTAGCGGACATTTTGCAATGTACTTTCCTAACCACACTGCCTAACAGATACTTTTCGTTGGGTGTATTTCTGCAATACCCTTTCGCATGAGCATAATGCCTCTTGTTATATGATGCTGGGGCTTAAAAATATTTCTTTAATTCTTGGACACGATTTGCTTTCAAAAGAAGGAACCTACCTAATTGCCACCCCCCACTCAGGTGTGGCTGGACCTAGTGCATCCCTCCTAATGGGCAGAGTGTATTTGAAGTGATGGGGACTGACCTCCATGGCTGCATCACCTTGGGTCACTCTTCCTGGGGAGGCCAGCTGCGGGGTCATCCAGACACTCGGGCAGTCCTAAGGAGAAGTCCACGTGGCTTCCTGACAAGAACCAGCACTGACGGGCCAGGTGTGTGAGTGGGATGCCATGATGGGGAACCTAACATCCATACTACAGCCCGTGGCATCTTGACCTCAAGCTCATGAAAGAGACTAAGACAAAGGCCCTCAGGTGAACTGCTCCTGGATGCCTGACCCTCAAAACTGTGTGGAAAAGTAAATGTTAATTGTTTTAAGTTGCTAAGCCTAAGAGTGATTGCTCAAGAATAAGTCACTGAGAGCAGTAGATACACCATGGTTTATTTAACCAATTATTGCTGTTAAACACGTGTTTTTTTCCTAACTGCTCCTCGTGTCGAAAGCACTGATACGGACAACATATAAATAGTCACATCCTAGGATAGATTTCCAAAGAAAACTTGTTAGATTAAAGCCTTACATATTTATGAGGCCTTTTCACTCATGTATGTCTGTAGAGAGATTTTAGCATTTTACATTCCCCACAGGGAGGTGTTAGAATAACCTCCTCCTCACAGAACAATGCCCTCGCCAAGGGACTTCACATCTGGAACCTGTGAGTATGTCACGTTACCCGGCAAAGGGGAATTCACACATGTATGTAAGTTAAGGACTTTGAGACGGGAGAGTATGCAGGATTATTCATTCCCTATTGTCCTTGTCACCTTGAGTGGCCGTAACAAAATTGCAGACTGGGTGGCTTAAACAACACACCTTTATTTCTCATGGTTCCGGAAGCTGGAAGGCCAGCAGATTTGATGTCTGGTGAGGATCTGCTCCCTGGTGCATAGATGGTACCTTTTCACTGTGTCCTCATGCGGCAGAAAGAAAGAGAAAACTCTGGTGTTTTTTTCCTTTTCTTATAAAGACAATGATCCTATCATGGGGGCCATTCATGGCCTCATGCCCTCATCTAAACCTAATCACTTTCCAAAGGCCCCACTGCCAACGACTATCCCATTGGGAGTTAGAACTTCAATATATGGCTTTGCAAGGGATACAAACATTTCATCCATAGCATCCAAGTAACCCGGTGTAATCACCCGTCCTAAAAAAGTGGAAGAGGAGGTCAGGGTGATCCAATGTGCCAAGGACTCACCCATCGCTGTTGGAGGAAGGGGCCATGAGCCAAGGAGTGTGGGCACCTCTACAAGCTGGAAGATGTGAGGAGGTGGGTTCTCCCCTGGAGCCCCCAGAAGGAACACAGCCTTGCAGACACCTAGACTGTAACCCAGCGGGACCTGTAGTGAGCTTCTTAATTCCTGAACCGTAACGCAGTAAATCGGTGCTGTTTTTGCCACTACATCTGGGGCAATTTGTTACAGCAACGATAGAAAACCAGTAGGCTCAACGAAACCATATCTGAAATTTTTTTCCTGTTCAACTTTGATAGGCAAAAGGTAGGTTTTTCCTTTTGCCTTGATTGGCAAATTGTCTTGAATTTCTTCCACCGTAACTGTTACTTTACCATACTGTTGAATTAGTGGAAGCATCTCTGGGTTCTTCACGTCTCTTCCTGTCTTCTATCTGCCCACGTAACAGTCCTCCACTGTGCATTTTGTTTAGAGCAACGTGTCTACGACCTTCGGTACGTTTTTGGTTTGTTGCTCGTTTTGACTCTTCAGGGTCATTTTTGACTCTAAGACTCCTGGTCGATGAGCATCTGTTGCAGAAAATGAGTGTCAGAATTTAAAACAAGACTTTGCCTTTTCTAAAGGGTGTCTTCTCTTGTTGAAATGTTCACATGCTTTCTCTAACATTGCTATGTAGTGTTGGGGAAGCAAAACAAAACATCCCTGTACCAACCTAGAAAGAAAAGAGAGAGAAGGAATACTCTATTACAGAACAGTTGATGATCAAATGTACAGGCATGTGGGGCAGCACACTAGTGACCACAAAGTCTGGACAGAATTTGCACAGCCGTTTACACAATAAAGTACGAGAAAGAATGATGAAAAGTCTTATCTCTTGGCCACATGGAAGGATGGGTATTGGAGGGCGGTCCTCTGGAGAGAACTCTGAACTGATTCCAGGGTTCCAAGCTGCAGCCCGGTGGGGAAGGAGACCCTTCACTGTAAAATAAAAAGGTTGCCCTTTTATTGGCCCATTGCTTTTTTCAAGAACACAGGCTACACATGGAGAAAGAGGCCACGACTCCTCCCTCAAAGAAAACGGCACAGTGTATGTGTCTCGTAGCCCTGCTTTATGATGGAAGTGTTGATTTTCTCATTACTGCCTGAAAACCCACCTTTCTCTTCCCGGATTTATGCCACCATCAGGCTTCACTACACCTGATCCCTGAATAAAATGAGCAATGATGGATCTATGAGTGTCGAAAGTCACCCGCGTCCCTAAATTTCACATTGATCTCTGAGTAACTACTCTCTGAGCGGGACTTTCTTGGCAGTTCTTCTAAACACAAGCCTGTATTTCTCTAGAGAAGAGAAGAGCTTTAGAATGACCTCTATGTAATAGGAGACTGGGTTCAATTTTAATTAGGCTCTAAGTGGTAAATATTTGCTAATAGACTTTGGGGTGAATAATTAATTAGTAAAAGACTGCTATGCACTGACAATTTATGTGACCAAACTAATAGATTAGGTCCACTAAAGTCTTAGTGAAAGCAACCCTTTCGAAACGAATTGTTGAAAATTTAAGATATCTACAAAACTGCTGTTAAAAAAAAAATTAAGTGTGATTTCTCTTTAAAAATTTATTGCTATTTCAATGGTTTAGATGAAGAAGGTATTATTTCTGCATTGTTTCATTACCCCAAACAGCTATCTACCCAACCATAATAAACTAGAAATCAGACAGATTCTGATTTTTTTCCCTTCCTGGTACTTGACCATGTTTCTGCTATGATATTGTTTCGGGGAAGCTAGTTTTATTTTATTCTTCCAATGGGTAAACGTTGTACGACCTGGAAGTCCAATTATTTTGTTAACAGCTGTATGGACGTCTAATTCACATACCATAAAATTCACCCATTGAGAGTGGAGCCTTCAGTGATTTTTAGAAAATTCAGAATTGTGAAATCGCCACCACAACCCTGTTTTAGAATCACAGAAGGATCCACTGCCTCTTGCCAGTGCCTCCACATTCCCACTCCCAGCCCTATGCAGCCAATTTTCCATCCCTGTTGACTTTCTTTTCCTTGGATATTTTATATACAGGGAATCATAGTTGATGTGGTCTTATGTGACTGGCTCCTTTCACTTAGCGTTATGTTTTTAAGGGGCATCCAAGTTGTAGCGTGGATATGTAGTTCATTTTTTTAATGCCAAATAATGTTCCATTATATGGATGTTGTGCATATTGCTTGCCAATCAGCATTGATGCACACTTGGATTGGTTCCACATTTTTGCTATTAGGAAGAAAGCTGCGATGGACATTCGTGTGCAAGTCTTTGTGTGAACATATTTTTTTTTCAATATTTCCCTTGGGTAGATTCGTAGGGTTGAAATTCCTGGCTCTTATGATAAATTTATGCTTCACTTTCAAAGAAACTGCCCAACTTTTCCACAATGACAGTAGCATTTATATCCCACCAGTAACACGTGAGAGGTTCAAGCTTTCCCACCTCCTCTGCAACATTTGTTCTTGTCTGCCATTTTGATTGGAGTCATTCTAGGGGGTGTGCAGTGGTCTCTCATTTGTGGTGCTAACTTTCATTTCTCTGATGACTAATGACGTTGAGCATCTTTCTATGTGATTGCTAGCCATTGATATGCCTTCTTTGATGAAGTATGCATTCAGTTATATTTATGTAGTATTAGATATGCAATACTTGAATAGCACCTCATATATCCCAGATTTTAAATATTCATTTGATTATATCTGAATGAACATGTATGATGTACAACCTGCTGGGCTATTTGCTTTGTAACATTAAGTGAGCACCTTCTATGTGGAATGTATTGAACTCATTGATTTGTCACGTACTTAAAAAAAGAATTGCTAAGCTCTTGAGGGCTTTCTTGACATAACCACGTCAAAAGGTACATGATTCATGAATGTTGGGTACTAGGAAGCATCATTTTACTTAGTGTTTTGGTGGTTTGAAGGAAGAAAAAAATCCCTTCCATCTTGATAGGAGAGAGGAAGATTGTAGAAGGAGACAATATTTACATTCTATTTGTAGAAAAGTTAAAAGATCAGATGTATGGAAAGGGAGACAGAAAGAAAGTATATTTTAGGTTGGGCAAGTGACAAAGGCCTAGGGCAGGGAGAAAGTATTGAGCACATATGAAAAAAATCATGAATAATTTAGTGTAGCTGTGCTACAGAACATAGAAAGGGAAGTCAATAGTCAGACAGGATGTGATCTTGAAGTACGTTGAAATGCTAAACAAAGGAGCATGTATTTTCTTTTTAAGAATAAAAATGGAGACATTTGGGGTGCATGGGGTGGGGGGGCTCAGTTGGTTAAGCATCTGACCCTTGATTTCAGCTCAGGTCATGATCACATGGTTGGTCATGGGATTGAGCCCCAAATCGAGCTCTGCACTGGGTGTGGAGCCTGCTTAAAATCCTCTCTCTTTCTCTCTCTCTGCCGCTCCCTCACTCAAACTCTCTCTCTCTCTCTCTTAAAAAAAAAAAAAAGCACGGGGAGCCATTCATTTTCAGCAATTGAGGGTCATTATTAAAGCTGTTTTCTGGAGTGTTATTCTATAATTTACATACAAGTAAAACTGGAGGAGGGGAAGGGAATCACCAAATCTCTGAGAGTGACGTTGGAGCCTTGGAACCACAGTTCAGCGAAGTCATCATCAGGTAGGAGACCTTATCGAGAGGAAGTCCTCGAGCCAGGAGATCAGGAGAGGATACTTGGATGTGTAGCCGACCCCTGGCTTTCCCTTCACCTGGCATCCCAACTCCATTTACACCAGACACTTCTGTAACTTTCTGCTGGAATTGTACATTCTAGGACATATTTTTAATTTTCATGATAATTTTCCTCTCTACTTTCCCCCCTGAATTCATTCACGGGGGATTTGGAACAACCCTTGAATTCTCATTGATTATCCCTCCAACATCATTTGCTAGCATTTCCCCAACCTCGTCTGTTCTAATGACCTCCGTTTCCTTTCTACTTCAGCTGCTCATTGAGCACAGAGCCTTGGAATTTTTATCATATGCATTTTCTTCTATTCATGACAGCTTTTCCAGGACACAATCTTCTAATATCTCCTGGGTCCACATAATCAAACTATAATTCTCCGTGGCTTGTCTGTGTTTGACATACGGCTATTTGTCTTAAAATATTCATTGCCACTCACCCCAGATATGACAAGGAACATCTATGAGTATATGTATACTTAAGGGTCCACTATGTGCCAAGAACAGTGGTACTTTTTTTCACAAATATGGCCTCCTTTGCTCCTCATTTCAGTGAAGACGTGATGTGAATGCCTTTCACAACATGGTAACTTAGACCCGATGTCACAGGGTATTGCTTACTGAAATTGATTCTGGCTTCAAGGTAGAATACGATCTAATTTAATCCTTAGTGAAACCTTGAGAAATCAAAGGGGAAAATAGCCTTAGGAAGTTACTGTGATGAGTCCCCACAGAACCCAATTCAGCTGGTGATGTAGCTCTGAGCACACAGATGAATATTTTGTTGGCATTTGCTTTCTCGGGCTTTAATCCATTCTAGGCAGCTCTTTTTAGGGTTTACTATGTCACCAAGTGTAAAATGCATTTGATTTTTTAGAGAATTTGCTAAAAACAGCTATATAGTTCACGCCAAAATCCTCTCTACAACAGCCAAAAAGTTCCATGAAAGTATGTCATTAAACACATGTTCCAAAAAGATTTTTGTGTCTCATTTTGCCCTCTGGGGTATGTATTTTGAAGTAAAATACCTTCACTGACTTGGGCACTTGATGTTAACATATTAAAAATAAGAAGAAGAATTATGACATGGAGAAAGCAAGGTTGGAACTGGCCAATGTGAACAAACACCACAGAATCTCTCTTCCCAAATCCAGTCCCTCACTGATTCTGAACGTGTTTGTTTTCCACCTTGGCTCCATGAACAATGATCCCAGTTGTCTCCAAAGGACAGTGATGCCAAACTATTTCAGGCCAAACATCCCAGGAAACAGTACCTAATATTAACAGATGTCCTTTATCACATAGGGAATATAAGCAACACATTTTCTGTTGCAAGTGACAGGACACCCAAATCAAGCTAAAATTTAAAAGGGGGGATTTAGTGGTTTTCATAAATAAATCCCTAGATAGGTCTAGATTCGGATAAAAAAAAGAAAAAAAAAAGGCAACAGAGACCAAGTTCTTGTGTCTTCTGTTGTGGTAGACTTAATTTCAGCCTTATGCCTTCATGTCTAACCACCCCCCCCCCCCCACTTCTGGTGGGTTTCCCGTACTCTGACCTACCCAGATCTAGAAAGTTCTCCTCTAGTCATTCCTGCAGATGAGAGAGGAGGTTTCTCTTTCCAGAAACCCCCAATTGTCTTCACAACTCTTTTCCTCTCAGCAGGTCATGTCCCCATCCAAAGACCAACACCTGTGGCCAGAGCTGCGGGCTTTGTTTATTGACTGCACCCCTCAGCATCCAGTCCCAGAGCTGGTGTGGGTGGGCACCACCCCAAACACATAGACAAAGTACAGAATGCCTGCTCCCTCCAGGTCAAATAGTGGTGCTGTACCAGGAGCACAGGGAAGGGAGGTGAGCAGAAAAAGGACAGCAGGACTCTAAAAGTTAGCTCATTCTCCTCCGTGGCCGACTAATGCCATGAAAATGCAGAGAATGGAGACGAGGCTGAAGGGAGACTGGTAGATTCAAAGTGACACTTCCAAGCAGTAGCATAATGTGATTTCAAAGCATATGGAAATCCTTTTAAGAGGGAATCAGTGTAGATTTAAGAGATTATGAACCTTGGGGCCAGGAACATTCTCTATGTCATTTTTATCTGTTTTTTTTTTTTAAGTTTTATTTATTTATTTTTAAGAGAGAGAGAGAGAGAGAGAGAGAGAGAGAGAGCGTGAGCAGGGGAGGGGGAGAGAGAGAATCCCAAGTAGGCTCTGCATTGTCAATGCGGGGCTCAAACTCATGAACTATGAGATCTTGACCTGAACCGAAACCAAGAGTTGGATGCTCAACTGACTGAGCCACCCAGGTGCCCCTGTCATTCTACCTATGAAAGGTCCAAATAGAATATCACATCATTCAATCAGTCCTTAAATATTTATTAAGCATATTACATGTGCTATGCCTGTGTGAGGTCCTGAGAATACTACAGTAGAACAGACATGACATTGCACTGGACCTACCCCTACTAGGTCTACTAAAAGTAAAAACAAGGTGTTCAGGGAGCTCCGAGTTGGAGGGCAAAAAGGCACCTCTGTTCTGAGTCAGGCATTTTGCAAATATGTTGCACCTTTTTAATTTTCACCTTGTCTCCCATTGGTCACATGAGATAGTGAGGTTATCTCTACTTTGCATGAAGACTAGGTAGAATGAGGTTAAGTAACTTGGCCAAAGATGTGCAGCTGGTGAGGAGCAGGGGGATGGGAAAGCCAGTCCTACCAGTTTCCGTAGCTCAGAGGGGTGGGCAGACAGATGGGGTGGTTGGAAGCGAACTCAGGACAGGCCGGACAGGCTGGGGAACATAAGAGGTCTTTGGCTGCCAAGCGGTGGTGGGAGCCCTGGTCACATTAAGGATATTCAGAAGCAGGTGTGTGGCTGAGAAAGGTCACTTTGACTGGAAGATTGGACGTTAGATCATTTGGCCGCGACCCTGAGGCAAGGAAACCATGAGTATTTTCAATGTCTAATTACTAACATTTTCAATACTCATTTAAGACACAATAGCCTTAAAATAATCTTCTAAAATACACGTAACGATATACTCTCTGTAGCCTTATTTTCTGTATCTCAACACTTCAAAAACAAAAGTTAACCACGTTGATATTTCTTAAGATATTTAAGTAGACATCAGTCTGCGGGAGCTCTTTTCCACGACTGAGTCTTCAAGCTTTGGGCTTCATTCTAGCATTTCAGTGCTTTATGACCATAATTTGAAACTACAGACCATACCTATTTATTCCTTCTTTCTTTTCCTCCAAATTAAGGAGAAAAAAAAAAATAACCTCTTCACTGCCTCCAGTTATACTATTTAGGAATCTGCCTAATCCTAGAGACCTTAAGTCAATAGCTTTTTAACTAAGCAGTTTGTTTTCTGTTCCATGCAACTGAACCTTAAAAATTCTTTCCTTCACCTTTTTAGATTTCCTCATCCTCCTCCTAACAAACCCCGGAGAAAAACCAAACCAAACAAACGCAAACCAAGAGGGACTTCAGAGTCCAAGTCAAGCCCTGCCAAGATCTTCCAAATAGGGAAAATCATGGCAACTCGTCCACTGTTCCACTGCCTTCCTTGTCAACGTCAGGTTCCCATTGGCTGATGCAGTGTTGTGCTTTATAGCACCATATCTGGCCCTTTGCCGTCTTTTTCAAACCAATTTTCTGGATCAAAGTATTGATCTTTCTATTTACCTTAGCAGTGTGTACTGCCTAGGTCAGAAAGCCAATGTGGGGACTCTCATCATAGCCAAGGACATCTTTCCCAAATTCAGTCCAGTGAGTCCTTGGCAAGGTGGTCATGATTTAAAATTCCACTTATCACCTGATCCACCACGGAGCCCTGCTCTAACAGGTGAACCACAGTGTGGTCCCAGGTACCAGGGACTAGTCCGAATTCAGAATCCCCAGACATGATTCACAGAACATATTTGCCCCAGAGGATGATTGCAGGTCTATGTAAGGGAAGGCTGGGATGAATATTGTCAGAATACATGTGTGATGTGCTCTCAGATTCTTCCTTATATATATGTAGTGTTTATACACATGGCCCAGAGTCCGTGACCTGATTCAGGTCTGGGAATTGAGCATGAGTGAGCCTCTTCTGCAGGCCCCTGGAATCAAGCATCAGCTTGTCCGAGGGAAGCATTTTCATCTACATCAATTGAATGTGACTCCATGAGCTGTCCATCTCTAATTGATTAGCCACAATCCAAAATCCCCAAAGGTGAAACCATTCTCAATGATTCTGGTCCCACTGCTGATGTTGGGATCTTGCCGTCTACAACACTGGTGGTTAGGTAGCACTCTTGGTTCTGCAGCTTGGAGTCCTATCACCCCCAGTGAAATCAGAGAATACGTTTCAATGGCAGCACCCCTGCCACCCTGCTCATATCTCTGGCCATCAGAGAGAGCCTCTAAAGAGCTTTCTTAAAATGCTGAACTCCCCACTGCAATATATTTCTCAAGACCTTTCCAGAGGTATTGTCTCTGGGACCACTGGTAGGTTATAATGAAGGCATATCGGCAAATCATATGTGATAACCCATTGCAACATGCCTACTGTAAAACATTTTGATTTTATATTATATGAAGAACTTTCTGGCAACTGACATCTGTTTTATGTGAACCACTGCTGAGTCCAGCATTTAGATACTTAAATAAGGACATTCTTAGAATGATTTTCTCCTACTCAGACTACCACGGTGACTCCAGAGTTGCTGGAAAAGGCCCCTTTATGACTCAGTATAATCCTGTATTCAATTATGGTTTGCCCATCCTGGTCTAGCATCATCGGGATCTATTCTTAAATACAGCCTCTAGATTTTTGTTCATACTAGTTAATGGAGTTTTGCAAATCCTTTGATCCACATGCCTTCCCTGTGAGGGGTTTGTCTTTGTAAATCTACCCTGAATAGTACAAGGCTGGGCTCCAAATGTAGATCTGGAGATAATTAGATGTGGTGTGAGTGAGGTGTGTCACTGGCTTCCTCCTCACTGGAAACTCTTCCAGGTGTGAGGGTCATAGTCTCCAGTGAAGAAGAAGCCCCATCACATAACTTTATTTAGAATTACCAAAGCTTGGAGGCAACCGGGATGTCTTTCAGGAGGTGGATGAATAAATAAGCTGTGGTCCATCCGCACAATGGAACATTATCCAGTGCTGAAAAGAAATGAGCTCTCGAGTCATGAAGAGATATGGAGGAAGCTTAAATGCATATAAGCAAGTGGAAGGAGCTAATTTGGAAGGGCTCCATACTGTATGATTCTAACTCTATGACATTCTGGAAAAGGCACAGCTACAGAGACTCTAAAAAACATCAAGTGTCACTGGGGCAGGGGGTGAGAAAGGGGTGTATAGGTGGTCACAGGGGATTTTTAGGTCAGTGAAACTCTTATTTTGCATGATATTGGAATGATGGGTACATATCGGTCTTTGTGCATTTGTCCAAACCCATAGAATGCACACCACAAAGAGTGACCCCTAATGTAAACTAGGGACATGGTGGTGAAGGCTCACCGGTGTAGGTTCATCAGTTGTAACAAACGTCCCACTCTGGTGGGGATGTTGATAGTGGGGGAGGCTGTGTATTGGGTGGGCAGAGGGTAAATGGGAAATCTCTGTACCTTCATCTCCATTTGGCTGTCATCTAAAACTGCTCTAAAAATTTAAGTCTTAAAGTACAATATGTGACAGGTAGATAGATAATTTTTTAAAACTTTTTAGCGTTTATTTATTTTTGAGAGAGAGAGACAGAGTGCCATCAGGGGAGGGGCAGAGAGAGAGGGAGGCACAGAATCCGAAGCAGGCTCCGGGCTCCGAGCTGTCAGCACAGAGCCCGACATGGGGCTCGAACCTACGAACCGTGAAATCATGACCTGAGCCAAAGTCGGACGGGTAACCGACTGAGCCACCCAGGTGCCTCGAAAAAGCGTTCTTTTAGCACAGACACCAAGATCTCATAAGTTTCCTCAGGATTTAAGGATTTGGGCTTGCTGTCCTCTGTCTCCAGGTATAAGAAGTCAACCATCTGACCCCGGCTGTCCTCAAATTCTTTACGACCCTATTTCAGTTCTACGGGAGCAGCACCGGCCCCCGCCTTGCCTCCAGTGGATTCGGCACTCCAGGTAACACACACAGTCTTTTACTCAGCTGTTTTGTCACCGCGTGCCCTGGGTTGCCATATTCATGTCTGTGATACTGTGACGTCATGACAAATGTACATATTTTGGTCTTTGTCCCTGATCCCTGGGATCCACTGTAATGCCCTAAGCAACAAGGGCACCTTCTGTTATAAGATTGGGGTTTGTCCTCAGTTGCTGAAGTAGGTCCAGAACGATAAAGGGGGAAGCCGCATCTTTTGTTATTTATAACAAGCCCTTCCGATCACACCCGATTTATGCCCAGGTGACCTTTGGAAAGCCTGTAAGGATGGGGACTGGGCCCCAGGGCAACCAGCCGAGTGGTCAGAGAGCCTTCCAGCCTCCAGGTCCAGGGAGGGGAGGGGGGGCTGGGGGCTGAGTCAGTCACTAATGGCCAACGATGTGTTTAATCATGCCTACATAATAGAACCTCCATAAAATCGTAAGCAAAAGGATTCGGAGAACCTCCGGGTTGGTGAGCACACTCATGCACTGGGGGGGGGTGGGGGGGCAACTCCTTTGAGACGGATGCTCCCTGCCCTCGGGACCCGCCTGGACCTCACCCTGTGTACCTCATCGTCTGGTCATCTGCACTCTTTATGTAAATACCTTTTATAATCAACCAGTGAACCTGTTTCCCCCAGTTCTGGGAGCCGTTAGAGCAAATTATGGAATCTGAGGGGATTGGGGGCGCCCTTGACTTATGGCCCGTGGGTCAGAAGCCCAGGTGACAAGCTGGGCCTTGCTATTGGTGTCTGCAGTGCGGGTGGCCTTATGGGACCCCATGGGGTCTGTGCCAAGTCTAGTGAGGACTGTGTCGGGGCCGAACCGTGGGGTATGCAGCTGGTGTCTGGAAAGCAGGATAATGAGCTGGTGCGGGGAACATCTCATACAGAAGTGTTCTGTGAGGGGAGAAAGCTAGAGTCGCCTCCTTTAACGTCCCCTTAATACCTGTCATGTTCAGGTAAAGGGTCCCAAACTCCCCAGAGCCTACTGGCTACACAACCACCCTTGGTTCCAATTTCTGGTTCAGAGTTGTCAGTTGTCAGTCCCAGCCAGCAGTGACCTTGAGTGGTTTGAGAAGGAAATAAGTTTCCGAAGGACTATTGGGTGGTTAGAAAATGGGCAAGAGTGACCAGAGGCTGTGCACCGGGGCCAAACTCGTCCCACAACACTGGTCCGTGGGGTCTCTACTGACACCGTCCCGCCTGCCAGCCACCTTCCAGTGGCTCAGCACCACCAACACTGGTGACTGGAAGCTGCTGGTGGTGCTGGTGGCCCTGCCGATTCCACTCCTAATGGCTGGCCTTCCTTCCCCGCCTTCCAGCTTCTCTGCGTCACCTGGGTGTAAGTTAGCTGGGGCTGCCATAACCTAGCACCACAGAAATTTACTGTCTACACCTGCAGCCCAGAAGTCCGCCCTCCAGGCGTGGTCAGGGCTGGTTCTTCTGAAGGGGGGGTCTGCTCCGGACCTCTCTCCTTGATCTGAAGCCATCCCCTCCTTGCTTCTTCCTTCTGCCTCCAAATCTCCCCTTTCTATAAGGACACCAGTCATCTTGGAGGAGGGCCCACCCCAGTGACCTCATTTTAACTTGACTATCTCTGTAAAGACCCTATCTGCAAATGAGGTCACATTTCAAGATACTGGGAGTTAGGACTCCAGCACATGGAGTTCTAGGGGCCACGATGCAACCCCTAACGCTAGTTCCGTTTACGACCTGTCACACAGGGTTTATGGAATCCCCAGTCTGCTCTCCACTTTGGGGAAGATGCGGGGGAGAGAGGGTGATCTACACTTTGGATCCTCTTTGGCGGAAGTCTGACTTTGCCTGTCCTCAAAACTCACAGTGAGGGATTCCCCGGCCACGGGCAGGGGTCAAGATCCCAGACGGCTGAAGTTTTTACGTGTGTGTGTGTGTGTGTGTGTGCACACAATACAGCTATTATCCTAGCTTTCACATGCATGCTTACTGTCTAAGAGAAGGCGCTAAAGTAAAATTCTCAAATCTGTATTTTTTTATTTTGAGAGAGAGAGATAGTGAGAGGGGAGGGGCAGAGAGAGAAGGAGGCAGAGAATCCCAAGCTGGGCCCACCCTGTCAGCGCAGAGCCCAACACGGGGCTCGAACCACAAGACCATGACCTGAGCCAAAGTCGGACGCTTAACCGACAGCCGCCCAGGTGCCCCTACAGAAACATTTCTGCTGGTGGGAAACAGCAGCTCTTCACTCTCACAATCCAGGCGCCGTGAAGTTGCTTTCCGCTGACAGTTGGCAAAATCAGTGAGATACACAGGAATGAGATTTATGAAGCCGCTGAACATACAGCTATTAAAATAGAGAGAGGAAAGCAACATCGCCTAATAAAACGTGTGCTTCACAGTGAAAAGTATGAACTGACCTTAGGGATGCTTCATAAATGTCATATTATTGTTTGTAACTGTACTGTCCATAGCCCAAATTTACCGTGACCCTAATACTTTTAAAGAAAAGCATATTTAGGCCCTTTGTATGTGTCCGGTGTTCCTGGCAATCTCAGCCTGAGCTGGGTAGTCTAGAAGGAATCTAGTCCCCTAGAGAGTTTTCAAATTGCCAACATAGTTTTTTTTTTTTTCTCAAAATATCAGAACATGGTGCTTCCAGCGAAAGCATTGTTTTGCCAAAAAAAATAATGCAGTTCGTCGTTTCTTCAGGAAGCTGGTGTTTTGCGCTCAGCCCTTCAGTCCTTGCCTTGGGTTGAAGAGTGGAATTATCAGAGCAGGGGTGCAATGCTATGCCAGTGCCCTGTAACCGAGGCTTTCATCAGAAATGGACCTTATGCATGACAAAAATAAGCACGAGATCACATGTACCGAAAGCCAGTCACGTGTCAAGGTCAGAATAAATAACAAAAATAACCAAGGAAATGTAGGGTCGGTCCCGAAAGACTTGCCAGAAGTTTTGAGCTGGATATAAGAAAACATGACGGTCATTGATCATGAGAAAATTCGAGGCTTTGCAAGGATAAGTCCTCTTGTGACTGTTCCAAATCCCACCTGCCGTGCGTCTTAAAAAGGCACGTTCTCAGGCTCTTCCTGACCTAAGCGAAGCAAAATCCCGAAATACCTTTTGATATTTACAGATTTCATAATCCGGCCAGTGCCCGGACAAATATTGACCACCCGTGGGGGAACTGTAAACTGTGCTGTGCGGAATTCTGCTCTTGTCCACAGCCTCCCAGAAACGCCTTCCTCGGGGCCCTCTGGAGAGTGGCACACAGGCCACCTTCTCTGTTTGCCCGAAATCGGCAGGAACTGCTGGGGTGGTAACCGAACCAGTTTTGAGAAATTCGACGCCGTTCTGTCGTTTGAGGCTAGCCCCAGACCTTCCAGTAAACACCGACCCTCCCAACTCCAAGAGAGATACAGACACACATCCAGAAAAATATGTAAACATGTTTTTCCCTAAGATCGCTGTACTTCCTGTGTCCAGCCAGGCCAGAAATACAGCAAGCGCAACCTTTCTCAGGGTATTTTTCCACTTCCTGGCTGGGTCTCAGCCAGAATGCAGAGTTGCAGCAATGAGCTGTAAGAAAAATCTGGGCCTCCTCCAGGAAATGTGTCAAAGAATTCAGACTATCCTCACCAGCTTCATTAGCAGTGACGGTCACAGCGCCGGTCATGGATTTTCCTGCCCGTGTCGTGTGAGTGACGATGGCTGGGGGAAACAGTGGCAGGGAATGGAGGCCCTCCCCTGGCTCCTTGGGTCCCACGTAACTGCGATCTTGGGGTTCGTAGGTTTCTGAGTCTAAGCTGCCCGTTCTGGGTAAACTGAGGCCCAGGTCCTGAGAAGAGCCAGGGAAAGAGGCAGGGCTTCCTCGTGGCGTCGAGGCCACTCTCTGCTCCCGCACTCGGCCCCGGCCCAGACCCTTCAGGAGCCGCACAGGGGATGCCATGCCTGTGGCTGTCACCACACGGCAGCCTCGCCGCCCTCCCCACGGCTCTCCCCCCGACCGATGCCAGACGCGGGACGGGAGCTGCACGGGCTCCGTTTCCACTCTCCACGAGGGGCTCAGCCCACGGGAGGGGAAAAGCGTGAAGCAGACAACTGCGATGGCCTACCCTTCCCCGATCCCTTAGAAATTCGGAGTTTGGGAGCAGGAACGAATGTTTGAACACGTGTCTGTTTTTCTATTATGATCGTGCCATGCATTCCTCAGAGCTCACCACGAACCCCGGCAACAGATCTGTGAGATCTGTGATCTGTGAGCAACGGAACCTGCTTCGTGCAGGTGAAGCGGCTTAGCTCACATCGCTGTTACCATTACATCGCTAGCCGCAGATCAGTGTTGCAAGTCATTGGCAGTTTTCCACGGATAGCATTTTCGGGGAGGCTGTGTGGAACGAATCAAAGCTGTCAGTTCAGGGAGCACAATTAGGAAATGAGCGGGGGGAACCCCCCATCCTGAGCTCGCCCAAGGGGACCACAGTCAGTAGGAGGAGTGGGTAATGTTCCCTTTGTCCTCGTTGGGCTTTGGGCACCTTCTGGAGAATCTGGAATGCTTGCAGTCCGTACGTGACTTCAACAGCAATCTCTCCTTCAGTATATACTTTTGGATTTCTGACATTTAAAAGAGAACAGTTATGGGGCGCCTGGGTGGCTCGGTCGGTTAAGCGTCCGTCTTCGGCTCGGGTCACGATCTCGCGGTCCGTGAGTTCGAGCCCCGCGTCGGGCTCTGCGCTGACGGCTCAGAGCCTGGGGCCTGTTTCGGATTCTGTGTCTCCCTCTCTCTGACCCTCCCCCGTTCGTGCTCTGTCTCTCTCTGTCTCAAAAAAAAATCAATAAACGTTAAAAAAAAAAAATTTAAAAGAGAACAGTTTTGAAAACTGGGTTGTAGAGAAACCAGTCTCTTTAACACACTTGAGTGCTGGAAAAAAATACCACGTACTCTTTGCAATCTTAAGAGCAGGAAGGTGTAGATATTTAACAACTCAGGCAAAAGAAAATAAGAAACTGTGGAACTTACTAGCACTGTGTTCGAGGGTATCCCCTCGGCAAAAACTTTGAAATGCCAGCTTGGAGCGGAAGAAAAGCCACCGTCCGTGAGGTTCATCGACAGGCACCAAGCTGAAAAAGTCACGTTCTTTCTCCCATAAAGTTCTAAAACAGATGATTAATACACCCCAGAACTGAGTTGGATGAATTAATTTGGCTACTTTGAAATAACATGGCATTCTGACGGCACAGTCTCGTCTCGGCTGGGTGGCGGGACACAGACGCGGAGAGATCCCGCCCCCGAGTGCTCCAGCCTTGTATCACTTTAACTTGGCCTTGATGTCGTCAGCGATTCCAGGCACGGGAGGAAGGAGAGGAGTGCATTTCCGCAAGTTCATGGTCAATAACTCTGTGCCCGTGTGGACAGCGCCCTTCCGTCCCCACCGGGGGCTGGAATGCTGCCATCTGATAATGGACGATAATGGATGGATGGATGGTCTCCATCCAGCGCGTCGTCCTCGGGGGACGCAGAGGGGACGCTGGCCCCACAGATGGGAACGCCACGTGGCACAGCCCCCCCGCCCCCCGCCACCTCCCGGAGCACTGCCGCCCGAACGCGGGCGGCCCGGCGAGGTTGTCTGTGGCCAGAAGGGGACTTTTCCCACCGTCTCTGTCGTTGCTGGGGCACCAGGCCAGGCAGAGACCCTGCCGTGATCTGGAAACAGGAAACTGTGTCTCACCAGCCTCGCCCGGTGACCAGAGGCGGGGGGAGGACGACCTCCAGGACTGGGGGCCGCGCTCTTTAGAGGAAGGTGTCGGCAGATGGCAGGAGTGTGGTGAGGACAGGGGACAGGCGGCCCGGGCTATTTCAGACACGGCTCCCATCCTGTCCTCCCTCTGTGCCCTCCGGGCGGCTCTCGGGGCTTCTCAGTCTGCTCCTTCTGCCCCGCCGTGAGTGGCAGGAAAGTGCTCGTTCCGAGGCAGGTGTAAAGCCTTGAGAACTGTTGATGTCGCAGATACTGCGCAGCCCAGCCCTCCCGTTTTTACCAAGGACACGGAGGCCCCAGGGGTGAGTGAGGGCACAGTGGCACGGTGTGGTTACCAGGAGCCGGGATGCCAGCACCGCCTCCCAGGCAGGGCTGATTCCCCGCAGGTGTTTGCTTGGGGTGGGGGCTCCTGGGGGGGAGGGGGGGGAAGGACAGCGAGAGCAAGCAGAGCAGCGTCACAGTCGGGACCGGGACCGGGAAGGCGCAGGGCGGTGGGCTGCAGGTGCGGGCCTTGAGCGGTGCGGGAGCCGCTGGGCGGTGGAGGGGCGTGTGCCCCTGGAACCCCCGGCCCCCTCACTCTGAGCTCTTGGCCTGCAGTGAGCACCCCCCACCCTGCAGGAGGCCCTTCCTGCTGCCCGCAGCCTCCCCACCCCCACCCGCCTCCAAGAGGGTCCCCAAAGGCTTTCATTTGTGGGCTTAGCGCCCTGCCCTCGTCTACAAAAGGCTCCGGCCGTTCTGAAGAAGCTGGAAGGATACTGAGGACACCGGCGTGTTGTCCCTGTTTGTCACTCTGTGTTCGTTGATCTTCTGGCTGTCATCAATCGGCCTTTCCATCCCCTGGCATGGCCCGGGTGGCTCTTCCTACTTGGGGAAGCAAATGCCCTCCCTTCTCTCTGCCCGCCCCGCCCCGCCCTGCCCACACCTGGGGCCAGATGACCCTCTCCCCACGCCCCTGTCCTGCAAGCCACCTCCCCGTGGCCCCGATCAACGCCTCGCACGGGCTCCCCGGCACTTAGCAAAGTCAAGCCTCTTCCGCGGGCACTCAAGCCCGGGCCGTGTGACTGTCGGCCACTGTCCTGAGCAGTGACAGCCATCCCAGCCAGCAGGGCCCAACACTCGCCTCCCCCTCCCGTCCCCTGCCCTTGAAGATCGAGGTGTGTGGAGCACACACCTGGCCCGTCGGGAGGACTGTCACAGCAGAGGTGGCTCTCAGAAGCAGACTGTCCTCTTCCCACAGCTCACCTGTCCCCCTGGCCTCCTCTCTCTCTCTCTCTCTCTCGGATGTCCCAGTAGGTAGGGGTCCACCCCCGTCCCTCAGGAAAGAGCTGTCATCCCGGACCCTCTTCCGGGCCTCGCTGCTCCTTTGCGGTCTCCCAGCAGCAGCCTGACTTGGCACACCGAGCCGGTGGGGTCTGGGCCCCCAAAGGGTGCTGCACCCGGAGCTTTCACCCAATCTCACCATCTTTTCCCTTTCTAGCATCAGACACGGAGTGGCTGAGGGCGGGAACGAATAGGTGATGGTGAGACAGGGAGGGGGCAGGGTCGGGCTCAAGGGAGCATTGGGTAAATGAAGCCAGAGGAGTGTCCAGAACTGCGTCCAAGGGCACTTATCACGCCCAAAGGCCACGCTGCTCGTCAGACGGGAGCGGGCAAGGAAGGAGTGGGGAAGACGGGAGCAGAGCAAGGAAGAGGCGGAAAGGTCCTCAACGAGGGCTGGGAACAGGGCAGAGCACCCGGCACCTGCCCGCTACCTAATCTACCCCGTGTTGTGTTGGTCAGGGCTCCCCAGAGAAACAGAACCAGGAGGGTGTGTGTGTCTGTGTGTGTGTGTGTGTGTAGGGAAAGATTTATTTTTAGTAACTGCCTCCTGGGATTAGGAAGGCTCAGCAAGTCCAAAATCTGCACCGGTCTTTTTTTATTATTATTATTTGAAGGCCTTCAGCTGATTGGACGAGGCCCACCCACATTGCAGACAATAACCTGCTCTACTCAAAGCCTACTGATTTATTTTATTTTTTATTAAGTTTTTTATTTTAATTTCAGTACTGCGACCGTACAGTGTTATATTAGCTTCAGGTGTACAACACAGTGATTCAACACTTCCATACTCAGTGCTCATCGAGGTAAATGTACTTACTCTTAATCCCCTTTGCCCATTTCACCCATCCTCCTACTCAACTCCAATCTGGTAACCATTGGTTCGTTCTCTAGAGTTAAGAGTCTATTTTTTTTAATCTATTTTTTCCCTTGTTTTTTTTCTTACATTCCACATATGAATGAAATCATGGTATTTGTCTTTCTCTGAGTGACTTATTTTGCTTGGCATAATACTCTCTACCTCCATCCATGCTATTGCAAATGGCAAGATTCCATTCATTTTGTGGCTGAGTAATATTCCATTGTGTACATATAGATACCACATCTCCTTTATCCATTCATCAGTCAAGGGACCTTTAGGCTGTTTCCATATCTTGGCTATTGTAAATAATGCTGCTATACACACAGGGGTGTGTGTATCCCTTTGAATTAGTTGTTTCATATTCTTTGGGCAAATACTCAGCAGTGGAATTGCTGGGTCATAGGGTAATTCTATTTTTAATCTTTTGAAGAACCTCCATACTGTTCTCCAGAGTGGCTGCACCAGTTCGCATTCCCCCCGACAGTGCACGAGGGCTCCCCTTTCTCTGCATCCTTGCCAACACCAGCTGTTTCTGACGTTGTTAATGTTAGCCGTTCTGACAGGTGTGAGGAGATAGCTCATTGTGGTTTTGATTTGCATTTCCCTGGTGATGAGTGATGATGAACATCTTTTCATGTGTCTGTTGGCCATCTGCATGTTATCTTTGGAAAAATGTTCATTTCTCCTGCCCGTTTTTTAATTGGGCTATTTATTTTTAGAGTGTTGAGTTGTAGTTCTTTATGTACTTTGTATACTAACCCTTTATCTGATATGTGATCTGCAAATATCTTTCTCCCATTCCGTTGGTTGCCTTTTAGTTTTGTTGATTGTTTCCTTCGCTGTGCAGAAGCTGTTTATCTTAATGAAGTCCCAGGGGTTTATTTTTGCTTTTGTTTCCCTTGTCTCCGGAGACATATCTGGAAAGAAGTTGCTGTGGCTGATGTCAGAGAGGTTACTGCCTGTGTTCTCTTCAGGGATTTTTATGGTTTCAGGTCTCACATTTAGGTCTTTAACCCATTTTCAGTTTATTTTTGTGTGTGGTATAAGAAAGTGGTCCAGTTTCATTCTTTTGCATGTTGCTGTCTAGTTTTCCCAACACCATTTGTTGAAGAGACTGTCTTTTTCCCATTGGATATGCTTTCCTGCTTTGTCAAAGACCAATTGACCATATAATTGCGGGTTCGTTTCTGGGTTTTCTATTGTGTTCCATTGATCTTGTGTCTATTTTTGTACAAGTACCACATTGTCTTGAATGTTACAGCCTCGTAATGTAATGTGAAGTCTGGAATTGTGATGCCTCCAGTCTTGTTTTGTTTTTCAACATTGCTTTGGCTATTCAGGGACTTCTCTGGTTCCATACAAATTTTAGGATTGTTTGCTCTAGCTGTGTGAAAAATGGTGTTGCTATTTTGACAGGGATTGCATTGAATCTGAAGACTGCGAAGTCTATTGGTTTCGATGTTAATCTCACCTAAAAAATACCTTCATGGCAGCATCCAGATTCATGTTTGGCCAAACCTGTGGGCACCTTGGCTTGGCCAAGTGAATGCACAACATTAAACCATCACAGGTACTAATCTCCTGACACATGAGCGGGGCGGGGGGGCAGGCTAGATTAAAGGACTGCGTCAGGACAGCTCCTGTCGCTCCTGTCTGGGCCCTCCCCCTCCCCTTTCCATTTTCTCAAGCTGCTGCTCACACACTTCCTCCCAAAAGCCCTCCATCCGTCTCTCCTCCGATCCTCTGAAGAACTTACAACCTGTGCCACTTCCAACGTTCTTGCCACTTACTGAGTGACTTCTCACCCTGTCTTGTCTCTGTGTGCACAGACACTTTGTCTCCCGTGGGAGGGGCTGTTCTGTACCTTTGCTCAACCGACTGAGCCCCCCAGGCGCCCCAGTATTTATTTCTCAGGAGAGTCCTTTTATCTATGGGCTACATGGATATCTATGGATCACATGGAATTCGAAGGTGTCTCGTTTGCTTATAAAGATCGCATTTAGAGAACCAGTAGCCACCGTCTGGGACAAGAGTGCAGCGCAGATGACGTTTGCTGGGGTGCATCTGTGAGCCCCGCTTGTTCAGGGGCACGAGGACCCGTGAGCAGCAGGAGAAAGACAGAAAGGGAGTGCCCTGCACAGACTCATCTGCCGCGTTGGCCAGGGGGCGGGGGGACAAACCCGTCTGCAGACAGGCGCGCCCCCAAAGCCCTTCCGAAGCCAAGACCTGCTTGCATAAACGCCTTATTTACACACTCCTTGTAGTGTTATCCACTTTCCTTTTCCCTCTTCCTCCAAAACTTAAAATAACATCTCAGCTAACATCGGTGCCTTTTAAGTAGAAAACACTCATGCATCGTCCTCTGGTGGATTTTCAAGGATCCTGTTAACGCAACAGCCGATGAGAATGGTCCCACGAACGCCAAGCCGGGCTTGGCAGTCCACTTACTTCCCATTTCAAAGGAGGAGAAACAAAGCCAAAGACCCCGATTCCTTTGGTCGAGGACTAAGGATTTCTTTTCATGTCTGTTCAGTGTGAGTAACACTTCCCTGTCGTCTTGGTGTCACAAAGCAGAGTGAGAGGAGAGAGAGCAGTGGACCTGTTAAGGGTTCAGGGCAGACACAAGCCTGACCCCAGGACCCCCGCACATGCTTCTGGCTTCCCAGGCGTCTGGGCAGGGTGGGCTCCAGGCCCGGGGCTTCTGCTGTCCCGCCCTGCGTGCCGAGGGACCCTGATCACACCGAGGACAAGCCGATGGTCCCTCATCGTGGGGGTGAAGGGTCCCCAGCCTCAGGGCGGGAGCTGGACGTTGCACATGTCCGCTGGGCCCTGGGAGGCCTGTCCTCCTGTCCCGCGATGTGTTCCCAGCACCACACACTTTAGCTGGCCTCACAGGTATTTCCCAGCCTGGAGGAACCCTCCCTCTCAATCTTCCGGTGCCTTTCTCTCTGAAATCAGGAAGGGAAAGAAAAGGAAGCCTAATCAGGTGATTTCAGGAATTAGATCTTATTTTAATCTTCGCATGATCAATGAGGTAGGAATAATTATTACGCTGATGTCTGCTGACAGTGAGGGAATTGAGGCCCAGAGAGGTTAAGGAATTGGTGGAAAGCTGCATAGCAATTAAGTGCCAGAGCTCGGCTTTGGACCCAGGACTCAGTGACTCCAGCGTCCCTGGCGTCTTTCCCCAGGGGGCCGTCCCCTGCGGGGCTGTGCGCAAGCTGCAAGGTCCCAGAAACCCTTACGTCTCTTCTAAGACGTGACCCGATGACCTAGAGCAAAAAGGGACCAGGAGTGGCAACAGTACTGGAGACGGGCAGCGTCCCCCCGAGGGAAGACACGTGTGAACCACGCCTGGCCACGCATGGTCGCCTCGCTTGAAGACTGTGCCGCGAGCTGCGGGAGGTGTGTGCCTCTCCGTGGGTCCCGGGAGGCTTTTCCCACAGCAGCACGGGGACCCCGCTTAGGACCCGAACCCGGAGGGCTTGGTTGCTCAGACCTCAGCGGAGTGCCAATCTGTGCCATGCTCTGCCAAGGGGGCTCCCTCCGGAGAGCCCCAGCCAACTGCCACTGGACACACAGTCAGATGCCAGCCCCTTTACCTGGGTGGGCGCTCCTGGGCTCCCCTGGGGGCAGTGGCACCTGCCTCTCCCTCTGTTACTTCCCTTGGCCCAGACGTGGCCTTTCCAGGTGCTCCGTCCAGGTGGCCTCCCCCACAGCCTCCCCCGTAAGCCCCTAACCTGGTCTCCGTCCTGGTCCGAGCCTGACCTAGAGCAGGTCCCGTCAAAGACACCTCAGGTGGCTACCCCGAGCCCTCCTCTCCTCTTCCGCAGCCAGGAAACCGGAGCGAGCACAGAAGAGGGTGTGGGGTGATGGGGAGAGGGGCTGTAGCCTGGAGGCCTTCCTCATCTCCAGCGGGACGAGCCTACCTCACCTCCAGCGGGACTGAACAAATCAGGTCAACAGCTGGTCCTGAGTTAGAGCAATGGGAACACCATGGGCTTACTATACACACACGGCTCCAGGCTAGGCTCGGCGGCTGTGTGGGCTTACCTAGATGGATACAGGAGTACGGGACTCGTTTCCTGTCCATCTAGACATCCGTCTATCTACTCGTATCTGTATCTGTACAAACGTGTACAGATACGTGGGCAACGTGTGCGTGTGTGTGATAGCTCGATTCATTACAAAAACATGACCGTACAAAGTACGACATGGCGAACGATCATGACTTAGGGTCGTAAGAAGCAACCAACACATTCTTGAAGAAATCTTTACAGACGTCATATTGCACTCGATCTTTTTGAAAGCTGTGCAGGTGAGGTGACCCATATTGTGTTTTTCAACATAAGAAACTTCAGGGGCGCCTGGGTGGCTCAGTCGGCGAAGCGTCTGACTTCGACTCAGGTCATGATCTCAGGGATAGTGAGTTCAAGCCCCCCTTGGGGCTCTGTGCTGACAGCTGGGAGCCTGGAGCCTGCCTCGGATTCTGTGTCTCCCTCTCTCTCTGCCCCTCCCCCACTCACACTCTCTCTGTCTGTCTGTCTCTATCTCTCTCTCTCTCTCAAAAATAAATAAACGTTAAATTTTTTTTTCACGTAAAATAGGAAATTGTAGGTTATACACTGTGCCACTGCCCCTAAGTGGTGGAGGCGCTGACCCACCTCCGGGTGGATCCGCCTCTGAGGCTTCTGGCTGCAAAGGCCCCTCTGTGTTCACCACACAGGACACGCTGTCCCAACTCTGCACTCGGACTCACTTCTGAGTCAAGGTAGCCGGCGACGAGTAACTCGGCGGGGCCAAGTAGGAAAGGAGCTGTCTTAGCAAGAGCAGCCCCATCCAGTTAGCACTGGATTGGGTTGGGGGGTGGGCGGTGCGAAGCCAGCCCCCTCCCCTTACAGAGGACATCCCAGGTCATGGCTCCCTGTGGCCTCTGCTACCCAGCAGCCTGGGGACCAGCAGCACCACCTCGAGCTGGTTAGAAGTGCGGATCCCAACCCTCCCTCCGGGCCGACTCAACCAAGATCTACATTTTAACAAGATGTGACTTCGGCCACAAATTGGAGTTATTGAAACACACACTTGAAAAACGCCAAAAATAGACCAAGCTAGATAAAATAATGATGGTGTCAGGTGTGGTTTTTTTTTTTTCAAATTTAGCATCATCTTGAAGAACACTGTTTAAAAAGTGTAAGTAAGGCACAAAAAGCAGATTATGAAGGTTTTCTTGATTTAAATGAAATCTCCATGTAACTTTTTATTTATTTGTTAGCCGTTCTGACCTGCCGTAATTTTTGCTTGGCTTGGCTCTTGCAGCAGAAAATAATACTGCTGCCGGAAATTAGAAGCTTTTAAAATTCTGCGCAGCAAGAAAGGAAAGCTTAAGGATAATAGATACTTGTTGCCATCATGCCCGAAACATCGGCCAAGTCTGATCACGCTGGGGATTTGTAGCCTCATGACCATGGGGACTTTGGGTCACGTTATGAGCTCCCAAGAGGGGACTATCCATGTGATGACTACTTAAGGCCGTCAGAGCCATCTTGATCCTGGAGGAGAGTCTTTTGCTAGCAATGTCTTTGCCCAACTATTCAAAATCTACACATACGAAGTTCAAAACCAAAATCCACAGTGTGTAAAATGGAAACTCACGGAGAGGAAAGAGAGAGACTTACTTGCCCCTTCAGATTTTATTCTTCAAAACATATCTACATTAACAGCCTCTTATGAGGGTGTCTGCTCTTATGACTTTACATTCCTAATAGCTGGTAGGGCAGGGCTAGGGCCCTGAGACGAATGACGCCCTTGGGAGAAAATGACCCTAATATGACAATATTTACCCGTCCCTGCTGCTGCCCGCTGGCTCAATCCACAGATACAGGAGTCACTCTTAATTTCTCTTACTCTCCCCTCTCACCCTCCACTCCACTTCAAAATCTCTCTCTAACCCTAGTTCTCCCCTTCCACGTGGACTCCCGGTGCCCTGGGCTGCCATAGTCAGAGTTCCTGAAGAGTGGGGACCTGTCTCTCCCACCTATGTCCCCTACAAGTTATTCTTTATTCTTCATACAACTGTATTTTTACTTTTTTTAAATGTTTATTTATTTTTTGAGAGACAGAGACAGAGCATGAGTGGGGAGGAGGAGAGAGAGAGGGAGACACAGAATCCGAAATAGGCTCCAGGCTCTGAGCTGTCAGCACAGAGCCCAACGCGGGGCTCGAACCCACAGACCGCGAGATCATGACCTGAGCCGAAGTCGGACGCTCAACCGACTGAGCCACCCAGGTGCCCCCTATACAACTGTATTTTCAAAGTGTATGAGGAAAACCTGATTAGCTACTCCTTCAAAACATAGTTTAAAAAGACGGACTAGAAGAGACAGTAATTCTGTTAAATAATTCACTGACTGGCTAATCAATCCCTGCGAGGCATGGAGGGGAATTTTCGTAAGTTGTGCCTGTAAGACGTGTCTGTCCCTTTAGGAGGCTACAATCGTGTTGCTGGGGAAATACTACTCTAATTCAAACAAAACAGATTCTAATTTAAAGTAAGTGCCATAGTTAAGAGGAGCTCAGGGGGCGCCTGGGTGGCTCGGTCGGTTAAGCGTCCGACTTCGGCTCAGGTCATGACCTCACGGTTCGTGAGTTCGAGCCCCGCGTCGGGCTCTGTGCTGACAGCCCAGAGCCTGGAGCCTGTTTCGGATTCTGTGTCTCCCTCTCTCTCTGCTCCTCCCCTGTTCATGCTCTGTCTCTCTCTGTCTCAAAAATAAATAAACGTTAAAAAAAAAAAAAGAGGAGCTCAGAAGGGAATTTCTCAACAGGAGTATGAGAAGTTCCTGCTAATGTAGTGGGGTCAGTGAGGGTCACGTTGGGGTCCCCTACCCCCGGTCTCAGCACCGAGGGGAGCGGGGTGCTGCCCCTGCCTGGCTGGAGCCTGGCCTCTGAGTCAGAGTCTGTGCGTCTGCACATCACGTCCCGAAGAGTCAGCCTTCCACCTGTCAGAGGTTTAGCTAGGAGACACGTAGTATGTTCAAGTCCCCGAGTCTGGGACAGAGGCCTGAGATGTCACATATCTGTGCTTCCTCGGACAGGAGGCTAGTCTCAGCTGACTTCCTGTGCCGCCCTTTCCTCTACCACCCCCCTGATCCCAGCAGCTGCCGCACCCCGAGCAGGTGGGGGGCATGGGAGGAGAGAGGGGCCGGGAGGGGGCTACGGCAGGGTCAGATGCAAACCAGGTCCGATGGCCCGAGACGGTCACTTCAGCAGTGTGGAAGCTCTGCCACGTTATCACCCCCCACACTTGTGCGTCTAGCTGAGAGATCACCCTCTTCTGCCCCTGAGGCTAATGGTTTTCTGAACAAAGCAGCCCCTTCTCCAGGCTTATGACAGTCGGAAGGACCGGTGTGACCTCTTCCCTTTCCTACGGTCACTCGGCAAAATCGGGAAGTAGTTGTTGAAGGTCTGTCGTGTCCTTTGCGCCAATAACTGGCTAACCCAGCCCCAACTACACCAGTATAAGCTATTGAATCAGGAGACTGGGGAGACTGGCCCAGTATCAGTATTTGTCATGGGCCTGGACAGGAGGTCCGGGTGGCACAGGGTAAGGACACAAGTCCTCCGTGGCCCCCTCAGAGAGCGCCCCCCAAAGTCCCATGGCTGAGTCCTGCTCCCACGAGAGCTCAGGAGAACCTTCCAGAAGCAGAGCCCACGTTGGAGGATACATCTGGCTGTACAGCTGGCCTTCTGAAATGCAGGCTTTTCCCGAGTGTGGGAAGTCATTTCGTAACAGCCACAGAAAGCCACACGTGGCATCAGGAGAGGCAGCCTTATCCTTCGGCTGCGTGAGAAAGGAGATGGCCTTTGTCTCCTGCCACCAAAGAGTGTGAGGCCAGGAAAGGTGGTCGTGGCATGTTGCCAGTGCCCTGGGTGTGTCCCCGGGAGACATGGCCCCCGTGGGGCTTCCCCGGGCCACCGAGGAGCTGCCTTCCACGTGCGAGATGGAGACATGACCATGCTTGTTCCCAGCCAGTCCCTGCTATCCTGAGTCTGTGTCCCAAGGAGGGAGAGGAGGAGGGTCTCGTCTGATGAAGGCCTAATGCCCGAGTGGAGTGTTCCCTTCATCGTGGTGGCTTCCAGATGTTGGTGATGAGTCCTCTTCCCAAACGAAACGTCACATCAAACCCAACCAGGAAACACAGGCAAACACAGAGGAGCTCTTTTTAAGGGGAAGGGTCCATGTTGTGGGCTCAGTCGTGCCCCTGAACCGCAGTGCTTGAAGCCCTGACCCGCAGGGCCTCAGGATGCGACTGTGTTTGGAGATGGGGTCTTTATGGAGGTGACTAATGAGGTCACCGGGTGGACCTAATCCAATCTGAATGGGGATAAGAAGAGGAGATCGGGACACAGACACGTGCAGAGGACACAGAGAGGGGATGGTCCCTGCACGCCCCGGAGAGAGACCTGGGGAGAAACCAGCCCTGTCCCCACCTGGACCTTGGACTCCCTGCCTCCAGCACGTGGGACAATAAGCTTCTGGTGTGTCAGCCCCCACCCGGGCCGGTGGTGTTTGTTACGGCAGCCGGAGCTGACTCCCGCAGGGGTGTGGCGAAGAGATTCGGAGCCCACACTCCTCCATCAGGAGACCCCTGATCTAAGCCCCTTCCTCCTTTAGGACGTCCAGACTCGGGCCCAAGGATCCAAGTGCATCTCGGGTGGCCCAGCCCGTGGCAGAGCCATCTGTGGTCCTGACGACTGAACCACAGATTCGTCTTCTTCCTGCCACACCGTGATGGGGGGGGGGGGGGGGTGTCTCGGCCGCGTGTGCGGATTCTGAAGCCGTCCTTCCCGGCCAGTGGCGGGATGTCGTGGGGAGTCAGGAGGCGTAAGGAAGCCTGCTCCCTGCCTCTCCCACGTCAGAAGTGGGGCCTGGAAAGAGGCGTGTCAGATTCGGATTCACGCTTTATAATGTGGTGCGTTTGCACACGTGATGCTCGTCATCTTCCTTTCCAGCCACAATGAAGCTCTAATGCTTATCTCGCTGATGACCCTGATGACGGACCCTGACGGTGGGTTTTCTTTGTGAGAAGAACACAGGGACAGAGACGCGCACAATCCTGACACAAGTGCCCGGATCTTAGAAGAGGCTCCCTCCTCCTTCTATTTCCGGGGTCCGTGGCAAGAAGGAGCAGGAATCACGCAGAGCGGATGTTCGGCTTGGCCAGCTTGGCCGCGTGTTGAGCTTCCTTTCATGGAAACACCATCAAGAATTTATGAGCCACATAAAGGAACAGTTAGCTGCCTGCTGTCACACAGATAGTTTTGTGAGAAGCAGGTTCTAACAGCTACTTCGTGGAGCCTCCACGCTGTGAAGGAAAAGAGAGAAACAGAGACAGCGCCTGGCGTCTGCTTCCCTCAGGAGCCTGGAGCCCAGCCCGGACGCCAGGGCATATGTCCCCTGGTCACTCTCTGCCCCCCAGTCTTTGCACCAAACCCAGGCGAGCTCTTCAGCTCCGGCTGTGGAACAAATACCACGGACCAGGCACCTTAGCAACACAGAGTGGCTGTGTCCCGTCCTGGAGGCCGGGAGTCCGAGATCCAGGCGTGGGCAGGGCTGGCTTCTCCGGAGGCCTCTCTCCCGGACGCGCAGACGCCGTCTCTTCCCCGGGTCCTCATGTGGTCGTCTCTGTGTGTGTCTGGGTCCTGACCTCCTCTTGGATTAGGGCCCCCCGGTGACCTCATTCTACATCTGCACCCCTGACGCACACACGTCTGACCGAGGCTGGTGCCGAAGGCTTGGAAAAGCTTCCCTCGATGCTGGCTTGCTTGGCTCCCACACGCAGAGCTGGAACACAGCTGTCCATTCCTGTCTTGCACACAAATGCCAGACGTGGTTTTTGTTTTATAAAGATGCCACATCAAGCCACTGTGCTTGGAGCTCTCATTGGTCGGGGCTCACAGGAGCCCCCCATGGGCTGCAGCTGTTCACCAGGTGTCCACGGGGCAGCGGACAGGAAGACAGGCTGACGTACAGCCGACCCACTCTCCCTGCGTGCGTTAGGTGTTCCGGGTGGGGGGGGTCTCTGTCCTGCCGCACCCGGGGTGCCGTGTCGCTTGTGGTTTCCATTGTGGCCGGTGGGCGGGGGGACCTCGCCTATTCTTTCCTTCCTCGTAACCAGCACAACGGCCACCGGAATAACCCCACAGGCCAGGTTCTTCCCGCGGCTGCGTATGCGCTTGGGAACCGGGGAAATGAGCACAGGCGGTCCGTGGACCTGTTGGCCCAGCTGTGACCTGAACTGGGGACCCGATTCTGTGATCCAGCCCCCAAACGACGCGGGTGTCGTGATGTTACTTGGGGTCTTCTCCTATCTCGGTTACTCCTTGGACGGCCTCGGTGTTGTCCTTCCCTAACAGACAGTCTGCACTTCCCTTTGGGAAGGGATTGGGGGTGTTGGCTATACGTCCTGGGGGAGGAGACTTTCTCACACAACCTCCTCCCACCCCCATTTAACCGACCGGCTCTGGGGCTGAGGACTCACTTGGCTCTGAGTTGAGTCTGGACGGCCGTGTTCCGTTGGGCAGCTGACATCGGCCTTGGGCTCACTTGCTCTCGATGGCCTCTGGTGACAAAGGCCAGGCAGTGTCCGCTCTGGCTGCTCCCACAGGAACGTCACAGTGTGCTCGCTGTCACTGCAGACCCTGTGGTCAAGGCCCTCTGGCCGTCACTCGTGCCTTGGCGAGCGCCGGGGTGACCTTGCCCAACTAGCTTCTGACAGCTGGGTGATGCCGCTGGGCCGTGGCTCTTCTGGGATCCCGCCATCCCCACCGACACCATGGGACCCAGTTCCGTGGCGTCTGAGGCCCTCCGTGACACGGGTGCCCCGACACGCCACACTCCATCGTTTGCGTAAAGGGCGTTTCCTCCGGATCCCCCTGTGCAATACGGTGGCATCTTGGATCTCACGATCGGTTGGCTCCCGCGTGCCCGTTTCTCTGTAGGCTGCCATGTTCCGCCAGCATGGAAGCCCATCTGGGCAGCACCTCGGGGCCGGGCTCGGGCTGACGAGTCCCAGCAGCCCATGCCACATTGTGTCTCTCCTCTCCCACCCCCTGCTGGCCGGCCCCCTGGAGACCCGCCCCCTGCACACTGTCCTCACGCTGATAGACCCATCAGGCTCGCCAGCCCTTCTGAGGGATTGCTCATTTCCTTGCACAGCAGGCACGGGACATTGCCACCTGTGCTGTGCTGAGATCTGGCTGTGGTTTACGGTCCACGTTCATCAGGCGAGGTGGGGGACAAGTGTCACCTCCCAGGACGTCTGCCTCAGCTGAGGTCCTTGACTACCTGCTCGGCAGTGGGGAGTTGTCCTCGTTAGCAAAGACCACTTCTGGATGGCCAGCGGGTTTGGGGAATGCCCCCCGCACATTCACCCAAACGCCCTCTTGGGTTCACGGTCCCACCCGGGCCGGCAGCGTCCTGACTTTCCGTCGGGCTTCCTGTGACTGAGTCTGGTCTCCTTTCCGGCTTTGCCATGGACACCCTGCCACCTTGAGCCTGATTTTCAGGGGGCTGCCCCACTGCAGGGGCCAGGGTCTCTGCCCCCCACCCACACCAGGGGTGCGTGTCTGGCCTTGGGAGTCGGCTGACTTGAGCCTCTCATTCCCTTGTGAGGTTTTATGGCAAGTGACAAAAGGCTGCAGGTGCACCGTGCTCGTGCTGGGCAGTGGCCCCTGTCCCTCGCTTGCGAATGCGGTCGCCAAGGCCACAGTCCCCTTCCACCTTCCCTCACCCCCACCTGCCACGCATCAGGGCTTGGGCTTTGTGGGATTCCCGCAACACAGTGGGATCCCTGCTGTCATCCCGAATCCTGTCCTGAGGATCTCCTTTCCAGAGCCACTTCTAGTTAGCGTGACCGTGTCCCTAGTTTGCCCGGGACTTTTCCCGGGTCTGGTACTGAAAGTCCAGGTTCCCGGAAAGCCCTGCCCCTGACCAACCAGGACAGCTCATCACCCTCCGTCTACCATATGGGTTCGTGTCTCCCCAGGACAAGGATCTGGGGGCAAGTTGTTGTTTGGGGTGTGAGAGGTGGGAAACAGAGAGAAGGTGCTTAGGGCCGTAAAAGGTGGGCCAAGGTGTGGTTTCTGCCGGCCGGGCAGCGGCTGCCTGCTCTGTACAGTTGTGCCGTGACCCGTCCCCGAGAGAGAGACGGTCCTTGCCGAGGTGCTGGTGCGTGGGTGTTTTGAGGCCGCTGGAGCTCCAATGAACGAGCTCCACAGTGGAGGGGGGCCCCGAGGTAAGTGGGGGGGGGGGGGGGCAGACCACAGGCTGTCCCTCTGGTGGTAGGGGACTGGGCAGGCACCCACAGCGTCTGCTGTCAGAGCACAGACGTCAGGGGGAGAGAGAGCCGCTCAGAACTCGCAAGAACGTCTTCAGGTGCTTTGGGAGGGCTCCCGGGCCTTCCTCACCCGCTGCCCGCAGGAGCCCTCGGAGAGCCGTCACCTGCCAGGTTTCCTTGGTGACCCGGGATGTCGGCAGCAATTAGCAACCCCTGACCCTCAACCGCATTTGGGATGAGAACATGTCATTGCTACGAAAAGGTTTGTCACATGAAATTAAGTGGGGGGTTAAGGAGGAAACTGCCAGCGGCTTCTCCAAGCACAGCGGAAGGCCCCTGGGACAGACAGCCCCTCCCCAGGCACCCCTGCTTCTCGGACGGGGTCCTCCCAGGGTCAGGAACGGAGCCCCGCCACCCACCGCAGGACACGCAGATGTCACTCAGGAAGCATTTATAGAGCGCTTGCTGTGTGCCGGGCCCCAGGCGAGGCAGTGGACGTACGGCGATGTGCTAACAGCCGAAGTCCCTTCCCTCCTGGGGCTGAGGGTCTGACCGAGGACGTAAACATAAAACACCGAAGAGTGGGACGCGAAGCTGGACAAGGTGTCTGAAGCCTGGACCCACCAGGCACACTCCAGGCGCGTGAACACGCTCTTCACTCTCTCCTGGCTCTTCCGAAAAAGGCCCAGAGACTCTGAGCCACCTTCCCGAGGTCACACAGGGAGTAGCTGCATTAACCGTGCTTTTCACTTTTAAATACCAGCTTTATTCAGACTTAATTCACCTCCCACATAATTCACCCACTTAAAGTGTGCAGTTCAGTGAGGTTTAGTGCAGCCAGCCCCCCTGAGCCCTCACCTGCCCATCCCTGTGTCTGCCACTCCCGGCCCCTGGCCAGCACTCGTCCGCTGTCTGTCTCTGCGGATTTGTCTGTTCTGGACATTTCGTAGAAACGGGGTCATGCAACAGGCAGCCTTCTGTGTCTGGCTTCTTGTACTCAGATGATGCTGTCAGATTCATTCACGTGGTAGCAGGTGTCAGTATTTCAGTCCTTGTTTTTAAGACTTTAATTTTATTTTACTTTAATTTTTTTAACATTTATTTCCTTTGAGAGACAGAGCCTGAGCAGGGGAGGAGCGGAGAGAGAGAGAGACGCAGAATCCAAAGCAGGCTCCAGGCTCCGAGCCGTCAGCACAGAGCCCGACGCGGGGCTCGAACCCACAAACCGTGAGATCGTGACCTGAGCCGAAGTCAGACGCTTAACTGTCTGAGCCGCCCAGGCGCCCCAAGACTTTATTTTTTTTTTTTTGGAGTAATTTTAGGTTCACAGCAAAATCGAGGGTGTGGAGATTTCCCAAATGCCCCCAGTCCCCGCAGGTGCACAGCCTCCCTATATTATCAGTACCTCCCATCAGATGGTACAGGAGTTAAAACTGATGAACCTACATCATCATGACGCAGAGTTTACGGTTGCCGTTAGGCTCACTCTTGGTGTCCGCTCTGTGGGTTTGGACAAACGCGTGATGACAGGTTCATGGCAGCATCGTGCTATAGCATCACACAGAGCGGTCTCACTGTCCCAAACCCCGCTGAGCCCCCCATCCGTCCCTCTCCTGGCCCCGGTGCCTGACACACCACCTACCTTTTCCTGTCTCCACAGTTTTGTCTTCTCCCGAGCGTCTTACGTTTGCAGTCGCGCAGCGTGTATCCTTTCCAGATTGGCTTCTTTCACTTAAGTCATATGCATCGGAGGTTCCTCTGTGTCTTTTCATGGTTCATTTCCCTTTACTGCCGAGTAATACCGCCTCGTCTGGATGGTCCGCGGTTTACTTACTCATTCACGTACTGCAGGGCATCCTGGTGGCTTCCAAGTTTTGGCGTTTATGGATACACTTGCTGTAAATACCGGTGTGCAGGTTTCTGCGCGGACGTAAACTCACAGCTCCTCTGAGCCAATGGCAAGCAGCGCAATTTCTGGGTCCAATGACAAGAGCACCTTTAGTTGTGTAACCGTACTTCTGAATTCGGTCGATTATCGCACAACTTGTCTACAAAATGGCCACTAGCTGTTCCCGAGTGAACCCTGACTCCCTTTGGAGAGACTTCAGACGTCTGGAGACCTCAGGTAGCCCCAGGCCATACGCTGGAACTGTCACAGCAGCAGGGACTTTGCGAGGGGAGGGCGTCTCTCTCAAACATCGGGAGTGGTTCCTGCGCCCGCTCCCCCAAGGACAGTCACGTCCCCTCCGGCTCTGTCTTGTCCACACTGAGCACGGTGAGCTCCATCACGTATACTCTCCACTGGCCCTCCTTTCCAGACTCCGCCACCCTCCTGGCAGGCCTCGCTGGACACCTCCAGAGAGGGGACATGTAGGGGGGCATGACATCCTGGTGTTGTGACCAGAGTGGACCACGGAGTCCCAAAGAAGGACAAGGAGGCGGCCCAGAGGCTGGCAGCAGCAGGAAGCAGCGACCTGTGGGGCAGGGGGAGCAGCACTCCTGGGGGTCTGGTGCCGGGGACCCCGAGAGATGTTGTGGCCACTGTGCAGAGACAGAGGGGGGATGTCGTCTGCCTTCCCTGTGGCCCTGCCCCTGTGGTCTGAGCCCAGCAGAAGTTGGGGGCCACTAGCCTGGGATCCACAGCCCACAGGGATCATCTGCAGGTTTGCAGCCCGGCAACATGACGATGGGGATCAATCAAGGCCACCTAGTACGTGGACGGACCCACTTGTCCCTGCAGGAAACGGCAGGGGCCTCATTGCATCCCACTGTGGCCGGCACTGCAGGGTGCCTATGCGTGTGTCTGTGGGTAGGTACGTGCATACACGTGGTGCATGTGCCCGTGTGGGGGGCTCGGGCAAGTCATGGAAGGCCCCCAGAGCATCCTGCGAACGGCAGAACTAGACGTGACCTCGTTCCCCCACGTTTGCACAGAAATGGGGCAATGACCAAGGTGCAGCCCCCGTTTTCCCGATTGAGCAAGTCAGCAAGAGTCATTAAGAACACTGATAAATGAGCGTGGCCTCATTTCTGGTGGTATCGCCAGTTCATGTGATATTAACATCCAGGAAGACCTTTGCTTTCCGTGATTGCCGTCCACTCTTTTGCCCTCCTTGGGGTTCAGTGGCTTTGCCTTATGTCATGCAGCGCCTCATGCCGGGAAAGGTGAAGCTGACACAAGTTAATGGCTCCACACGGCGCCAACCTCCTCTGGGACACGCGTCTCTCACCTTTCCGTCACCCAAAGAAAGAGCACAGAGTCGGTGAAGAGCCCAGGTCACCAGGTGCAGGTCTGGACTTCAGCCTTACCTCTCTCAGCCTGGGGTCCGAGATCACAGGGGTGGCCAGCTCCGGGAGACAGACAAGGCGGTCAGACGAGCGGGATGCTGGGTCCTGGGGCACCCGCAGGACCTCCCCAGGTCCTGGGCCCCTCCCCTGCACCCCACCAAGGGATAGGAGGGGATGCCCTCCCCTGCGCCCCACCAAGTACACATGCTCGCTATGACCATCTACTCCCATATCCCCTGGGAGGTTCCCTAACACAACACTGTCGTAAAGATTCACACCCTGAACTCTGCGAGCAAATCTGCCTCCCTCTGCGGCACGGGCTCTCCCCCTGTGTCTGGGAAGGGTCCTGCCCCTTGACTCCCTCAGCAAGAGGAGCCTTGGAGAGCCCGACCTGCTGCAACAGAAGACCGCAGGCTGGGGGGCTTACACAACGGACTGTGGTTTCTCCGTTCCGGAGGCTGGAGGTCCACGATCAAGGCACCTGCAGATTCGGTGTCTGTGAGACCTCGTTTCCCGGTTCACAGACGGCGTCTTCTCTCTGTGTCCTCACCTGGGAGAGGGGGTAGGGAGCTCTCTGGGGTCTCTCCTATAAGAGCACTAATCCCATCCTGGGGGCCCCTAATGACCTCCCACGGACCCCACCCTGGAGGTTAGGTTTCAACCCAGGAATTTGGGGGCAACACAAACAGCACTTGGGGACTAGTGGGCTGCAGGTGGAGGTGGAAGGGGGTCCACCGTCTTTCACACCTGGGGGCACACCTGGGGCACACCTGGAGCCACCTGCAGAAGGCAATAAGCGATGACCACGGACCTCTCAGTGTGCTGTTGTCCCGCTGGTGTGAGAAGGTGGTCATGCCCCTCAGGCTTGGCTCCGCCATTCTAGGTGCTCAAACGCCGTCTCTCACTGCACTGAGGGTAACCTGTGAGGACAGCACCGTGCTCCTTAGTGCACAGAATAAGCACACCCACAACCAGACCTGGGGCCCAGAAAGTGTGAGCAACCTGCTTAGAGTCACAGAGCTGTAACCCAGGCATCGTGCCACACTGGTTCTGGTCATCGTCCGCCTTGGGTAAATTACATCGACCTTGGGTAAATTACTGATCCCTCGAAGCCTTGGTATCTTTATTGATAAAACAGTGATCATTTCTACTTTGTAGGGTGCCATTGGAGATTAAATCTATGACTTGGCGCATGTAAAACATTCAACGTAGTGCCCAACAAATGGTCACATACCATAAGACCCAAGCCACAAAGGAAATAGAAACTCAGCCATAATCTAACGTCGTAAAATGACGTATTCATCCACATGTGCGATCAAAGCCTGTTGTCTTGGGTCCCCAGCTGCAAGCTTCCCAAGCAGAAGAATGTAACTTAGGGCAGAAATGTTTCGTTGTCCTTGAATTACAGACCGGCTGGCCCAATCCCCTTTCGAATAATTTGGTCTGTTTTAAACAAGAATCAAAGTTCCATCCTGTTTGCATCTGTCCTAAGGGTCTTACTGCCTTCATCTTAATTATGGTATATTCCAAAACAACTTTAGCAAGAAGCAGGAGATGAGATGCACTTGTACACACAGGTGTCCATAGACACACAAGTACTCCTTGCTTTCAACCCGGAAGTGGCAATTCTATTGTACATTCTGCATAGAATAGTGGTCACAATGCAAGTTAGCAATTCGCCACGAGTGAAAGCATCTTCCTCTTCATGCTGGTTTTCTGAAGTAGGAATCCCACCTGGAGGGTAAAGGACCCTCTGGGAGAGTGAAGCAGTATGGATGGAATCGGCTGTGCCTCCAACTTGCTGACCGGTTCATGAAATCCCTCAAGCTTCCCGAATCTAAGCTTCTTTATCCCAAATGTGGGAAAAATAAAATTTCCTCTTTATTTTTTTTTTAAGTTTATTTATTTATTTTGAGAGAGAGAGAGGGAGAGAGTATGAGCGGGAGAGGGGCAGAGGGAGAGGGAGAGGGAGAGAGAGAGAGAGAGAGAGAGAGAATCCCAAGCAGGGTCCACACTGTCAGTGGGACTCGATCCCTCATGACCTGAAACCAAGAGTCAGATGCTTAACCGACTGAGCCACCCAGATGCCCCCAAAAAACTTCCCCTTTAATTCAGAACGGTGCTGTTAGCGTGAAATAAAACAATATGCATGTCAAAGCACTTTGAAAATATTAAAACTGTACAGATAGAAGGTGCTTTTAGGTCTGTTGGTGTACTTGAGGTATAAATTACCAGGTAAATGATATTTTTAGGATCGTAAGAAATAAGCGAAGGCCAGAACTCTACTTTGGCTCTCTGTCTTTTATCACACATATTATAAATGGCATGAGTTCAATAACTAGTTTTCCTAATGAAAGCTCGTATCTGGCAATTATTTTAATAACTATTCCTCTAGGTGATCATAAACCTCTCCCCTTCAGAAACGCCTGGAATCAATGCACTTGGTCGCTGTGGGCTGATAGAGGCTGATAAATGCAAGGCCTTCAATTTCAAAATCTCCCTCATTAAAATAATTCGCAGGCTCTTCGACAAGGTCTTTGCGTCTTGCTTGCTCTAAGTGCTGCTAGAAATAAGAGAGGGGAGTCGCGTTTATTAAATACCCACCCAGTGCTGGAAACCACACAGTTCATATCACACGTGGGACTGTGTAGATCTTTCCATGAGGACATCAGGACTCAGACAGCTGGTCACCTGCCCAGCCCCAGCCCACATGAGGGACACAGCCCCAAATCTAAGCCAGGTGCACATCCTTGCAAAGCCCGCCCTGGCCCCCCAGACTAGAAACGAGTCGATCCTTAAAACAGCCAAGTGTTTTCACAGGGTCACAGTGTTTGTGCAATGGGCTGAATGTCTGTGTCCCCACCCCCGCCCAAATTCATATGCTGAAACCAGACTTCCAGCGTGTGGTGTCAGGATGTAGGGGCTTTGGGAGGTGATGAGATCCTGAGGGCGGGCCCTCCATGATGGGCGTCCTGATAAGAGACCCCAGGGGGATCGTTAGCATGTGAGTCTTTGTGAGGACACAAGGAAAAATTGGTAGTCTGCACGTCTCGCCAGAGCTGGGCACGCATGGTCTGGGCGTCCCCCAGCCTCCGGAGCCACGAGAAATACATTTCTGTTGTTGGGAAGCCGCTCGGTCTGTGGTGGTGCTTTTTGTAGGGTCCCTAACAAGCAAAGCCCACTTGCGTCATTCAGTTTGCTCTTCAAAGAGATCTGCATCCCTCCTCACCAGGATTATGATACATATGGAGCCATACTTTTCCCCAAACAGTCCAAAATATAAGCACTCTTCCTATTGTCCGAGTAAATAAAAATAATTCAGAAAATCCAATTTTATAAAATTAAATCGTTTTTTCTCCGCCCGTACCACCCTCCCCCCACCCAGCCCCCAAGACCACACAGTACGGGAAATGTCGTACAGATCGTTTGCTGGGCCACCTTCCAGATTCTGGTTACAGAAAACAGGATCGTTCACGTCTGATGTGAGAATTACGAGCCACAAAAGTTGTGCAATCGCTGCCCGGATGCCCGCAGCCCTAAGGCGGAAAAGCACGTGGGTTTTCTCGCTGTTTTGGGAACCGGCTGACCACAGCCTGTGGACCTTCGGCCAGATTGGAGGCGGCGGTGGGAGGCGGGGGCCCATCGACTCACCTGTATGGAAGCGCTGGACAGGTGCCAGGTGCCAGGTGCGCGCGCCCCGGGCCAGGACGGAGAGCCCAGAGACACAGACCGGACTCAAGAACTAACCGACGAGTACATGCGAGCAGGTGGCTGCCTGCTTCCTGGCTGCGTTCTGGGTTCTGATCTGGTTTACTGGGATTAGGTAGGAGCGACCACTTCGCCAGGGAGGGCAGCCTACTGAAACGCTTCCCGGGTTAAAAGATGGGTTCTCCACTGACAAACTGGGCCTCAGCTAAAGTGATTGCCACTGGCAATTTACTATCTTTTGAACTGAACTTAAAACCTTGATACCTATTTCTTGTTATGAAAAAGCCTCCCCATAAAGCATAATTACTGCAATGACGATGCACTGTTTCCCTCTGGGGATCCACGGCAACTTATTTTGTTCAATTTGCTGAGGAATGTCGGAATGAATCATTGGGGGGGGGGAGTAACCCCCCAAGAGAAACTAGCCAGGTAATTCTTAAGCAGAAGGGATGAAACAAAGTAGGAGGGCAGGCAATTCTCCGCGGCAGTTAAATACCGTAGATCTCTCGGATAGAAGCACAATGCTCTCGGTCAAGTGAACTTGGTATCCATCAAAGGGAGCATTTTCCTTTCGCTTCTATTGAGGCTTCTCCTAATAAAATAATAATTTGCATTTCTATGGTGCCTTTCATCTCCTAGGACTTTATAGATGCTAAATTATTTAGCTCTATCATAACGGAGAGGTGAGTTTTTTCCACGCGTTGATAAGTTACATGACCTCCCCAAGGGCACCGCTCAGAACAGATCCGAAGAGCGGCTCAGTCCTGCCCCTGGGGACACTGCCTCTGCCTCCTTTTCTGTGGGGAAGCTCATTGGAGGACCGTGCTCCCCCGACACAGATGTTTCTTTTTAAACCCCAATCAGAATCACTCCCAGCATGATGTACATAAAGAATTATAGCCAAGTAAATCCCTTTGGAAAATAGCTTACACTAATAACGTACGGGATTTCTTTTCCCGGTTTCTTTCCACTCTTAGTGGAGGAGCCCCTACCAGTCCCCTCTGGTGACGCAAGGGTGGGCAGCAGGGGGAGAATCCGGAGTCTCGGGGTCTCGTTCCAGAGGGACGCCGTCTGGCATACCGCTCTCTTTGCAGAATTTTGTTTCACTTACGAGAATAGTCCAGGGTTTGTGCATCCAAATTTTACAGTCTTTATATGGATAGGAGAATAACAGTGCCAGACACAATGTGGTATTCAATCTTCCTTGAACTCCATCAGCCCGGTGGGGGCTGAGGCAGGACCCGAGAGACAAGGAGGAAAAGGTTAGGATTCAGAAGGTGACGAAGGCTGAAGAAGAAGATGTAACTCTGTGGGCATGAGGTCACAGAACTGGGGACAGAGGCCCCCACCGACGACCCACCTCCCATCCCCCTCAGAACCGTAAGCTCTGTCTGAACAGAAGGACAAGAAACGTTTGCTAGCCCAATCTTTTCCCCAGGAGATATCATAGGATCTCTTCCAAGAATGGTTTTCACTTAGATAATGTTTCTGAAGAAACACTGAAAGGAGGCGTCACAATGCCATCCGCTGCGTTGTCTGCTAATGAAACTGACCCGAAGCCCCCGGCCCCTTCTTGTGAGAAGGCGTGAGCCGTGTTGGGACCAATGGCAGGCACGAAATCCAGGGGTCAATAAATCTAGTGTCCCCTGGGCACTGGGCCGCTGAGTCGGTACCTACCGTTGATGGGTAGAGGTTCAGTTTTGCCCGGGGTGTAGTTGGGGACTGCGCGTGAGAAAACCTTCTTCCCCCCGTATCGCTGTATCATCACCAAACACTGAACACAGCAAACCGAAAATAAGGAGAGAAGCCCAAAGAAATCAAAGCAGCCCTGCCCCTCCCGCCTTCATCCCTACCCACCCCCCCCCTTATTAGGATGGCCTGGGCCCCGAAAGTGAGCAGGGTCGTGGTGGGGAGGGGCACCTCCAGCTCTGAATGGAGGGAACAGGAAAGAGCTTCATTTGGAACCTCAAATCGCTCCTGCTAACGCAGCCCCACGTGCCAGACTCAAGTGCTTTAGAAGTGACAGTGGATGTGTTTGCACAGTCTTCACATCAGCGTGAACTTTTTTAAAAGAAAAGAATGATTTCTTTGCCAAGGGGTGTCCTCACTGCGCTGAGCACAACGGCAGAACCTCTCTGCCCTTTCTCATCCACCAGCAGCGAGTCGGAACCCGGCGTAGTCATCCCTCTCCTGCCACGTCGTCCTGAGCCCTGGGGCCCCCGCAGGCCGCCCGTCGTCGGGAACTCAGCTGTCCCCAAGTTGACGGGGAGGATCACCTCACACTCCTTCTCCACTTTCCTCAGACGTTTCCCCCGGTTGTGGCATTTCCGAATTCGCTCTATTATCTGTAAGTTTTGATGATTCCATCCTGGAAACAGAAGTACCTGTTGAACGTGTACCCGACGTGGGTCTGGGGAGGGGTCTGTGCAACGCAGATTTTCATCGGGTGCCTCTGCGACTCTCAGAGCAACACAGCTTCCTACAGGGGGGTCTTCTAGCCTCTGGTGGGGGAATTGCCCCAAACTGTGTGTCTTACACTCATTTCTCTTTCTGAATATTGCTCTTCTGAGCGTTGCACCAATTTCTTTACCACAGTCGGTGTTCTCTGCAGCCGGGATGCAACTGAATTAGCAAGTGAGGGTTTTGTGAATCAGCACGGACGTCCGTTCTGCAGGGTGAGGGGCAGAGGTGAAGGGGCGTGGGGCAGTTTGGACCCCGCGTTGACTGTGCAGAAATCAGTCCCCAGAGCTTGTGGTTGAGACTGTGTCCATCCACCCCCCACCCCCGGCCCCCAGCACACACACACTGGCGGCCCCTGAGCTCCGGGAGGGTCTGTGGTCCATTCACATCAGGCACCAGGAGCCGGGCAATGGCACCAGCAGCTGGCATCCAGCACACCAGCCTTCTCACCGGATCTTTCCGCCACATCACCGCACTTGATGTGTCATGATGTTGCGGAGATCGGTCACTAGCTCCCGAGGCCCCGTCTCTGTGTGGCGGGCAAAGGTCATCGCCAGTGGGTGATTCTCCAAATGCAGACATGCCTTTCTGTAGTCCCGACCCCAGCCCCACAGAATCGGAAGCTCGGGGGTGGGGCCGGCCATCTGTGCTTCAGCGAGGCGTCCAGATGACTCTAACGCGCACTCAAGTTGGAGAATGAAGGGATTGAAATTACTTTGCGCCGAAAACATCTGGACAATCAGCAGCCACAGAAAGAAACATTATCTAAACTTAAGCAGATGCTCCCCAAAATATAGCTGCCATCCACCCCTTCCGAGGGAGTTTCTTGTCTGGAAGAAGGCTGACGCTCGGCATGCGAAAGTCAGAAGGCTGCGGCCCATCAGCATGGAGGGGCCCAAAGGAGGCGTGCATGCTTTCCCACCGAAGCCCTCGGCCGCCCTCTTTCTTTATGACGGTCAACCAGCCTTTCCGCCGTTTCTGAGTCCTCGCTCTGTGCACGTGTGACATCTGTCCATTGTCAGTTCACTCACAGGCCCCAGCGAGACGGTACAGGAGGGTTCCCCCCAACAGGACCTAGTGGTCTGGGCTCCTCTGAAATGGGTTGGCTCCCGGTGTCCGTAATTACAGGCCAACGGATGAAAACTCATGCGGAAGGTGGCACAAGAGCCACGTGTCTGACGCTGCGCCACGTTAGCAATCCCGCATGAAATGTTTCGTCCCCTCCTTACATCAACCTCGGGAGGTGGAAATTGCCCACGCTGTCTTATCGACAAGGGGACAGACTGAGAGAAGGCAAACAGCCAAGGAGATGAAGGCAATTCATTGTGGCGGGGAGTGGGGGTGGGGTACGTTTTCCCTCTCTGCCTCTAAGGTCTCGACTGGGACCCCTGCACCAAAACACAAGTTAACAAGAGAAAAGCAGAAAATTTGCCTAGTACAAGTCTTACGGGGCACGGGGCCTTCAGAAGCAAATGAAGGGCTGGAGAATCCGTTAAACCCGAGTGTTTCTACAGTGGACATGATAGAGAGTGGACATTCTTGGAAAATGTGGTAGACGCAGGACAGGAGCTCAGGGTAGTGAACCGGGCAGACCCAGCGAGGCCTAGTCACTGGGATTCCCCTCGGCGGCCCTGTCTTTGGAGATAAGGATGCTCTTGTCCTCGAGGGATGTAGAGGGAGGGCACCTGTCACGGGAGAGTCCCACGACCTGCTTCAGGGGAGGTCAGAGAGTCCTTCCTGCACCTGCGGTTACTTAAATCCCTTCAGCTTGAAAGAGTCAGTGAGCCAAGGCTCCACGTGGTGGGGTAGCTCCTACTAAACCCCTGGGGGGCTCATTCCAGTAAGTGTCCAACTCTTCATTTGGCTCAGGTCACGATCTCACGGTTCATGAGTTGGATCCCCACTGCTGACGCAGAGCCTGCTTTGGATTCTGTCTTTCCTGCTCTCTGCCCCCGCCCATGCCTGTGTGCTCTCTCTCTCAAAAATAAATAAACAAACAAACTTAAAAAATAAATATATACATGGAAGATTACAATTTCGAGCCAGGAAAGGGGGCGAGTGACGCAAGTGTCTTTGCACAAAGGGGATGGGACCGGGGATACAGCCACCTGTCCCTCATCAGCTTGTAGGACTTACTTTCGGCCTTGCATCTGATCTCTCAAGATGGGACTAGGACGAGCTCGGCACAGCTCCGGGACTAAGTAGACAGTTATCGCAACATGCAGCACATTCCCGAGATCCATAGTCACAGCCCTCCCACTGACTCCAGAGCCAGTCCTTTCGGGGAACACAGGAGACCTTCAATGCTGTCCTGACTTGACACTCAGTGGTTGCGTAAGTTTAGACAAATTATTCCCCCGGTTTCTGCTTGGGGCTCCCCTAACTGTAAAAAGGAAACATTGGTGCAGGAAGTATGGGTAGAAGCTTGTACATTTCCTGTTCCCTTAGGGGACTGGAGCGCTATTTGGGGTTCTGGGCTTAGGGAGGTGAAAGGCAATCGTCACAAATCACAAAAGAAAATGCTTGAGGGGAGCCTGGGTGGTCGGTTAAGTGTCCGACCTCGGCTCAGGCTCAGGTCATGATCTCGCGGTTCATGAGTTTGAGCCCCTCATCGGGCTCTGTGCCGACAGCTCGGAGCCTGGAGCCTGCTTCGGATTCTGTGTCTCCCTCTCTCTGTCTCCGCCCGTCCCCGGCTCACGCTCTGTCTCTCTCTCTCTCACTCAAAAATAAATAAACATTAAAAAAAATTTCTTAATCACAAAAGAAAATGCTTGATTACAAACTGTGGTGTCTTAGTCTGCGAGGCTGCCGTAAAGAACACGACACCTTGGTCCAGAAGCTCGCCTACAAACAGCAGGCCCTGATTTCCCACAGCTCTGGAGCTGGGAGTCTGGGATCAAGGTGCCGGCAGATTCGGTGTCTGGCGAGGCCCCCCCTTGGGTTGCAGACAGCACCTCATCACTGTGTCCGCACACAGTGACTTCTTTGTGCTCAGAGAAGGAGCAAGCTCTCGGGTGTCTCCACTTAATGAGGTCACTAAACCCATCATGGGCTCCGCCCACATGACCTCATTGAACCTGAATGATTTACTCACTTCAAATAGTCACTCTGCAGCCAGGACTTCAACATATGAATTTAGGGGGGAGGGGTGGGGCAGATTGTGGGACTCAAACATTCCATCCATAACAGGCGATGCGAGGCCAGTTCCTTGTTCTTTGAGGCGGTCAGTCTAGTTTATCGGGGGTCGGTGCCTCCGACTACTCTGTGATATAAGGAAGACTATAAGGACTTCAACCATTTAGGCAAACCAGGCGATTTGCTTCCATCGCTCCCTCCGGTCACTTCAGGTTAGGTAACCGCTACAGACTCTGTGTCTGTGCCAACACCCTGTTCCGATGCCGACACCTCACCCCCAGGGCGATGGCGGCAGGAAGTGTTGGGGGTGGAGCCCTCGCTGGGATTAGTGTCCTTGGAGTAGAGACCCTGGAGAGCCCCTCACGCCTCCCGCAGGTGAGGACACAGAAAGAAGAGGCCGTCTGTGAACCAGGAGGAGGGGACTCACCGGACCCTGAACCTGCTGGTGACTTGGTTTTGGATGTCCAGCCTCCAGAACTTGGGAAATCAATGTCTGCCGTCGGATGGCCCCGTCTGTGGTGTTTTTTCCAAATTAAGAAGCCCTGATTGCTTCAGCATCAGTTGGGTCTCTTCTAAGCTGGGGTCACACGATGACAGCAGCAACAACCATAATGGGTGACCAGAAGGGTGCCCAATGATTCCAATGGAACAGCTATTTGAACGCTCCCTTCCAGGAGGAAGGGATGTTCAAGTTTACGGAGGGAGCAACGCTGTGTTTGCACGGAGCCCGCCAGGCGAGCGGCAGAAGCTGGGACTTCACCTGGATGCCCCCAACCTGCCTGGTGATTGGGAACGCTCCCGCTCACCACCTGGTCCGGTCATACGGGTTGAAACGTGCTGTGCATAATTGCCTTTCCTGGCATTTTCCTGACAACACACTTGGACACTGCCTGCTGCTGAGCCCGGGGAAGGAGGCTGGCCGGAGAGCGCAGCGGTCGGCTCTGGGGGCACATTGCTTCTCTCAGGAACCAAATGGACTGTTGCTCATGTTGTTTCTGTTCAGGAGGAGCGTGGAAATAGCTCAGCAAACGTAACAGGGCAGGGACCTGATAGAGCTTAGTGGACACGATCCCATTTGCCCCCTCTCGGCATAGGACGCCCCCTGCCGGGCAAGCCAGACAACGTTCCGTGTGGGATCTGCTGTGGAGAAGCCGTGCCCACACCCCCATCAGAAAGACGCTCCCTCCAGCACTTTACTGATGCCTCAGTGCCTGGACCCCGTCTGAGTGGAGTTGCACTTTTGACTTAAGTTATCTCCGTAAAGTGCAGGTTACAGGGAGGGCAGCACCCCCACCAGCTAGGGATGGCTGGGTTTTCTGTCCAAGAAAAAAAAAGTAGATGTCATCAGGATGTAGGCTCCTTCTATGCCGAGCACATAATTGTTGCTCTCACGGTGTCTTTATGGTCCCAGGATAGCTGCTGGAGCACCAGCAGTTGTAATGGTCATTCCGGGCAAAGGGAAGATGGAAGTACTACGAACAAAAGGGCCCTTATCACTTGAGACGATCCCCTTAAAAATCCCTTTCCCAGAATCCCCATCCAGCAATTTCTTTTAATAGCTCTTTGGCTAGAAGCAAAGAGGAAGAAAATAAAGATGATGGTGATGATTCCAAAGGGGAGGACACAAGAAGGGTTCTGCTGAGTCATCCCGTCTGGGCAGGCTGTGGCCACAGGATGGTTTCTTTCAGACCTCTCTGCTCATTGATAATCAATGGGACGCCATTTTCTTCCTGTTCTGTATGCACCGTGGAGTACAAACATTATGCTCCCTTTAGGAGCAAGGCTTAGGTGAGCCACAATCACCTCCCGTAGCAGAGGGAAAGCTAGATTTGTTTGGGGGGGGGGCGGGAAACAGGGGGTGATATACCAGAAGTGTGGAGTGCCCAAGGGGAATGGGTTTTAGCCTTTATTATGAAATAAAAATGTATCCAAAAGGCAGAGATAAAGCGAACATCTAGGACCATCCAACAGAACCCGCTCGTTTTTCCCTGGCGTGCTCCCAGAGATTCTGAAGCTTATGTAGACCCTTGCACATAGGGCAACATTTCCTAAATGTCCTCACCTCCTTATCCCAGAAACTATAAAAATGCTCCAAAGCCTCCAGTGGACAAAAGAGAACCCTAGCATTGTAACGCTTTGAGTAAGAATGGAAAACAGCCTCCTCCCTCTTAGCTTAGCCGCACTCTTTGCTTGGCTGTCGAAGCCTCTTCAAAAGTCTGCATTTTACATCCTGATGCTTTGTTTTAGTTAGTCCGGTGGCCATGGCTGGCAGGGCTTGATCAGACAAGCAGATCCATTAACTGTGCACATATATGCTTAATGGGATGTATTGGACTGGAGCTAAGGTCATTGGACCAGCTGGTTAAATAACAGACGGGAGACTGTCGTTTCTGCATCTGGCGCTGGAGCCAGAAATGCCCTGGGCGAGTACCTGGGACAGGAAGAGGCACGTGAAATAGAGGAACCGAAACCCAGCAGGGCCTCCACGGCTAAGTTGGAGCCTATGAGGACATATCAGACCCCACCTTGGTCCTCATGGCATCCATGCCTTTGGAAGACAAGAGTGTCCCTGCAGGAGAAGCAGTGCCCTTCAACATACAGCTAAACATACACCGAGACCCAAAGTCAAAGAAGCTGAAGCAAACACTTCCGGCAGAATGGTGAGCCCCCCGTGCTGCCCGCTGCCTACCAGGTGAGCCAGCAGCTCACCAACAAGGTACGTGAGCGCAACAGCACTCCATGCCCCGCCCTGGTCTCCAGAGTACGAGAACACTCTCCTTCTTCAAGGCCTGTTTTGTTATCTTGCGTGGAAATGGTCCTTCCCTAGGCAGGCCCGCCGATGAGACCCCAGTCCTGGCCCATTTCTGACTGCAGTCTGGTCAGACACCCGCAGCCAGCCAGGCCACACAGACATTCCTGAGCCACCGAGACTGTGGGATAATAAATGTACATTGTCTTAACTTGCCAAGCTTGGGGGTGATTTGTTACATAGCAGGAGCTGACTAATACACCAGCACTCGGGTCTGTTTGTTAGCCTTTGAACACACCACATCTATTCTGTTTTTCATGCTGTTTCCTTCACAAAGGTTGCCATCAGCCTCGCTCACTGTCTGTCCAGTCCTGCCTGTTCTTCAACACTCAGGCCACTTCCTGTGTTCTCTCTGAGCCCTTCTGATAATTTCAGCCCATGATGATTTTTCTCTTCCACAAGACACACATTGTATTACCTCGGCCAGGCCGGAGTCCCTTTGGACTTTTACCCTTGGCCTTGGCATGACACAGGCCCAAACAGCATATGGGCTGGAATCAATACCATGAGGCTGGATCGTCAACACTAGTAGGATGTGTGTTTCTTTAAAAAAAATTTTCACACCAGGGCGCCTGGGTGGCTCAGTCGGTTAAGCGTCCGACTTCGGCTCAGGTCATGATCTCACGGTCCGTGGGTTCGAGCCCCGCGTCGGGCTCTGTGCTGACAGCTCGGAGCCTGGAGCCTGTTTCGGATTCTGTGTCTCCTTCTCTCTGTGACCCTCCCCCGTTCATGCTCTGTCTTTCTCTGTCTCAAAAATAAATAAACGTTAAAAAAAAAATTTTAAATGAGATTTAGACGAACCATCCTAATCAAATACATCTATACATGGACCTTATGCTTCCCATTCACGAGGACGCAGTCTCTTTCTGAAGAAGGCACTTTATTGCCTTACATAAGGCACAGTTCCACTTTTCCGGAGGCTGAGGAAGACCAGGCTTAGTGAAGTTATAGCTACACAGACAGAGGATTTTAACTCAATTGAGTATAACAGACTTGAGCCCTCCGAAAACCAATATTTGGGATTTTGCTTCTTGCTGTTGTGGTTTTTATCATGTCAAGCGACTGGTGACACTGAAGTTCTCACGGCTTTGCTTTTGATAACAGCCAGACGGCAGGGAGAAGATGTTTACTCCAACCACCATCTATGCAGGCTAATGGTCCATCGTGTCCTTAATAGAATTTAGATCCAGATGATGTAGAGGAAAGAATACCATTTCTCCGGGCTATATATCCACACGGGAAGGAGATTGTCAGTGCAATCAATCTGGAACATTCGCTGCCACTAAAGTACTTAGGACGTTAAATTATCTAATTTTATGACCAATTCCACAATATTTGACCATCTTCGGTGCCAACAGGCACTATACTACCTGGTGTCAATTCTCCCTCGAATTCATTGATTTGGCCAAAAATCTTAGGGAAAAACTGAGTTTGAAGGTAACCTTGGGCTTTCACTTGATGAAAAGAAGTAATGGAAATAATCCAGGACGGAAAAACGTAAAGCAAACAAGCAAACACAAGCAAAGAAGTTGTTCTTGTACATCAGAAGTTGAGCTCCGAGTGTTTGGGGGACATTGCGGCGTGGAGGGGGGTGGTCTCGAGCCCCCGAACTCTTTGGGACGCTTTCTCCACTGTTCCCAGGCTCACTGAGCATCCAGCATCCAGCTTGATAGGACGCAGACTCCGGCTTGAACATCGTGACTACAACATGTTCTTTTTATTACAGATGCCTAATCCTTAGCTGAAACTATTTGTCACAATAATATCCTGTAGTGAAGACTTGTACAAGATAATTATGTGGTAAGTAAACAAGACAATGTTCCCTTTTATCTGTTTTAAATGGGACGCCTTCTCTTTTAATCAACTGCCTTTTGCTCGTATATTATTGGGCAAGGTAAATGAGCACCACTGAGCAGCCTCTCTAAATCATCTGTTGTTGTGTATCCCACTATATCTCTAGATTAATGAGCAGTGTTTAGTGTTCACCATCTCCCCACTTTATAAACATCAGTTTCCATTGTTGCTCTGCAGAGTGGAGGAAATATGGAGCCCGGTCTTCTTCCCTTTGAACGCTTCTAAGATTACTTGCAACATGTTCTGATAACGGGCTGGAGAGAACCGTGTCTCCCACGCGTTTTGTCTCACCAGGAGACGCTCTCCGCTAGCTGAGGGTGGCCCAGGGTGGAGGCCAGTCGTGGACTTGGCTTTGCATTTTTTTTTTCCTTTTTCCCTTCGTTCCCCTTCTCTCTGTCCGTCCTTCCCTCCTCCCTCCCTCCCTCCCTTCCCTTCTCCCTTAACACACATCTAGTAGATAATGAAGACGGATTGTAATCCAGGGCTGTCTGGCCCTACACGGAGCCTGCCCTTTATGGCTTTCAGAAACCTCTTTAGGGTGCCTCTGTGGCAACATTCAAGGGAGGGCAAAGCTTCACTGGAGGCCGTCTGGGCTGCACCCAGCTAAGGGGATCCCTCAGGTGGCTACCACTCTCGCCCCTGAGCACCTCTGGCTCCCTTGTCCATCCACACGTAGCATCTCCACTCTTACAGCTGCCTCTCCACGAGTCCGAGGAGGGTTGATTCTAAAAGCGCATTTCAATTTGCCGTGCAAATTACAGTGTACCAGGGGCACCATTGTTTGCTTTCCCTTCTTGTTCTTTGCCACCATGGAAGTTGTCACCCTCTTCTGGGAAGGAAAGTCCACCCCTCGCCCTGTCCCCGTGTCCCACCATCCAGGGCTCTCAGCTCTATCGTCTCTTTTCTAGAATGTGGTGGTAGGGAGGAGCAGCCCTATCTGTCCTCTAGGGAAGGCAAAACCTTTCCTTCTTGTTGTCAGAAGATTGAAGCTCTGGTTTTTATGGGCCATTAAAGTTGAATTATTGAGAATTAGAAAGGAAGGGAATAGGCTATTTCTTGAGTGGAGATATAACAGGGGAGAGCAGGGAGCACGGACCGGACCAGGAGAGGCAGAGCAGGTGAGACAGTGGCCAGGTGGGGTCCTGCAGGGCCTGGTGCTGCCGAGGAGCACGGCTGCGGGGCAGAGGTCACCCCTGGGAAATACAAAAGACGTGCAAAGAGAGGAGGGCTCACCTGGGGAGCTTTGCTCAAATACCCAGCAGCCTCCAGAATCCTGGACAGATCTCCAGCATAGTACCACTTACCTTACCACCAGCACACCCATCCCTAGATGTAGAACTGTGTCCCACGTCCACGTGAGCTTGTCATTGGCTGTCCTGTGGCATGGCTACCCTAGGTCTCATGCAGCCCCCCTATGTGGATGCCCCTTCCCACGCAGTGCCCCAGAACACCCAAAGCAGGATTCCAAGGCATCTGGAAAAGTGGGCATATTCTGGAAGCCAGCAAGCGTGAGACCCCAGCTCTGGGCCCGTGGGAAGCTACAGCCCTCAGAGTACCAGCTAGTATTTGTTAGTTTTGGGAGTGGAGATCTCATCATGTCCAGCCTGCCTCCAAAAGCGTGGCATGGGTATTTTCTCTTGTATCACAAGGCTGAGGTGAAGGGGCACCATGTTTTGTGATGGAGACGTGTAGGTTCTTCAGTTGAAGAGTCCCTGAAGTCGTCCCTTCCAACCTTCCTTAAAGACCAGCACTCCAGAGGGTAGGACACCGGTCACCCAGCGACCGTCATTCAGCCACGTGTCCACACATGTGTGTATCATGATGCGGGCGTGCTTTGGAAGAGCTCTGCAGGTGACTTGCCATTCTCACTCCCCTTGAGAACCTTTGCTCGTAGCAGACTGCAGTGTGAGAAGCTCAGATCGGAGGTTATCCAGACAAGGTCAGTCTGGTTCTTTAAACCATTGTCTCGTGACAAGCAGACGCAGGGACAGCACTAAGTATCATGGACACGTGAAGAGAAACACTGATCCCTGCCATCTTAGGGCGAGCCCTCTTTACTCTCAACATAGGCACTCGGTGTAAATGTCACCTAATTTCCCCGGTTGAAACGGTAATTGGCACACGGATATCCCGCTGAGTGTGGTGTAAACCCTGCCCCTCCTGTCCCCATGCCCGCCCCAGAGTCCACTTCCGTAAACATTTCCCGGGAGGGGTGGAGGGCCAGCCTAGATCCACACCCTTCCTTCTTGTTTCTTGTTTACAAAACACTACTATTGCCAATATTTTTGCAGAAAACTTCATCTTCTACCTGAACTATTCCTTCATACATTCATTCAACAAATACCGAGTGCCTGCTGTGCTCTGGGCTCCAGTGTAGGGAGCTGGAGAAGCTCCCAGACGTTAGGAAACTGGACTCAGGTCCTCGGAGACAGGGGTTTGAGCTGTCTCATGGCAGGATTTTGCCCCGAGTCCCCACCCAGCTATGACAATGGCTCCCTCCACATCTCACGCAAACAAGTGTCTACAATTACCAGACAGATGTAGTGTGATCTATTTGCCATTTTAACGTACATCCCGTTACAGAACACTCTTGAACGTGCACATATTAGAGAAAATACAGTCAATTTCCGTGCACTCATAACCCATCTATGACAATTGTCAACGTTTTCCTTCCTGGTTTCATCAATCTCTACCATTTTTAACTATAAAACTTTAAAACAAATCTCAGCACATCACATCATCCATAAATGTTTTATTATGCACCAAAAACATTTGTTATACTTAGCCACAATTCCATTATCACTCCCAATAAAATTGGCAATCATCCCTTAATAATCTCTAATGTCTGTTCTGTGCTCGGTCGTCGCTAATTGTCTCAAAATAAATGTCTTTTTACCATTGATTTGTTCATATCATGATCCAGAGAAGGACCACACTTTGCATTTGGTTGGTAGAGTCCCTTTACCCCTTTCAGTCTGCCCCACTCCATTTATTCGCTGGGTCATTTGCAGAAACCGGCACATTTGTCCCATAGAATTTCCCGAACCCCAGGTTTGACTATCGCATCCCTGTGGTTCAGGAACTAACTGGGCCTACATGTGAGGCAAGTATCTGATCACAGACACAGGCTTCTCCGTGGTAAGACCTCTGCCAGGCTTTCCTGTCTGTAACATCACGCATGACGCTCAGGACCTCTACTTTAGCATGGGGTGTGCTGCAATTACCCTGTGAGCATCATCTCTGTTTCCTTCTGCACCAGCACTTGGACATTAGATGGATGAACATGATCCGTCTTCTAAGTTTTAACTTTAAAAATTATAAATAAAATCAATATGTTTTTACTTTAAATTCTAGCTTCCACTTTAGGACTGGAGGGTGGGACAGGTGAAGGCTGGAGAGGCTTCGTAGAATTTCCCTGGAATGGAGTGTGAGCCTGCTTTCTCCTGGGTTGCCTTCCCCCTGGGACACCTATTTTTTTCCTCCATGTGGCAAATTTCTGTTTTCAGAATGGGATTCATTTCCCGTCATGACTCACTGACCACCTGCGGACCCCTCTATCGGGACTCAGCCCTGAAGTGGCTGCAACCAAAGTGAGGATGAATCTCCACAAACAAGTCTCAACGGCAAATCCCCACTCTTATCGGCAGCTAAACACTTTCAGACGACGTGGTTTTTAAAATTTTTTTTTAATGTTTACTTATTTTTGAGAGAGAGAGAGAGAGCAGGGGAGGGGCAAAGAGATTGAGGGAGACACAGAATCCGAAGCAGGCTCCAGGCTCCTAGCTGTCAGCCCAGAGCCTGACGCGGGGCTCGAACCCACAAAGCACGGGATCATGACCTGGGCGAAGTCGGACGCTCAACCGACTGAGCCACCCAGGTGTCCTCACACATTGTTTTCATTCTTTTCTTTTCACATGCAGTTCCTCAGCCTTGTTCTAACAGTCCCTCCTTTGTTCAGACCATAAATACGTGCACCACGAACCAGGCAAAGGCAGACATCAAGAGCAGGCGTGGGCACGCCGTCTTGTCTTTGCATGTATCTTGAGAGCAACTTGAGTGTATGGAAGCCTGTGGAGGTGCAGGAAAACTTGAACGTCAGAGGCTGTTGATAAACAAGCCTATCAGAGCCTGATCATCCAAATGAGTGTCACCCCTTAAAATAATCTGTTACCTACTTGACTCTAGACACTAAATGCCAAATGACTTTTAAGTACTTGCAAAAACTAAACTCAGTTTCCAAGACAAAAATCTTCCTATCGTTGAGAAGGATCAGAAGAATGTGCTCAGAGCCCTAAAGGCAGTTTCAAAACATAGCTCCAAAATATTTAGACGATTTCTTTAGAATTAGTGTACTGCTTCCCAAAAGGACGATTGTAATAGCTTATAGCCTTCCTTAGCATTTTGTGATTCAGTATTTGGTGCATTTACAGCTGCTTGAAAGTTAGTGTTTCTTCTAAGCTATAATATATAATCTGTAATCTGAATGACATTATTGAGTACCGCTTTGTCCTAGAGATAGTGTTAACGGGAAACCACTGCTATTCAAAGACAGTCTGACTCTGAGGCTGGCTTCTGAATCGGGATGATACGCCTCTGAATGATTTCATTTCCACCATGTTTTTTAAGTGCACAATCAGGTACATTTTGGTAATTGCATATAGTTGTATAACCACCAGGACAGTCAACACCTACAAGACGTCCAACAGCGTGTCCATGGCCCCAAATGTTTCCTGTTTCCCTTTGCAGCGGTGCCTTCCGCCAACCCCTGGCCCCAGACACCCCGGTCTGTTTCCTGTCACTATTGTTTTGCTCTTTGTAGAATTTCACATGAAGGACATTATCTTCCATCTAGACTTTCGTGTTTAGCTTCTTAACGACATTGCTCCTCTGTGTTGCCGAGTGATCTGTTGTACAGGTGCGTGTCAGAGTGTGTTTATCCATTCACCAGCCCGTGACGTTCGGGTCGATTCCAGTGCGTGGCTATTCAGAATAACACTGCTAGGAAAATCTGTGTGCATGTCTCTGGGTAGAGATGTATCTGTTCCTCTTGGGGAGATGCCTAGGAGTGAGCCTGTTGGGTCGTGGGTAGGTAAGTGCATATTTAACCTTTTGATACTCTGCCTTAGTATTTCCAAAGTGGCTGCATCATGTTGCATTTCTGCCAACGAGTGGGGATTCCATGGACTATACATCTTCACCAATGCTTGGAATTGCCAGTCTTTCTATACATAGCCTTTCAGTGGGTGCACTGGTAGTTCATCATGGTTTCCATGCACATTTCTCTGATGACTAGTGATGCAGAACATCGTTCATGTGCTTCTTAGCCATGCATGTATCTTCTGTTGTGAGATGTCTGCAGACCTTTTTGCCATTTTTATTGGGCTCCTTTTTATTACTAAGAAGTTACTAATTACATGTATATACCATTTATTTATTCTATTCCTATATTTATATTTATTATGTTTATGTATTATATTTCTATATTACATCACTAGTTCATAATATTTATAAAGGTATAAGTGTTATATATATAAATACACAAATGTAATAAATAATGAATACAAATATGTGATATATTTATAATCAAATATATAATATATAAATACAAATGTATGTTAATATATATATTTTTTTATTATTTAAAAAAATTTTTTTTAACGTTTATTTATTTTTGAGACAGAGAGAGACAGAGCATGAATGGGGGAGGGTCAGAGAGAAGGAGACACAGAATCTGAAACAGGCTCCAGGCTCTGAGCGGTCAGCACAGAGCCCGACGCGGGGCTCGAACTCACGGACCGCGAGATCATGACCTGAGCCGAAGTCGGACACTTAACTGACTGACCCACCCAGGCGCCCCGTATGTTAATATATTTATAAAAAAATAATATATAATGTAGATATAACTATTTATAAATAATGAATAATATAAATATTATGTTATATAAATAAATAACTATTATATAAATATAAATATATAAACAATAATTAAATATAAATATGAGAAGGGAAGAAAATGTAAATACATAAAAATGTATAAATATAGATATACTTCTTTATTTATTCTGGATGTAAGCCCTCTGTTGGATATATATCCTGCAAATTTTTTCCCAGTTTGCAGATGATTTTTGGGTTTCCTTATCTGTGTCTTTCAAAGAGTAAATGAGACTTACAAACCTTTCCCGAGGCATCTTAACTTGAGTGCACGGTTTCCTGTTGGAGGTCCCTCTGATAGGGGCCCACGGGAGCCTTTGTTACAATATGGGACACTAGACCGTGGCTTTCCTCCTTTCTTCCAGCGTCATCTGGAAAGGAAAAATGGCAGAGTACTGGCTCTTCTCAGCTCCCTCCCACGCACCCTAGCCCTCCCCTCCCAGCGGTCCTTCTGTCTGGCAATCCTGCACAGAGATTTTCCACACAAACATTCCCCAGGAGGGATATCAAGTGCCAGATTCACCAAGACCACAATTACGGTCAAAGGGGTCAAATAAAGACCCAACTACTTATAGTCTCATTTCAAATCATGTTGCATGGTCAGACTTAGCCAAGGTTAGAAGCACAAATAGCACAATCCACTATAGGCTTTGCTTCGGTGGCTGCGTATGATTTCTTTTCTATTAATTAGGCACAGATTTACCATGAAGCCAATGAAACTTGAGCTTCAGAACCCTAACATCCATGGTCCTGGGAAGATCCCCATAATATGTTCATATGTTTCTTTATTCTACATAAATATAAATGTGCATACTTCATTTTTAATAGCAGTTATATATTCCTATTGTAAAGAACACCCTCCCAAATGATATACTTCAAGCTCTACAAAGAGAGGAGGGACAAGCTGAGTCGTTATTTGAGTGATCTGGGAGCAACCTCCTACAAATACAAGAGTGAGTGTGTCCATAAGGTGGGTGCATGTGTGTGAGGGTGTAAGGGTGTGTGTGATAGTGTGTAAACGGTGATTGCATGTGTGAGCATGTTTAAGAGCATGTGAAAGGTGGCTGTGTGTGTGTGTGTGTGTGTGTAAGAATGTGTGTGTAAGGGTGGTTGCATGTGTGTGAGAGCATGTAGAGGGTGGCCACATGTGTGACTGTGTATATAAGGCGGTGTGTGTGCAAAGGTGGGTGCGTATGTGACTACGTTGGCGTGGAAAATGGGGTAGAAACGGCAAAATAACCACAGGTTGGTAAAATATCTCAAGAAACACTTTATAATTTATTCATCTCGGTTTTCACTGCTTCATTTAAAAGAGCATCAAACAAAAACTATTTTTTTTTCATAACCTAGACTTCTGGGAACAAAGAATCGATGCTGAAGTCTGCAACCAGAAAAGGGGAAGCCACATTTCCCAGATCAGCAAGCACAATCATAGATACGGTTCCTGCTCAGATATTAGATCCAGAAGTGGGAGGCACCGCCTTCTCAGTGAAAGCTGGTGCTTGCAGGCTTCTAGTGCAGACCGTGAGACTAGCAGGAGAGAGCCACCGCCAGCACCTGGCTGCAGCAGAAAGCTAGAGAAAAAAGGTGCAGCATCAGAAATAGATAAACGCAGCATCGGATGAGCTAAAAACACTGTGGCCAAGCAAAAGCAAAGGGAAAGCTTCGAAACAGCTGATATCATTGTTTGCTATTTTTCTTTAACTCTTCCCATCAATGGCATCTTGCCAAAGAATTACTATGTGAGACGTTTGGAGAGAATCCTAACATATCCCAGGAGTAGGCATGTTATTTCTCACCTCTGTCGATGCCTATTCCAAACCTTCTTTTGGTCCAACTCTATTTAAATAATTACCGTTGCCCAAAATGGTGGCCGTTACCTACATGATGGTTATGGTATCGACACACAACATTCAGCCGCTGAAATGTGGTTGAATCCAACAATTTACCCTTCACTTTAGAAAGGTCTCGACGTGCCCCACACCACCAAACACCCAGAAATTCCACTGAGGTAGAAGGCCCCTGGATTTTCAGGTTTGTTTTCCACCGTCTGACGTGCAAAAGTCTTACCAACAAGGCTAGATGAGTTGCCACTTCTCACTTACTGTGTCCAGTCAGCATAATGTGATCAAGGCGATGGAGAAGGGGAAAGATAATCAAGATAATTGAATTAAATTCTGACATAGGGCCGCTCCTGGACAGTGGTAGGACAGTGATGTTGTGTTATTGACCTTGCCAGCTAAAATCAAACTGATTCTTGGAGGCTTCATTGACAAGGATGGAGAGAAGGGCACTTCACAGATCAACAGCGCACGCCAGGTATGAGGGCATATGTTAATTTGCTCAAACAGTGAAACCACAGCTCATACAGAAGACGCAAGTGTTGTCACCACCTGGTTAAGCTGATGACAGGCCACAGTCATACATCTGTCCGTCTTCTGCACAAGCCAGTACAAGAGCTGAATGGGGAGGCGGAAGGAATCATCACCCCTGCAGTTTTCAGGTCCTTCCTGAAATCCATCCAGAGATGCGCCATTGCTTTTGGCGTTCTATTTTCCTAGGTAGAGGCATTCTAACAGCTTGGCCTTTCTTGACCAGCTTGGCCAATGGCCTCTCACCCCACAGGTAAGGGAGCCAACGTAGGGATTCTGTCATATCCAGAAATAACATTTAGTGTGATACATGAGCACCCCATGATACTGTCAAGTTGACACACAAAATTAGCCATCACGGTCAGCAAAGACTCTAAAATCTTGTGTAGATGACTTAGAGCTTTGGGAGCTGTTTCCGTGAGCGGGAGCCAACGAGGCCACTTATGGTCTCTGAGCTATAATGCTCCTTTCAAATAATTCTGTTACTATTTAAATGTATCTCAGATCAAAGTGTAAAGTGGTTGTTTCTTCAGCTTATTCTTTCAATCCCCTCATTGTCAACTTTTCTGCATCACGCTTGTGGCATGATGTTGATGGACAGCATGGCAGTGGCCAGGAGGGTGCCCTCTGCTCCCTGAGGGGCATGCTTCCAGACCCATCTCTATTCTAGAGACATTAGGCATCTCTGGTGGGTGGTTTCGGTGAAGGAGTCCCCACAACCTTGACAAACTTCCGAGAACTAGGGTCTAAGATGCTTCTGTCCCATCTCCGTCCTCTCCCCATCCCGGGGTCAGAGCTGCCTCAAGTCAGTTCACCTGGTTTAGCCCAGCTCCTTCCTCACTCCCTCCACAGGCGTGGCCCCTAATACATCTCTTCCCTGGCTAACCATGCTTCACCATCTGCTCTTTGGAAGTCCCAAACTAAGCATGGATATAGCTGGATTTTTTAAATGTAACCTGAGAATGAATGCGTTGCATTTATTATAACTACTGATATATTTGTATTCAGTTCTAGAATTAATTTGGGGTTCCCTATTTACCATGTACTATTATCTATTCATAGGGATTTTTCTGTGTTTCTTTTTCCTGCTGTTCTGCCTTATTTCTGGAGTGATAGAGTAGTCTGCAATTTCTTTTTCCCTTTCTTCAGATATAATTCACATACCATTCCATGCACCCACTGAAAGTGCATCATGGTATACTCACAGGGTTTAGCAAACATCACCGGTCTAAATTTAGGATTTTTTTTTTTTGTTCCTCCGAAAAGAAGCTCTGTCCCTAGGAGCAGTCACTCTCTGTGCCACCTCTTCTGGTTATAGGAAGCCACTGATACACCTTCTCTACTAATATTCGTCTCTACAGATTTGCCTCTTCTGGTCGTTTCACGTAAATGGGATTATATGGCACATGCTCTTTCGCAGCTGGCTTCTTACAGATAGCCTGTTTTCAGGATGTGTCCACACTGTAGTGCGTACTGGTACATCCTTCCTTTGTACGGACACATTCGATTCTGTCATACCACCTCCCACTTGTCCATTCCATGATGGGCGTGTGGGTTGTTTCCACTTTGAGGCTATTACAATAATGCGCTAGAGCATTTGGGTACATGTTTTCCTGTGGACGTATGGTCTCGTTTCTCTTGTGTAGATGCCTGGGAACGTCGTAACTCTACGACGAACGTTTTGAGGAAGCACAGACTACTTTCCTTGTGGTTTTCTTGGTTCCTCTGCCTTTTTCCGTCTCTTCACCCCGGAGCTTATCTGGTTGTGAAAGCTGGCGTCCAGTCTTCCCACCCTGTGGGCTGGTTGACAGAGGGCTGCCCATCTACAGGAGCTCTGTAGGTGTCTTCTCCACTCCGGTGGGGTCCCAGCAGGCCAGGTGCTCCCATGGTGAAGCCCTGAACCGAGAGAGTCAGCGAATAACAAACCCACTCTGGATCCCTAGAAGAATTTGCAACCTTGAGTCTCTTTGTCTGACTTCTCCCTGAGTCCCACAGTGTGAATGATTCTCCATGAGGGGGTGAACCCGGGATGCTTCGGGTTTTTAGGGACTCTCCTTGCAAGATTCTGCATTTTCTCTAGCATTCCTCCCTCCGTAGAACTTCAGGTCTTTCCTCCTGGGAGAACGTAGAGTTATCGAGCTCACCAACAAGACGGCATAACTTTTGAAAAGAAAGACTCACTTACCATAATCTTTTCTAAGCTTAAAATTGGCCACCCTACTTAGTGCTTTATTTAGACAATGATATCAAGGCTCTGCGAACGAGGAGTTGCAGAATGGTGGTGCCTAGAATATTCTCTAAAAAACACTTTTTCATAGAAAATGATGGTTCTGTTTGGCACTCACAAACAGAACCCAATCTGTTAGGCAAACATAATTTAAAGGTTTGAGGGCTTTTTTTTTCTTTTTCTAAGAAAATTCAAACCTAAAAAGAACTATTTTAGAGCAAAGTGAATAAATCTGAAAAGCAGGGCCTCCCACCCAAAAAGCTGTGGTTTCTTAAATCTTAATAATTGTGACAAATTGTTGAAGGTCTTATTTCTTGATCTGTTATCCTCAAATTTTTTTCTTTAAAGACATAGTCAACTCTATCCCCTTCCCCATGAAATGTTGCTGTTGTAAAAAAAAAAAAAAAGTATGCTTTATGGTCAGTTGAAAATATTCATATTCAGAGAAGGTTCCAGTATCGGCTTTGTTAGCAATCTGGGTTTGATGTCAGAGCGGAGATCCCGCCCCGGGGACGGTGTGAGAAAGATGCAGAATGGGGTCTCCCTGTCTTGCAGTGGATGTGGGGATTTTCTCCATCTGCAAACATGCCCAGGCAGGCCCCTGCCTCTATCCTTCTGGCCCTGCTGCAGACAGCTACCCAGATGCCAGCGTGGTCCTGCCTCCGGGCTCTCGCCTCACAGGCAGCTCCTTCTGGTGACCAGGTTTGGAACTGCTTGTCATCCGCCTTTGCCTCCCCCGGAGACCCCAGCAGGTGCCATCAAGGGCCAGCGCCCAGTGCCAGCCAGTGCCTGGGGCATCAGGCCGTGGGCCACACGCCCCCTGGGAGAAAGGGTGAGGCTAACCCTTCCTTTGCTGGACAGTGCCTCCCCGGGCTGCAGGATGGCCCTGGGTTAGCTTCCACCCGCAGTGTGGCCCCTTCCCCATCTTCCCCCCGAGGGTTTTCCTCACTCTGAGGAAGTGCAGGAGGAAAGGAAGTCTTCCCTTCCAGCCTCTGGAGGTTTCGGTGAGGATGTGATGCTTGAAGCTGCTGCAGACTTGATGTGAGAGCTGTGTTGGTGCTGAGAGCAGACAGAGGCGACCAGATCCTCGGTGCCCCCTCGGTGCCCTGGGCCAGCCAGCGGGGGGCGGCCTCTCCGACTCACCTTCCTAGCGGCAGCGCGTTCTCCGCACGAGTGAAACCACTTTGGGTCCAGCTGGCTGTTCTAGAACCTGCAGAGCTTACCAGCATTTGCCTGTCGGTGGAGGGGGGGAGGGGGGATCACTCGGTGTGGCCGGCCCTTCCCTCTGAAGGCAGATGTTCCGGGACAACCAGACGGGAAACATCCCCCTCTTCCCCCCAGGAGGCTTCCCAGTGCTTTCCCCGCCTGGGAGAGGGTCTGGGGCTCAGGGGGAAAGCTAGCCAGACCCCCTCCAGTTCGTTTGTAAGGCAAAAAGACGCTAGCTCATCTATTTAAAGACGCAATTATCTTAATTAAAACACAAAGCTGAAAACAAAGGCCAGAGGGAATTTGCATCTGGTCCTCCCTCTAGGTGCCTTCGGGCAGCCAGACACGGAAACTCGGAAACTCGGACCTCCTATGTTAGCAAGGCTGGCCTCCCTGATTTCACCCACACCCGCCCCCCGGTCTGTGAGCTCAGGGCACGTAGAATCACTTGATTTCGAGGGGCCTCTGGCTGGCTCGGTCGGTTAAGGGTCTGATTCTCCATTTCGGCTCAGGTCACGTTCTCACGGTTCTTGAGTTCCAGGCCTGCGTCGCGCTCTGCGCTGACAGTGCGGGGTTCTGCTTGGGATTCTCCCTTCTCTCTCTGCCCCTCCCCTGCTCACACTCTCTCTTTCAAAATAAATACACTTAAAACAAAAATCGTTTGACAAAACACGCCCCAAAGGTACAAAATCGGTTTGTTTTACGGCCAATGAGTTTAAAGTCAAGCTCTGCCTCGCCACGAAGTTGGTCCCTGAAATTGTTGCAGGGGCACGGGCTCTCCCTCGCTGCCTCCCCCACTCGGTGTGTTCCCCAGAGCGCAATAGTTGTTGACCAGGACAGGCCAGGCACAGTGAGCCCCCGACTCAGGGAGGAGAGGCCAGAGTCCTCACCGCACAGGTGGATCCTGGGCTGTGACCTGCCCCCTGGGCACTGAGACCAGACAGTCCAGCTCTGCCACTGACCCCAGGTTCTCCGGCAGGTTCTCTGAAGCTGGGACGCTGGGGGAAGGGGTGGGGTGCTATGCATCTGCCCATCTGTAAGGCAAAAAGACGGGCTGATAGCTAATCTATTTAAAGAGACGATTATCTTAATTTAAAAAAAAAGAAAAAAAAGCCTCCCAGCCCCGGAGAGTGAGAACCCCCGCTGCCTCTTCCCCTAAGGCTCCAGTCACATGGGTGGGGGTGGGGCAGGTCTAGAGCCGAGGCTACAGGGCTCTACAGAGACAGCACGGGGCTGAATGAATGCCTGTCTGTCCCCTGCAGCCAGTGTCCCACAATGTCCGGCAGTCGTGCGACCCAGATCCGGACCCCAGAGTTCCTCCTGTGAGCCGTTCATGGCAGTGTACCTGCTGAGTGTGAAACCCCTTGGTTAGGCCCGGAGGGCAATTCCACAGACCCTGGGAAGAGAGGAAGAGGTGAGGAGCGACCGACCCACCGAGGGAGGACCTCATTGGGGAAATAATGTGCCATCAAAGCCATTTGTTTGCTACGTCCTAAGACTCCAAGCTGCTCCTGTCCAAAGGGCAGACTCTAAATAACCAGCTGAATGTGCGTGTCCAATCCCGTGGTTTCGGTTCCCACAATTCCCACTGTGTTAGAATTCCGGTTTGATCAGGTGGGAGACTTTGGAACCCGAGCGCATCCCAACACCTTCGGGCAAAGTGGGTCATGCTCGTTTGTGTGAAATACCGTGTGCTGGCGACGAATGCTGGTTTTCAGTGTCTTTCCAATCTACTCAGGAACGGGACGTGATCAGCTAATTGAATGATTTTCTCTTTAACACAGAGTCATCTGTCTGCTCTCCCCGGGTAAACGACATTCCGTTTCTCTTGGCATAACGGCCTTCCTCTTCAGGTGACATGAGCCTTTTGTATTGATGAAAAATGTGCATAATGTTGGCTGCTGGCTGAGATAACAACTTTCCGGAGTCAGATATTTTTACAGTGCATGTAAAACAGAGACTGGTAATTAATAGGATATCGATCGGTTCGGCCTTGTCTAATCATAGACGGCGTCATAAATCATAAGGTGTTTTGCAATTAGGAAAATCCATACGAAATAACAAAGTACCGTTATCTTAGTAACCTCAACAAGCGTGGGCTGATGCATCACGGGGTACCTGCTACGGTACAGGTGCGCCTGTACAGAAGGAGTCTCCAGTTACAACTACTGTTTCTCAGTGGACACGGCAGTGCTGGGTAGAGGTCACTGGTGAAATACTTCACTAATATCCCAGAAATGCTTGTGTCTCCCCCTCCTCCGGGGATTCCTCATATCGTCCCTTTCAAACACCAGCACAGTGCCTCCCCCACCTACCTCGACAGCCGGGTGATGAAAGGCTCCAGGATTTCAGCGGTGCTGACCAGGATCTCGGCACCTATGGGGCTTTCTGTATTCCCACTACAAACCCAATAAACGATCAGCTGTTAAGCAGCTGAAGGACAGCATGGGCATAAAAAGATTTCCGCCTGAGAGAGTGGATGCGCTTTTTAGGAAGAGATTTTTTTTCCCATTTACGTTTAAAATATGTAGATTGTTTTTGTTTCCATTTGCCATCTTTTCACAGAAAGAAAAATCAGAAGAGAATTGTGTTACTCTTTATTTGGGCTTGTAGTGCTTCATTAAAAAAAAAAAAAAGACTTTGGGAACAACTTGTATCTTGGACGACCAGTTATCGCAATTTTGCTCGGCTGAGGCGCTCTAATTTGTATTCATGAACACTTACAAGGCAGTGAACTTAGTATCATTATTTGGTTGAATGGTGCGTTTAAAATGCTTATTTTAGAGGCACCTTGGTGGCTGAGTCAGTTGATCTCGGCTCAAGTCTTGAGCTCAGGGTTGTGAGTTCGAGCCCTGCCTTGGGCTCTGTGCTAATCATGAAGCCTTCTTATAGAATAAATAAATAAATAATTTTTTTCTATTAGAATGTTATTAGCTAATAAGTTTAGCTCTAACTTGTTTTAGAGCTGGAAGGGGTCTTCAGGTCATTTAGTCCAATGCTCACTTGTGAGGTGCAGGAAGGGAAGAGGTGAGTAGGGAGTCCGGACATGCCACTGCAGATGCGTGGCTGTGGCACGTGGTTATTTGAACAGGAGGCACTTGAAAGACAGCGGATGCAGGGAGAGGCTTCCTCTGAGCTCCCCTCAGGTGCCTGAAGACACATCCTCCAGAAGGACCTCGGGGTCCTCCGTCCCCTCCCCGGGAGCCCCGCCAACCAGGAGGATGGACTCCTGTCACAGGAGGGGAACTGAGAAGTGGGTCCCACACCCAGAAGGCTGTCACTCTCCCGTCTGTCCCTCTGAGGACCCAGCCGTCCCCCCTAACCCGTTCACTCCGCCTGAGATGCCTGCACCCCTTCCCTCCTGTACCCGGATGGTGGTGTGTGAGCTCAGACCCCACTGCCCTTTGGGGTATTTGTTCTATGTCCTGGGATGCCCTGGATGCTTAAAGTGCAAGATGAAGCAATAATTTCATTCTTCATTTATAAAGACTAAGAATTAGCAGGTTTGATCTGTGAACAATGGTTAAGAAACGAATTATCTTAGACCATTCAGGCTGCCACAACATACCAGAGCCTGGGGGGCCTAGACACCAGAGATTTGTTCCTCAGAGTTCTGGAGGTCAGGAGTCCAAGATCAAGGTGCCAACAGATTTGGTGTCTGGTGAGACCCCCCCCCCCATAAATGGCTCGCACCTTCCCACCCGCTCAAACCTAGCACTGCTGCTTCTCCAGCACCTGCGAGGCTCCTTGGTTTCCCTTTAACACTTTTCCTTTGGAAGATGCTTTCCTCACACTCTCTCTCCATAATGCAAGCCTTCTGTGGCTGTTCGCTGCCCCTTTCCCACCTCTCAAGTGTCCGCTCCCTCTCCCACCAGCCACTTTCCCCCATTTGGCAAGACTATTTAGCATAAATGGCATTTATGGATTCAAGTGTGTTCCCCAATCCTAAAGGTAAGAACAGCTGAGTTGAACAACCCTGATTTGGCAGAGGGGGATGGGCAGGATCTGCTTTTAGGATGGGCTCCCGCGTGGTGCTGATGCTTCCAGTCTAAGCACCACATTTGGCGCAGCGCCGATCCGAAAGAGCGCACTGGCTTTCCCCTCGGTTCGTCCAGTTGGTCGCCACAAGGGAGAGTCCTAAATGACGTACGCGATGGAGGCCAGTTTGGCCATAAGTATGGACCCAGAATGATGATCTCTGCGTGGGTGATTAGACCGTGGTTAGCTCTGTTGTAGCCAGAGGTGGGGAGGCATCATGCCTGACAAATGCCTACTCTTTGAAGGCGTGCTGACCACAGCCACCGTCCTCAAAATGCTTCCACGCTTCCCCGCCATCTCTAGATTTCATGACTCTGTGGATAGGACCCAAACTCCGCTCCCCTCTAGCTCGTTCTAAATGATCCAGCCTGCAGCACCTTTCTGAAAGGCACCTCTCGGTTATGGAACGAGATGGAGAAATAAACCAATCATGTCAACTAGGCACTCTTTGGTCAATCAAGAATTACTGTGACCAAATGCCTTTATAATTAGGTTGTCACTTTCTGATTAATGAAAAGGAGCCAAAGGGATAGTATCTTGCACAATCCAATGTGGTTTCCATGACAGAGTGGGAGAATGTGCCACCGGCGATCTCCATACATGATTCCAGTAACTTATGGTGCACTGTTTCATGATGGCTTCCATTATCTTTGCACTACAGATGATTCACTTTACTGCTCTTGGGTTGCCGTACCAATGTGGCAGGTTATTATTTACTGTATTAATATTTGCAAAGTTTGGTTTGTTTCTGGAAACAAATCTTGCAGAAGGATTTGACTCGCATTTCCAACCTCTGGATGTGATTTGTTATGTCAGATGTATTTTCTATAATTCATGTGTAATTCAGAGACATGAAAATACTTCTTTATGCAAATAATAAAGATGTTACAAACACGAGGCGCCTGGGCGGCTCAGTCGGTTAAGCGTCCGACTTCGGCTCGGGTCATGATCTCTCAGTGCATGGGTTCAAGCCTTGCATTGGGCTCCGTGCTGACAGCTCGGAGTCTGGAGCCTGCTTTGGATTCTGTGTCTCCCTCTCTCTCTGCCCCTGTCCCACTTGCACTCTGTCTCTCTCAAAAATAAATAAACTTAGGGGTGGCTGGGTGGCCCTGTTGGATGAGAGTCCGACTTTGGCTCAGGTCATGATCTCACGGTTCGTGAGTTCGAGCCCCGCATCGGGCTCTGTGCTGATGGCTCAGAGTCTGGATCCTGCTTCCAATTCGGTGTCTCCCTCTCTCTCTCTGCCTCTCTCCCACTCGTACTCTGTCTCTCTCTCTGAAAAATAAATAAACACTAAAAAAATTTTTTTTAAATAAACAAAAAAATTAAAAAACAGATATTACAAACATGTGCAGCCGACATTGAACTTTTGAAAACAGTTTTATACCTATTACCTTATTTCATCCTCATGACACTCTCTGAGGTAGGTATTTTCAGCCCAAGACGACTAATCATGAACAACAATAAAGAGAACTGGAGATGACACCGATATCTGGTGTCCAAACTGGAACTAAGACCTGATTTTCTGGTTCATTGTTTCTTATTTATTAGCAACGCAGTCACAGTTTCTTTGTCCTACTGAGACTGGAAGCCCACTGAAGGCAGCCATCTGGAGGCTCATATGTGGAAAACTCACATGGCCTCTAATTAAGAAATTTAGTAAATTTGGTGGTTGAAAACCTCGACTATCTTGAAGTTGCCACTCAGAAGTGAAATAATAAATATGCTAATAACATAAAAGAAAAGCAGTGTAACGTTTCATACCTCATTTCAGTAAACATGTGTTAAGAATCCGTTTCCTTCTGTGCCAAGCGCCGTGGAGGGCACAGACAATGACCAAAACACGGTTTCTAATTGCTAGACATTTGCAATCTGGGTGGCCAGGATGGGTCCTGGGGAGAGAGTAGGCTTTGCTTCCCATCAAGTCATAAATTGCTTTTCCTACTAATAAAAGTCCTTATAAGCTACATTTTTCACTTACCTGAGTAAAAACAAGTTTTAGTCTTTTTTTCCCCATAGCTTAAAGAAATTAGAAGTTAAAGAATACTCTAGCATGGGAAATATGATTGCTTTTTCTCTTTGTCCAGTGCTCAGTATCCATGGCCCCACTGAACACGAAGGGGAGTCACACGTGGGTATTGAAAACAAAATTTGCACAGGAATGTCCCCAAGGGAATAATACTTTCAGCAATTTAGTTGTTGCCCTATCAGAACCCAACAGGTTAGTCTGCACAGTTACTAAGCAAGCACAACAGGCAGATGCAGATTTCAAGACTGTGGGTTTGCTGGCTGCAGATGTTCTCCTTAAAAAAATGGGCATTGCTTTAGCTCAAAACACAGGTGAATGTTCTTTTCACAGGACATGGCCTATTTGGATCTCATTTACAATCCTGTTTGCAAGTGACAGTCTATTTGCAGACTTAATACAGTCCTGGGAAATCACAGGAGTTGCAGGTGTATTATTGAGAGCACAGAGAGTTACATCATCTATTTGCACTGGAAATGTCCTTTGAAATGATTCGGGGACCCAAAACAATAGTCGTTTCAGGATATATTTATCTTTTATGACTCAAATGCCTGCCCCACTTTTCAGGAGACCTTGTGAGGTAGACATTATGTGTGGATGAAAGATAAATTGGTGTTAAAATGCCACGAGCAAGGGCTGACGAAATCACCAGTGATATCACACGTTTATATATTTATCAGCAGCTATAAACCTAAATTTTAGTTTCCCTGAAAACATAACAATCATTGCAATCTACGCTGGCTGTGAAACTTTGAGGTGAAATGAGCATGCAACGTAGCACAGGGTCTGACAATTTGGAAATGATTCCAGCCGCTAACATTTCACTCGTTCTCAATCTTGCCTTTTAGTGGGAGTGTCTGTCACCAGTAGATGGGGTGGGTTAACCCTCTTGGCAAAGCAGAGCTCCTGAAAGGGAAAGGACGCCACGAGTCCTTTGCTCCTAGACAATTGTAGCAGAGAGAGGGGTCGACAAGCATTAACTTCGACCGGGCAGAGGTCTGCGCCACCCCACGAGCTGTGGTCGAGCCGTGCTTGGGCTCACCCCACGGTGCCTCATCACACCCCGTGCGTCAGGGTCAGAACCTCCCCAACACGGCAGAACCTGCACCCTGCCTGCCACTGCTCCTGATCGGGTCTCCCTGTGTGTCCATATTCGCCTTTGAAACAATCAACTGCATGATCTTGCTTCAAATGAACAAAATCCCAGTTCTCCTAAAACCACAACATCGTGCTGTCTAATCCCACGACCACGGGTGATTTTCTACGGTGCTTTGCCCTCTCCAGCTGCCAGTCGTGGCCACATGGACTTGGCCTCTGGGCTAACAGGTGTGGGCGTGGCCTCCCGAGTCTCTAGAGAACTAGAATTGTGATCTGTTTCCCAAAGAGTCTTGTACCACGGCTTCGTGTTTCCCTTTGCTCAGGGGCTTACGGGGGGGATCTGTGCCTGTATGCTGACTGGCCAGTGGCAATGTTAAAGACACTATAAATAATAAAACTTGTCAATTATGTTATAACACTTGATCAATTTACCGCTGCCACGTAATCCCTACGACTCTGAGATGTAGGACTGAGCACTGAAAGATCTGTGCCCAGGGCCTTTCTTCGTGTGTCTCCTGCAGACGCAGGTGTGAAAGTGCCCGGAACGGGAGTGAGCCCAGGGAAGAGCCTATCCAGGTGTTGAGTCCATGGCCCCATGACTTCCTTACAGAATCTGCACGGCCAGTCGGTCCGGGGCTTGGACGGGAGCAGCCTTTCTCCAGCATCAGTGTTGGGACCCCAGGGACCCCCAAGACAGAAGCCCATCAGGTCAAAATTATTTTTATTATTAATCCAAGACTGTTTTGTCCTTCTCCTCTCACGGATGAACGTAGGGTGGAGGGCTCACCGGCCGTGTGGGGCAAGGTCTCACAGCTGAAGGCAGAAGCAGACCGGAAAATCCGGCTGCCTCATTTCAAGTCAGATGTGAAAGAGGTTTGTGAAAACATGAAGTGACACGTTCTGCTCACTAATGTTTTGTGGGAAACAGGTATCTTTCATGAAAACATTTACCCATATTAACATGGAACAGGTTCATTATTCTTTTCTAAAAAATGTTTATTATTGAAATCTACTTGATAATTAAAACTATGCAAGTTTTAAGAGCCTAGAGGCGTCTTATGACTGAAAGGTTTAGGGACGCCTGGGTGGCTCAGTCGGTTTAGCATCTGACTTTGGCTCAGGTCATGATCTCACAGTCCGTGAGTTCGAGCCCCACGTCAGGCTCTGTGCTGGCAGCTCGGAGCCCGGAGCCTGCTTCGGATTCTGTGTCTCCCTTTCTCCGTGACCCTCCCCCGTTCATGCTCTGTCTCTGTCTCAAAAATAAATAAACATTAAAAAAAAAAGGAATCTACTTGATAATTAAAACTATGCAAGTTTTAAGAGCCTAGAGGCATCTTAAGACTGAAAGGTTTAGGGCACCTGGGTGGCTCAGTCGGTTAAGTGTCTTTGGCTCAGGCCATGATCTCGCGGTTTGTGGGTTTGAGCCCCGCATCGGACTTTGTGCTGACAGCTCAGAGCCTGGAGCCTGCTTTGGATTCTGTGTCTCCCTCTCTCTCTGCCCCTCCCTGCTCACAATCTCTGTCTGTCTCTCTCTGTCTGTCTCTCTCTCTCTCTCAAAAATAAATAAAAATAAAAAAGACTGAAACGATCAAAAGCCATTGGATTTGAGCAGCCTTGTTCATTCACACTTTAATGACCAAATAAATGACCCAGGGTTTTGTTAAAGTACAAGTTCTGGGTCAGCACAGCCAAGTGGGGCCTGAGAATCTGCATTTCTTTCTTTCTTTTTTTTTAATGTTTATTTTTGAGAGAGAGACACAAGAGTGCAATCGGGAGGGCAGAGAGAGAGGGAGACACAGAATCCGAAGCAGGCTCCAGGCTCCAAGCTGTCAGCACAGAGCCTGACGCGGGGCTTGAACCCATGAACCGTGAGATCATGACCTGAGCCGAAGTTGGACGCAACCGACTGAGCCACCCAGGCGCCCCCTGAGAATCTGCATTTCTAACAATGTGCACACACGCCTTTTAGGGTGGTGTTGACGCTGCTGTTCCACGGTTTGACTGGAACAGCCGTCTGCCTTTGGTCCACCGATTTTTCTCGGAATTGGTGAGAACCGAGGTTCCTTTCTGGCCTTATCTGCCATAAATGTAGGTCTTTGCCTCCAGAGCTGGCTCCCAGAGCCACGGGGGGCGGTTAAATCCAAGCTGTGGCTTGTCTTCTGGGCCTCCGCAAGTCCCACAAACATTCCCGGGGCCCTGGGGTGTCCTTGTACATCCCGTCACGCGGTGAGCACGTCAGCAAGACGGACAACAGAAGGCTGTGGGTGAGCGGAAGGGGGTTCGGTTTCAGGACTGGGGAGCCCGCCGATCCCGGCAGTGGGAGAGAGAGATGGACAATATCTGGTTGGGGGTAGGGCCTTTCTGTTCTCACTGACTTCGTTGACTTTGCAATACTCTTATATTGTTCCTCCCAGGACGGTGTTCATTACAAAGCATGAGTTTCTCCCTATTTATTTGGGTCTCCATCCACTCACAATTACCCCGAACCATTAATAAATACAGACCTGTTGCCTCTTGAAGACTCATGAACACTTTAGTAGAACTGGTTTCTGGGAAGGCGGGGCCCCAAGGTGTCTTCCGCCGGTTGGCTGAGCGTTAAAGTCGGGCGGGGAAGCCCAAACAGCGTTCACAACCTCTCAGGGGGTGCTGATGAGGTGGAGAGAACAGAAGTTTGTCACCCAGAGGAAGAAACGGTTGAGAATTGCAGCAGAGGTAGACACTGAGCTCACGTGACCGGCTGGTCATCCGATGGGATGTTGGCAGACTGCTCTGTGCTGGCCCGTAGTCCTGAGTCAGGATTCCTGGAGACGGGGGAGGGGTGGGGGTCAGCATCTGCACCGACACAGAGGAGACTGTGAGGAGAGCCTCTCCAAGCAAGTGCTGGTCGACAGTAAACGAAAGGGGAGGCTGTCTCTCGGGCACATTGACTTCCTTTGGTGGCACACTATTCTGTTCCAGGTGGAATGAACCTCTCTACTGAGAGATTCAGTGCATTGCTCTATATTATTGCCCACGGACTTTAATGCCTTATTTCCTATGCTCTGATTGCAAATGCTCCTTTTGCGTGCTTCTGAAAAGGCTTGTTTGAGGGGCACCTGGGTGGTTCAGTTGGTTGAGCGCTCGACTTCAGCTCAGATCATGATCTTGTGGTTCATGGGTTCTAGCCCCACACTGGGACCTGTGTTGACAGCTCCGAGCCTGATCCTGCCTCGGATGCTGTGTCTCCCTCTCTCTCTGCCCCTTCCCTGCTCTCTCTCTCTCTCTCAGAAATAAACATGAAAAAAGGCTTGTTTTAAACAAGACCCATATTTGGAGAAAGCAATACCCTTGGAGTTTTGTAGAGCAGTGGGTGTCTGCCTGCTGGAACCAGACATTCATGGGTACATGTCCTGTATACATTGCTTTCTTCGTGAATATGCTTTCGATGTCGCATTGCAGCACAGAGATTTCAACACTCAATTCAGTGCACACCCTTTACAACAGATCTGCGCTAGACAGAAACATTTCCGTGTGGCAGAAAAACTCATTACTTCTCAGCATTAAGCTTTTGAAAGTATTTCGGGAAGAGTAAAGGAAGAAACCTAATGTAGCTAAGCACCTTTGTAATAGTTTCTATACATCAAATTTCAAATAGAAAGAAGGACCATGAGCTTGGGCGGTGCCTACATATCACTCTCCAAAAAGGGAAGTGTCTGATTTAAGAAAAGACATGGTGTTTAAGTGGCTTCGGTAGAGCAACAGGCAAGAAGCGGAAAACACTAGGGGAACCCAGACGGGGCCACTGAGAGCCACGGATTTAGGGGTTGGACTATCACTGAAGCCTTAAGTCTGAGAAAGCTATGCAAACAAGCACTCTGAGCAGCACTCTAAATTTCTGGGCACCCTCACCCCAAACAGCCTGCTCTTCCCCCTCCTCCCAGCCAGCTTCCCGGAGTCCAGCCCACTCCGTGCTTATACATCGGGGACGCCAATGTGAGGTTGAACTCATTAAAAAGTGTGAGTTTGTTAGCTCGTATCCTTGACAGCCCGTAGTGCCCCCTGTTATTTAAAGGATAACCAGGAAATGTCTCAATTAGATCATCAAAACCTTGGACAAATGAGGAGCCTAGATCACATCTCTAGCCCCTCTGACCTGTCTCTTCTCCACCCTTTTCCCCTTCAGTTGAGCAATTAGTCACCGCGTGAGAAAAATGTGCCATGCTGAGTCGATCTCCAGCAATTTGCCACCATCTAGTCTGTTTCTTTTTGGGGGTCCTGGTGATTACCTCAAATGATGCCTTACCCAACCTCCCTCATCTCTGAAATAGGGCAGCATTTCAGGAACAACTGCATGTGATTTAGCACCTCATTATCTCCGCAATTTCATTGACATTAGTCTTGACTTCCTGACTTAGATACAAAATCCACAACACCTTGACCATTGCTGGTATCTCTGCTGCATCCCCATAAAACCTGGAGCAGGACTGAACACAGAACATGTTGATTGGCTAGTTCATGTAGCCACATGACCAAGAGGACCTGGGGTCAAAACAGTAATGACATGACATCATAGGGGATCGAACCAATAGTCTTGTAATCACTCTGTGCAGTAACACATGGCAACTTCGCTTCTCATGTTGAGCTTTTCATAATATAGATAATTGTTGAATCGCCATGTTGTACATCTGAAACTAATATTATATGTCTGTTATAGTTCCACTTCAATAAAAAAAAAGCGGTAATGAAATGAGATCAACATTTCATGGAGAAGAACATGCCCCGCTTAGCACTAAGATTTAACTTAAAATTTTTGTTTTAAGTTTATTTATTTATTTTGAGATAGAGAAAGTATGAGCAGCGGGAGGGGCAGAGAGAGAAGGAGAGAGAGAATCCCAAGCAGGCTCCACGCTGCCAGCCTAGAGCCCGAGGCAGGTCTCAAATCCACGAACCGTGAGATCGTGACCTGGGCTGAAACCAAGAGTCGGTGTCTAACCAACTGAGCCATACAAGTGCCCCTAAGGTTTAATTTTTAAAAATTGAACAAACATTTTCCATCACTGACAAGAAAATGGGAGACCCAAATAGAACCTTGCAATCCAGATTGGCTGGAACCTGCCATTTATGCAGTAACTATAAGTCAATGATGAGCATTGTAACCATAGTCATGTGATTGGCATAAGATTCAGACAATAAAAGAGAAATTTCTACAAAATCAAATAATTGGATCTGGAAGGTGGCTACCCATGAACTAGGTAAAGGGGTTCTACTCAGTGAATCAAGAATACATTTCCCAGGGGCACCTGGGTGGCTCAGTCAGTTAAGCATCTAACTTTGGCTCAGGTCATGATCTCACGGTTCGTGGGTTCAATCCCCACGTACTCTGTGCTGACAGCTCAGAGCCTGGAACCTGCTTCATGTTCTGTCTCCCTCTCTGCCCCTCCTTCATTCATGCTCTTTCTCTCACAAAAATGGATAAACATTTAAAAAACTAATAAAAATAAAATGAAATGTTTAAGTAGAAAATTTGAGTTATGGTGAGGCCAACAAAGCAAGAGATGCCTGTCAATGAAAAGATTGTTAGTCATGGTCCCAACAGGCAGGGGAGTACGCACCATTCGGGGCCATGTGGGGAAGCACCAGGAGACCCTGGGAGTGAGGGGACATTGTAGGCAAGAGCCTTTATTGTTTCCACGGGAATGACGGGCAAGGCAGGGTGAGCAGACTTAGGTTTGGCTGGTTGGAGTAATTTCAGTGGTCTCTGTCTTGTTCTTGGGCCTGGGTGATTAGGGAAGGGGGGTGGTGGCCTGGAGTGTGACAGTCCCACAGAGGGAGTGGTCGGGGAGTGCGTTCAGGATGGGTGAGCTTGTACTTGAAAATACAAGAGGGAGGAGTAGGACTGCTCTTGAGTGTGTGGTGATGAGGGGGCCAAGGCACAGGGACTCGGGAAATTGTCTGGGTGTGCAGAACAAGGGCATGCAGGACAGACGTTAAAGCATCAAGTTTACAAAAGATGGATATGTGGTTAATACAATGACGTTGATGAAACGGCAGTTAGACAACACAGAAAATGTAACAAGGAAAAATTAGTGTATGAATATAAGTATTTTGCCCTTAATGGGTTTAGGTATCAGGGCACCATTAAAATAGCAGAAAACTACCTCCTTTTGAAATATTGAAATATGGCAGAAAGCCTGCTGTCTGCACACTGGCCTGCTCCACTTTCTCCCTGGGTAAAAAAGCCAATTTGCAAAGTCACAGGAAACTAACAAGTGACCAAAATAGACCTTGATTGTAAGGGAGATTAAATGTAAGTGCAACATTGAGCCCATAGCCGAGGTAGTAAAATAAAATAAAGTGGAAGAAGTCACTCTGTAATAACGATTTAATATTCACCAGATTGTAAAGCAAATCTAGGAGGAATCATTGTACATGCAAGAAGAAAATTATCACCCAATATAATCTGTGATGAGATATATTCATTGTCACCTAGAGAACTCCAAAATCTGAATGGTGATTTTCTTTAAAATGATGATTAGAGGCCGGTAGTACTTAATTCATTTCTCCAGGTCTCCCCGACCTGAGTGGTGCCCCACTCAGCTGTGCCTCATGTCAAGGATTCCTGCTATGACCAACTCAGGAGGAGCCGGGCTTGGGGACCCCCCAGCGGGGGTGGTTGCATGTTGGAAAGACACTGGCTGAGAGTCAGAAGACCTAGTTTTCACAACAGCCCTGCCAGTAGGTAGCTGTTTGATCCTTAGTGCATAACTTAACCCTGTGTTCATCTGTTAAAATTGTGGGGATTTTCCATCTTCTTGAGGGGAAGAGTAGGATTAAATGACCTTTAAGCCTTTTTCCCACTGAAGCGTTACATTTATGTATGGTATTCAGGATCGAGTGTAAGAGAATTCTGTCATCTCCTAGACCCTTACTCCTTCTTGGTTCATTGGTCAGGAATGCCCCAAATCCCTTCACTGTTCCTAAGAACTTTTTTAAAACATCCATAAGCATATGGGATGGTATATAAGAGCGTCCATTATCAGCAGGAAGATCTTATTGGGCCACGATGAGCACATACAACATTCCAATCATGATGCAGAGTTGTTCTTCCTTTATTCCCATTGATCATGTGTTGGTCCACTCACAATTCACTTCATGTGGACCTTCACCCATGGCCTCTTGAAGTTTATCCCCACATCTCCTATCTTCCCAGCTCCCTGTCTCCACGCTGGGGGAATAACACCAGGTATTATAAACACCAACCCTGTACATCCCTAAGGCTTCTGGTTCTTCTGAATTCCATCCTACTAAAGATCTCCACCCTGGAAGAGCCTGGGGGGAAGGAAAGAAACACAGAGGGAATGGAGGGAGAAGAAAGGAAGGGAGGAATGGAGGAAGGGTGTAGATGGAGGAAGAAAGCCCCATTCCCTTGTTGTCAAGACAACTTTGTGAAGAAACTCTACTGCTGTTTGAATATGAGCCGGTCCTAAAATTTGGGTATTTGTGACGCCGACCCAGAGTCCACAAAGCAGCGTGATCCAACTGTGCATAAATGAAGTCTGCTCCCTGGTCTGGTAGGTGAGACATTTGGCCACAATTCTAGCTTTTTTTTTTTTTTCTTTCCATTACGAGCTGGACTCCTGTTAGATTTTAGGAAGTCTGTAGATCCCTGCTCTTGATGGACATCTTTCCTGTCCAGTGTCTACATTAGCACGGTTCACTTAAGATGGTCATTCTTTGAAGATAGCCGATGAAAGGGCACAGATCCTTTGTCAGCATTAGAATTCCCTGTATCTCAAATGCTCCCTCAGCTACTCCTTCTGTGTCCTTGGCAAATGTTGGCAGACACTCAGCCTTGCTTGCATCTAGAAACTTTGCCTTGTTGTCCACAGGTAGGGCCACTTCACCACCTACCCACTCTGACCCCTTCATCTACCCACACCTGATCGCAGCCTGTCTTCCTGTTTCCAGTTTTCCCCTTCAGTCTCCCTCTGACCACGGACACTGAAAGAGCCTTGACCCTCTGTCAAAAGTCAGATTTTCCACACATTTTGCCATTTCCCTCCCGGCAGACCCTGCTGTGGCCCTCATTGCCACATGTCTCCTTTGGGTATCTATGCTGTTAGATGTATAGTCAAGGAACATTTATATTCTCCAAAATACCTAGTGCTTAGCTATTTCTTCGGTTTTTTAAAAAATTTTTAATGTTTATTTCTGAGCAAGAGAGAGAGAGAGACAGAGACAGAGTGTGAGTGGGGGAGGAGTAGAGAGAGAGGGACACACAGAATCTGAAGCAGGATCCAGGCTCTAAGCTGTCAGCATAGAGCCCGATGCGGGGCTCAAACCCATGAACCACAAGACCATGACCTGAGCTGAAGTCGGATGCTTAACTGACTGAGCCACCCAGGCCCCCCTACTGCTTAGCTGTTTCTAAATACATATATATTGAATTCCTACAAATGACAACTGGAGACCATTGTAGTATGGCCAACTGTGTAGATCCTGTTTTCAAAACTGTGGATGACATAGTCATCCCTCTTTCTACACCAGCTCTTAGCCCTCTGGGTCATGCTGGCACTGAGGCAAGGCAGTGGCCAGGCTGGAAAGAGGGCTTTGGAGACAAAATTCCAGGGCTCCCTCTGTTGCTAAGAGTTATATCACCTTAGACTAGTGTGCACCCATCTACAAAAGTAGGGATTGACCCAGTTTCATGGTTTTGCAGCAGGATAACCCACAGAGACCTGCAGCCAACCCTGGGGCCCAGGCAGCCAGCGGGCAGGGTGCAACCAGCCTCCACCCTTGCCCCACCAAACAGCCCCATTGCTGCAACACATGCACAGCCCTGCTACAATCTCGTTTAGAAATAAGTTTGCACAGAACGCTCAATGGTTTGAAAACAGTGGTCTAGGTGACCCCCCAGGACCCCCAGCTTCTGGCGTGAATGTGACAGTTATGACAGCACTTGGCTGCCACAGCACCGCGGTCCTGACCAGACCCGTGCACCACGGCCAGGACACGGCTCTTGGGCCAGGCACGCATGCCAGTGTCGCACAACATCAGGTCACGGTCACACTGCCCAAGAAAAGGCCGGTTTTAAGCCAAAGAAAATGCAGAGTGGAAAAGCCCACTGACACAAGCTGAGAATTACTAATCATCAGGGAAATGCAAATCAAACCCACAATGTGATGCCACCTTACAGGCATCAGGATAGCCTTTATCAAAAATACGGAACACAACCCGTGTTGGCGAAGATGCGGAGTAACTTAGAATCTTGGTGCGCTGTGGGTGAGAACGTGAAATGGTGTAGGTGCTATGGAAAACGGTACGGAAGTTCCTTCAAGAAAGAAATTCAAACCTAGAATTACCATATAGTCCAGCAATCCCACTTCTGGGTAGATACCCAAAGGGAGAAAAACAGGGCCCCAAAGAGATATTAATACCCCCATTCCATAGCAGCATTGTTCACGATGCGCAAAGGGTGGAAATGGCCCAGGTGTCCATGGACAGAACAACGGATTAACAAGATGCGGTCTATACCCACAATGGAATATTGTTTGGCCTCAAAAAGAAGGAAACTCTGACATGTGCTACAACACAGCTGAACCTCCAGGACGTTAGGCTCAGTGAAATAAGCCAGACACAAAAGGAGAAACACTGGAAGATTCCACATGTAGGAGGTCCCTAGAGTTGTCAAGTTCACAGAGACAGAGAGCAGAATGGCGGTTGGCAGGGGCTGGGAGAAGGGAAGGGCAGGTAGCCTTTAATGAGTATGGGGTTTCAGTTGGCATGGTGAAAAGTTCTGGAGGACAGTGGTGATGGTTACACAACACTGATCGTCTGCCACTGAATTGTACACTTAAAAACGGCACATTTTATGTCATATATATTTTCTCACAATAAAAAGAGTCCTCTGAGTCTCCTTTTTTGGTAAGGATAAGCTGAGAGACAGTAAGACAGGAAATGCATCCCGGATGACAGCTGGACTTCTCTAGCTGGGGAGAGTGATCTAAGCGGATTGGTCAGTATCCCTCCTTTTGGTAGCAGAGACCCAGCACCACAAAGGCTAGAATGTAGAGAACAAAGATGGAACCTCCATTCTTAGCAAGGTTGGAAGCCCTGGAACTTTCGTGCAATCAGCAATATTTTCTTCTGTGTCCTCTTAAGAAGAGTCAGTATTTGATAAAGAATATCTTTTTGTTGTTGTTGATTTATTTATCTTTGAGCGAGAGAGAGAGAGAAAGCAGGGGAGGGACAGAGAGAGGAAGAGAGAGAATCCCGAGCAGGACACGGGTCTCGATCCCACAAACCGTGAGATCATGACCTGAGCTGAAATCAAGAATCAGACACTTAACCAACTGAGCCACCCAGGCACCCCGATAAAGAATATCTCTTGACTTTGTATAAACCAACTGAGAGACGCGATATAAATGAAATAGACACGTTCAGATTTGATTTCCTAAAATCAGGTTTGTACCATTCGGTTCCTACCACCTCTGGGGAGCCTCGAACCCATAGGCATCAAATTCTACTTTCCAAAATACATTCTAACCAGAAATGTTTTTGCCTGAGGAGCAAACTTGGTGAGTTTGTGCCCCATCATTACCTCCACGCACACAGTGCTGATGGGTTTGCTGAAGTTTGTGGGAGCCACACCCTTCCAACCAGATGGAAGGCTCAGCAGGGTAACCTGAATGCCCAACTATTCTTGTTTCTCAGGAGCAAGGCCATCAGATGACAGGATATTCTCTGAAGTTCTAGAATTATGCCCTACTTGTTACAGACTATGCATTTATCTGACGCTTGCATATTTACTCAGTAATCACATAACGCAGCTTCATATGATCAGACAGAAGTTCTATGGAAGCAGGTCCTTGACCTTGCGTTTTCAGCCTGTGTTTCTGGCACAGAGTTTAAAAGAGGTGGTCAAGAAATTGGGCAGTGACTTTTGCCACTATTTTTTCCCTTGTGAGCCCCTTCTTTCATATGAGTATGAGTACTCATATGAGTATCATCCACGATGAATTCTTATTTTATGAGACTTACTCTTTTCTTCTTTTTTACTTTTCTTTAATGTTTATTTTTGGGAGAGAGAGAAAGACAGAGTGCAAACAGGGGAGGGGCAGAGAGAGAGGGAGAGAGAGGGAGACACAGAATCCAAAGCGGGCTCCAGGCTCTGAGCTGACTGCACAGAGCCTGACGCAGGGCTCGAACTCCCAAAGCGTGAGATCATGACCTGAGCCAAAGTCGAACGCTTAACTGTCACAGCCACCCAGGTGCCCCCCTTCTTCTTTTAAAAGGAATTAGTATTAAAACATGTCCTTGAGCTCTTGAAAGTGTTGTCTGTGGCCCTGGGTAGGTGCCCAAGGAAGAAGTCAGTGCATTTGTCAGATGGGAACACACGCAGCACAGGAGATGATGGCCCCTGCCCTCCTATGACGTGTGCCCTCCTACGACGTGTTGACATGCAGGTGGTGGTTTTGTGTCACAAAGGGAAGGCGTAGCTCATCAGCTAAAACCCCACTGTGGCACAGAAAGCCCTCCATCCACTGTTCTGTAGTGTTTACGGGTCACAAACCTTAAACACAGAGGTGTTGAACTTCTCCAAGACCACACAACTCATCAGTAGAAGAATTGAGGACTAGAACTTACAAGTCGGAGCCCACTATGGGCTGAGTGTCGGCGTCCCCCCGAAATGCCATTTATTGAAACCTAATCCCAAGGGGATGAAGTTAGGAGGCAGGACGTCCTCTGGAAGGTGATGAGGTTATGAGGCTGGAGCCCCCTTGATGGCATTCGTGTCCTTACAAGAGAGACCCCAGGGAGTCCTCAGCCCCTTCCACCTTGTAAGGACACAGCGAGAAGATGTCATCTGTGAACCAGGCAGCAGCTCTCACCAGAACCTGAATCTGCCGGCACCTGGATCTTTGGACTTTCGGTGAGCATCTGAGATCTGCCTTCAGCCTGGTGTTGGAGACTCCCTTCCTCCAGTTCCAGATGCTCTACTAGCCAAATTCCCCACCTTTTCAGAACACACTCATGTGCACAGCACCAAGCCCTGCATACTGGGCCCTGGGAGGAGGACGAGGACATCAAACCACGCAAGACATAGACTTGAGTTTCAAGGAACTCCCAGCCCTCCATGGCCTTCGCTCCCGTCAGGTACTTGTCCTCCCAGAATTCCCTTCTGGAATGCTCTTCAAGACTTCCTCCACCTTATAACTCCTCTCAGAATGGACTCCAACATTGTCTTCTGTATGAAGCCTTTCCTGAGGCAGTCATAACTAATCTTTCTCTCCCGTCAGCTCCCACATTATTTACAATATTGTGGCCATTCTGTTTGTATGAAAGAAAATTGCAAAGAGTTTATCTTCCCTTTCGTATTGCAAATTCCTCGAGACAAAGACTACATTTAATTAATTAATCAGAGTACCTAGGCACTGGCCTTGCATTCATTCATTTACCCATCCAGTCCTTTTTTTCCCCCCTTTCTAATCAAGTATTTATTAAGGGTCTACAATATTTTATATGCTCAAGAAACAAAAAAATCTAATTACTCTTTCAGCTTCAGTGTGTGACGTTTGCAGTTCGTGCAGCACAAGCCTAGAGGAGGGAAAGAGCTGGTCTCGCATTTTCCTGCAGTCACCGATCCCCTGGCGTGTCCATGTGCAATGTAGGCTGTGCATAAAATAAATACCAGTGGCACATAAGAGACGAGAGGAGGTCTGGACTGGAGCTGTTGAAGACTTCAAGAAGGTGGAATGTCTGCTGGGGTGCAGACTGATTCCTGAATGCCAGGGGGATTTGGAAGGTATGCAAGGAGAGAACGGGGCGATCGGAAGCCCCAGGCTCTGAGACGGGCTGAGCGGAGGCAGAGGAAATCCAGGAAGACCAGAGGAGTGGGCTCCTGTCAGAAGGATGTGCAACATTCACAGAGGTGGAATGAGAGCCAGATTCAGGACTTTGAAAGGCCGGCAGACACATTCCATTTTAACAGGGATCAAACCCTAAGCTAAGGTGTCGAGTCTCTAACAGTGGAAATTCAGGCTCTCTTTACTATTTGCTGGGAGTTTCAACCTGGCCCCAGAAAAATCAGCGGCCCACCTGGATTCCTCACATTCCAAAGCCTCCTTCTGGCCACGAATGGGGTGGGTCAGTGGACACCTGCAGGCTGCCCAGGGGTGGAAGCGGAGTGCGCACACCGAGTCAGAGCGAGATCCGGTCCACTCGTCACATCCTCAGCACACACAGAGTTTCAGGATTCGTGGTGCAGGGTGGGGGATGTTTGAGGGACCAGAGAGGCTAGGGGAAGAGGTTTTCAGTTGTTCAGTGATGCTCTTTATTCCCTTCTTCCCAAGCTCACACAGACCCAAGAAAGAAGACCTGTCTTGCCTTCATATTTCCCCCTCCTTGGAGATCCACACAGCCCAGTAGATACCATATACCATCTTGTTTCGCCTGTAAACACCTGGCCTTCTCAGAAAGCCCATGAGGAGGTCATGTTACCTTCAGCACACGGCTGAGAAACAGAGTAGACAAAGGAAGAGATGGGCCCACTCACATAGCTGGTATGCACCTCAAGTCCCTAGGGGTGTGTGCCCCCCGCTGGTGGGAGCCATTGTACTGCGTCCCTTCCCCCACCCCACCCCCACCCTGGGCACACGGTTTCCATCCAAGGTTTCTTTTTTGGGTTCATTGAAGGTGTTGGGATAGATGATCCAGCTATGCATTTCTTTCTTCTTCTTCGTTGCCTTTCCAAAAAGAGTAATGAGGGGAGGGGTGCGGTATAAGGGTTGGGGACAAAAAAGAGAGGTATGGTCAATCGTGGTTGGGAGAAAGGAAGATTTTGTTTCTTCTCAAATCATTTGAGATGACAAAAGAAGGTAAGAATCTTGGGACTCAGAGGGGCAGTGCTTGCTTTTTCCTTATGGACAGTTCACTTACGACAAAAGTTCTGGGAGTCAGCCCTCAAGAGAAATGAAATCACAAGACATAAGGGTCAACATGGCCACATCTCATAGTATAGCACAGGTATTTAAAAATAATTATGACATGTCCTTCTGATTAAAAAAAAAAAAGATCTACCAGAATCCTTGTAGGTGGTGATACGAAACTATTACTGTTTGAATAATCCACTACAGTTGTTTCCGTATTTAAATAATCATAATATTTCCATAAAACTGGCTCGAAAGTATTTTCATGAAGTATTAGTTTGATTCGTTTGCCATATCTATAAAGAACATATTTATCTATGTTTTTTTCATTTAGATGAATTTTTGGAAAAGTTTACTACGATAATTTTATTGCCTGGCACTGTCTTGAGAAAGCAATCCTTGTCCAGTACTTGAGAACAAACTGTTACGCACAGTGCATGATTATACTCACTTAGATTCTTTACCTAAACCCTATTTTACAATTTGCATACTAAAATTTGTGTACTGCTAGGATGATGAAAGGAAACAAGCAAAGTACTTCATTTACAGAACGTATTTCTTTTTTTTTTTAATTTTTTTATGCTTATTTATGTTTTTTTTTAATGTGTATTTATTTTTGAGACAGACAGAGCACAAGTGAGGGAGGGGCAGAAAGAGAGGGAGACACAGAATCCGAAGCAGGCTCCAGGCTCCGAGCTGTCACCGCAGAGCCCGATGTGGGGCTCGAATTCACGAACCTCGAGATCGTGACCTGAGCCGAAGTCAGACACTTAACCAACTGAGCCACCCAGGCTCTCCTACAGAACATATTTCCAGTTTAGGAGACGTTTCCAGCATTCTGGAATTTTAATGTGGATTATGTATATATTTCATAGGGTTCAGCTACCAGGAGCAGAGTTTTCCAACCTGGGTTGCCCAACTTAAAAGTCACATGATCTCTAGCCGTAGTATCCGCTGAGATGCTTTCCAACAGTGGTGTCAGAGGAGCAAAACTTAACTGCAACTATGATACCTGAGAAGGAAACCCCAAATGTGTAAGGGAAACGGGAAGGAAACGTTGATTTATTAGAGAAGAAGCCGCAGTTCTCTGCTGTGACTTCTTTTTATTTCACGGCTTTGTTTGTCCCATAACCGGGGTTACCTAGTAATTTCAGGGTTTCCGCTCAGTGATGCTGAACACATACAACAGACCTACATTTTCTGTGTCTCCAGGAATGTATTATGTCATAAAATAAACATCCAACCATATCAGAATAGATTGTGTGTCTTGGTTAATATGGCTTCAGAGGAGCCTAAGTATATTTCTGATACATAAAATGGACACTCCTTTCCATTTGCTGGATCCGCATTTGAACTTCCCAACAGAAAGACTGGAAGACCGTCAACTTGGAAGCCCATGATATTTATGACTTTTTAGGGAGTAGAAGAATCAAAACAGCCTGGGTGAAGGGGAGGTTTGTGGACACATCTGAGGACCACGAATGCACATTTACCTGTAGTCTCAGGCAGTTCTTAAGATTAATTAGTTTGTTAACATGAGGGATGCGGTTGGCCCCAGACTTAAAGAACTTTGCGTATGTCAAACCTACTGAAATCCGTGGGATTAGCCAAATCTCTGCTGATTTAAAGCACCTGGGACCTCTCCCATCCATATGTTTTCATTTAAGGGCCAATTTACCCAGAAGAGCTCAAAAGAAATTTCCAGGGTATATCGCCGCAACATTAAATTTAACCAATTGGCATCCGTTAAGCAGTATGTAGGCATTTCACATGATATGCGTAAATCCTTTATTAACAGTGTCAGCTGTTGACAAATGACGTGTAATTCTGGCATAGCAGGAACCGTGTGCCCATATGCTGTGTTGCCCCCATCTCCGGTGGTGAAGGGAAGGGAGCGCACAGCCATTCAGGGGCTCATATCAATAAGAGCTGCCTGAAAAGGACCTTATTTAAATGACAATGGCCTTATGTGAATATCTGTTAGGCTCCCCAACTGCCCAGATCTGATTCCTAATCTGCAGAGAAATCTCCCTCCTGGGTTGAGGATGGCTCCTAGCCGCCCCCTGGTAACCCCATACTCTCTTGCCTCTTGAACACCCAGATGAGCCAGAGTGGGGGTGGGGGGGGCAGGGGGCTGTGCAGGGCTGCTGCTGGCATCCCACCAGCGGTCCACAGGCCTGGTCATCGGTCTAAAGAACTGTGCCAACAATAGTTCCATTATGGCAATCGTGCGCTCACTGTCTTCACACTTCAAATGCTAGATCCAAATAAGCATAACTAATGGAGCCATCAAAGAAATCGGCTGAAAGTCCCGATTTGAAAACACCCACAATTGCACATTCCCCACCAAGTCTTTTCCCAGGGGAAAAACGGCCCCGGAGAGGCGGATGGGACACAGCCAAGAAGGCCGCAGAGTGCTCCCCGCTCAGGTTGCTTTCTTGGGGCTCTCATCTCACCAGACTGAGCGCATCCCCAGCGTCGTGGGGAGTCCTCAGCAGAGGGAGGGAGGCTGAGGGCGTCCGGGTTTCTCACACATCCCAGGGAGCGTGGGGACAGGGGGACATCCCTGGGCATTGTGTCCTAGGAGGGCCGTGCAGTCAAATGCCCGCGGTGCCGGGATGGAGAGCGGATGGACCACGCAGCAGAGCGAACAATAAAGGGTGTGGGTCAGGATCAAAAGAAGCTCACATTCAAATGAGGACACAGTATGCAGTTGGGCCGTAGGAGCCAGATTCCCACCCCATGCAAATGCACGGAATCCACTGCTGAAGAAAGGAGTAGTAACCATGGTATTTGTAGGCACTTTAAAAATTTGGTCCGAGAAAACCAAGTCTGGAAAGGGTTCTCAAAAGCACAGCGGTCCATTTATTCAGACCGGTTAGCGGAGTCCCTCGAGCGTCTAAGCAAGAGACGAGAATGCTAAAATCCAGCTCTAACAAGAACCAAGCCGGCCAGAATGCATCAAGAGCAATCGGTCGCTTACGGACGATGGAAAATTACATTAAAAGGCAGACATGATGCTATCACTTTGTTGCAGCTTCTTCAAAATGACCCAAGAGTCTTGATGACGGATCGGACGGTTGACAAGATGTAGGACTGCTTAGGCGGGCACTGCTTCACGACACACGTACTCCAGTTAATGAAATGAAATGGATTTGGCAGTCTTCTGCCTGAGCCACAGGTAGCAGATGACGTCCATTTTCCTGGGTGGCGATTCGGAACCACACCACTTTGCTATGGGGCTTAATTCGCTGTTTCCCCATATAGGAGTGTGCATTTTTTAAAAAAAATGTGACGTGGGGAAAGCCAACGCTTTGCTCTCCAGGATTTCCCCATACTCTTTACATTTTCTTTGCCAGTCTGTGTTACAAGGTGGCAAAGGAGAGGGGTCCCAAGGTGCTCTCTTAAACCTTCTGTCCCCGAGAAGAGAAAACCAGCCCCTGGGATCCTGGACCTAGCGTGGGACTCCAAGCTAAGCCTTGGTATTCTCTCTGTGAGCGTAAACACTTGCCCCAGACACCAACATCAGTCACGGCCACTCTGACACCAGGACGGATCAAGACAGAAATAAGACCTCAGGGTAATTATTTCTGAACACAGACGACTTACGAACACTGTACAAGCCATAAAAATGACCAGACATCCCCTTATCCTGGTGAATAGGACAGACTGAAATGTCTTTACTAATTACAGCTTTTGTCTTGCTATAGCCGTGCTCTACTTCCAGGTAAGATTTATGAAGACTCCACAGGATTCCAAAGCAGGCTACAGCGATCAGTTATCAAGGCTGGGGATTTTCACTAAGCCAACAGGCAGGATTCGTGCTGGCACTGGACTACGTGGCCCAAGGACAGAGCCCAAGTTGGGAGTCTGGTGGAGAACAGGAGTCAGAGGAACCTGACCCAGGTCTGGTCAAGGACAGTCTGTCTCCTGGTCTAGCCGTACTTATTCTTTTTTTTTTTTTTTTTTTTTGTAATTTTATGAATATTTATTTCTCAGAGAGAGAGAGAGACAGAGCATGAGCAGTGGAGGAACAGAGAGGGAGACACAGAATCCGAAGCAGGCTCCAGGCTCTGAGCCGTCAGCACAGAGCCCGACGCGGGGCTTGAACCCACAGACCGCAAGATCATGACCTGAGCTGAAGTCAGACACCTAACTGACTAAAACACCCAGGCACCGCCCCCCCACCCCCCCGCCAAAACAGTCTTATAAGGCAGGTACGATTATTTTCCTGTTTTTCAGATGAACAAAATGGGAGCCAAAAAGTTTAAGTGATTTGTCAAGGATACTCTATTTCTGTGTCTACAGCCTTGTTTATTCTTATTTATTTTTCAGAGAGAGAGAGAGCACAAATAGGGAAGGTGCAGAGAGAGAGGGAGACACAGAATCCCAAGCAGATTCAGCTGTCAGCACGCAGCCCAACGTGGGGCTTGAACTCACAAACCAAGAGATCACGACCTGAGCCAAAGGTGGGCGCTTAACCGACTGAGCCACCCAGGCACCCCCCCCCATTCATTCTTAGCATCTCAGTTTCTTCATCATGTGTGAAATGCTTTCAGGGGTAGGTTCAGTCACGTTGAGCATTCTTAGCAATTCAATGATCTTTGTTTAATAGAAAATTTAAAACCAAATGGCAGAAATGATAACATAAGTGTTTTTGGTAGAATCAAGGAAAAATGAGACGCCTGGAGTTCTCTATTGATTTTATGTAAAATGCACTCCTCCTCCTGTGACTTTTCTTATTCTCATTCTTGTTCGTCAGTTTACTATTTCAATATCTTACAAATGCTTTTGTGAGTTGCCCTTGTCAACGTGATTCTACGCTTATCTATTCCTATGATGATCCTCCTTTCTAGACCATGAGGTTGGGTAGCTCAGACACAAGGCTGCGTTTATACTTGACCCTTTCCCTGCCATAGTATCTGAGACAGTATAGGAGTCAATACCGTCTTTATGACAAGATGGACGTATGAACAAGCACGTGAATGGAGAGATGGGCTGTCACTGAGAGAACGAGAAAACAAGACAAAGAGCGTCTTGCTACCCCACTATTTTAAAACATGAAAAGATTTTATTATATCGCAGGTATCTTTTAATTGTAGCTACTTACACATGACATAAAACCATCTTAGCCATTTCTAAGTGTATATTTCTGTGGCATTAAGCACACTCACGTGCTGTGTGCCCAGCTCCACCATCCACGTCGAGAAACTCTGGACTTCCCAAACTCAACCTCTGTCCCTGTTAAACACTAACTCCCCATTCTTCTCACACTCCCAAGCCCCTGGCGACCACTGGACCCTTGGGTCGCTTCCGCCTTTTAGCTATTGCAAATAATGTTGCCATGAAGATAAATGTACAAGTGTCTGTCCAAATCCCTGCTTGGATCGTATGATAAACGTGTGCTCAGTTTCGTGAGGAATCTCCATACTGTTTTCCACAGCGGCTGCACCAATTTACATTCCCACCAGCAGTCCGCGGGGCTTCAGTTTCTCTACGTCCTCCCCAACACTTTTATTTTCTGTTTATTTTTTCTGATGGTAGCCATCCTAGTGAGTGTAAGGCGGTAACTCACTGTAGTTTTCATTTAATTTCCCCAATGATTAGTTGATCGTTTAGATGAAACGATACCGAGCATTTTCTCCTTTGCTTCCCGGCCTTTTGTTATACTTCATCTTCTTGAAGATGTATTTATAGTAGTCAACCCCACAAGCAGGTATTTGAACTCCTTGGTCATACAATTCAGTTGTTCTATCACTGCTCTGAATGGTTTGGGACGAGCTTGGCTTTATCCTGTTGACCAGTTGTCCGACTGGTGCCTGGAGGTTTGCATCGGTTATGTCCTCTGATTGTCACTGAAAAAGGCAGTGGTACGAGCTGGTGTCTCCCATTTTGTAGATGAGGTCACACAAGCTAAGTGACCTCTCCAGGGCAGCATATCTCGTTACTGGCCCACCTGGAAATCAAGCTCTGGGTATCTACCATCAAGATAGTTGATGTGCATGAACAAGTAGGGCTCACAGGCACTGACCATCACAAAAACACAGACCCTCCCCCCAAGATCACATGAATACTCTTTCCTGTTTAGACTCATCTTAAGTAGTCTGAAAACGAACCCTGAAGATGAAATGTGTGTCCCAGGGAAGCCCTTTTGTTTCAGGGCCATCCTAACCCAGACTAGAACCCCTGGCACTTGAAGCCTACAAGCAGCCTAAAACAAGTGCTTTAAGCTTGAATACAGAGGGTCCTTCAGATTGACTAATGCTATTAAGTAAAATGCCGTTATGCATAAAGAAAAAAATAAATATAAAGGCCTAGCTAAGCATTTTTTAAATTAGCCTTAGGGCAAGCTCATTAACCATGCCGAAACTGTTTTGCGTAATTTATGTGCAATGTGCACGTACGCAGACTGCCATATAAAATAGATCATTTACTCAATTAATAATAGCGGCCTCACCTCTCCTGCTGGGCTCAGGAATCTCTCGGAGTTTCTCTGATGAATCTAGTTTTCAGTAGTTCACGCACGGGAGCGACCTTCCGACAAGAAGCATATATTTGGGTTTGGAAAAGGTCGAAGAGCATCTTTCAGCGGAAGGTGACTGAAGCAGCAGCATCAGCGGCTCTAAGTAATATTCTTCAGTATCCACACTCCTTCTACCTTGGGGGCTGTGTGCCCAGCTGTGAAATCCATTTCCTCAGCGGCTTCCTTTTCTGCTAGTTTTGCGGGTCCCTTGTGTTTCCTCTGGGTCAAAGAGCCGTTTTGAAGACACTTGAGATAATTTCCCAGGAGTTCTGCCACAGGAGGTGTCTTCTAACAGCTCTTGGTTGACTGTCAGGTCTCTGGGTCTGTGAAATGGGTCTCTCCATGACTTTTTTTTTTTAGTTACACTGGATTCATTCTATTTAGAAAGCAGCCCGTTGCTTTCGGGGTGTCTTCCTATTAGTATACAAACCCCTGAGAAAATTGGCACGTATCTCCCACCTTTCTCCACGCAAGCTGGCTCGACTGTCAGGGGACAGAGCCCATCAACCTGACACCTGGACAGGTGTCAGCACCTGAAGGTCATCCACACGACACTCCTGTCCCACTCGGTCCCCAAGTGCCCCTATTCTACCACTCATGTATCTCCATAAGGGCTTCATCGCTGTTGCCAGGGAAAATAAAATAAAAGTCGTATGTGAACAGAGGTCTGGTCTTGCCAGCGCAGCTCAGGACCACCCCAAAGAGCACAGCAAAGAGCAAGGGAATTTGATGGAAGAAACATCGCCCCCTGGGGACCCTGAAAATGACTGAGGGCTGCTTGAGATCACCAAGTTTCTTAGCAAAATTGTGGACGCTTAGGGAGCAAAGGGCACTCCAAGAAGGTGTCAGGTGGACGAGAACGTAGTTTTACTGTCACGCATTTGCCCAGCACGTGCTGACCTTCCTAAAATGAGCTCAGTGTACAGGAGGGTGTGGCGTCCGATCGCTTTCAGAATCAAAAGGTCCCTAAGAGAAACTGGGGCACCCAGCATTTCCAAAACGAACTCGACCTCTAAACTACTTTGTAGAATGTTCACACATCTTCCTCGAAATGCCAGTTTTCCGTGGTAAACAGTTTCGGAAAGCTGTCATAATAACATTTTCATCTTTGGCTCAGTCTAGTGCAAACTCAACTATCTGTCACACTGCGTCTTCTGACAAATCCACAACAATTGTATATTTGATATATTTGTCAGGACTAAGCTGCACCCGGGAAGGCAGGTCCTGCTGGCGATGCCCGCTGTAACACTCCACTGATTCGTCTTATAACCTATTAAATAATTAATACTCTTTACATATTAAACCATCAGTGTTCCTCTAAATATTTGCATACCTTTACAGATATTTAAACAGTTGGAACAAATTTATGCCATTCAACTCCCTAAAACATAACTAAAACCATCAGCCTATTCTATAAAATTATTGCCAATGCATTAATCATCCTAAAACACAGGGGAAAAATATGCAAAATGTCAAATGGCTTGCGAGCTTTATTATTAGAAACCCATAATTCAGTTAGTCTCAGGAATACTATTATTTAAGTTAAACTTCATGTAAGAGGTGCATTTGCACAGTCTTTGGGTGGCCTTGGAGAGCGCATGCATCGGGGAGGTGGACTGAGCGCAAAGGTCAGAGGAGAAGCCAGAGCTGCGGCTAGGAAGCGCCGCCCACAGGGTCAGGGGGCGGGGCCACCACACCGCTGGCTCCACTCACCAGGACAGGGGAGCCAAGGCTCACTCTGCAGGGCCATCCCCGGAAGCCCGGGTAGCCCCCAGTCACGTCTTCATTTCTTTAGGAAATTAAATTAAACCTTTTGCACCACAAAATAGGTAAGGATTCGTGCGTGTTGCAGGAGAAGTGCTCATCAACTGGTAAAATAACATATCGGCCGGTCCAGTCTGAGTGGCGCTGGAATCACGGGGGTTCGTTCCTTTTCAAATGCACGTGGCTTTCAGCCTCCAAGTGACAAAGGCATTGGCACTAAATGCACCCACGATGTTTGTTAAGTGCCTCGCGGAGTATTTGCCTCAACCTTCTGCTTCTTTCAATGATCCCTACCTCGGCCACGTCTGAGTGCACGATTTGGGGAATGACCCACCGTGTTTGGGGACTTGTATTCTTCCAAAACGCTGGCCCTATTCACAGAGCCAGCTGCCACAAAGCTGGAATGTGTCTCTTTAGCTGACTCTGGATTCGTACGTGAGACCCCGGCAGAGGCCAGCAGGAACTAGGAGCTGGCGGGCGTGGGTCTGCTCCGGGGTCAGCTTCTGCCGCCATGGGCATCTCCGCAAAGTCCGTCCGCAGCCCCTGAGATGAGAGAACCAGGCTTCCAGGCCAGACAGCTGGGTGCAATTCTGGCACCTTCTCCCGCCTGTCCTGAGATCTCCTCTGAGCTCCCCACCTGTCTGTGTCTCAGTTTCTTCATCTGAGCAGCCATGATGATGATGATGATGCCCACCTTGCAAGTGTGCGAAGGGCGTTGAATGCGCCAGGAGACGCGCGACTCTTACACCGGCATCTGGCTCACTGCCCGCACTCCATTAAACGCCAGTTGTCGTGCTGGTCTTCGCGGCATAATAAAATGATAGGACGGCAGAGAGTAAGACCGCCAGGTAAAATACACAACGCCCAGCTGCATTTGAAATTTCAGATCAACAGTGAATACATGTATATTTTTTTGTATGAGCATATCCGTGACATATTTGCATTTTCATTTGGCTAACTCCGCAGCCCTCACCCAGAGCCGGGCTTCTCAAACTCAGATTTCCAGGGGCCAGGGAGTGCAGCAGCCGCGATCTCCCGCCCCAGGAAACACAGTCCGGCCTATGTAATTTGCAGGGCTCAGTGCAGACTGAAAATGGGGGTCGCCGTGTTCATAACGCATGAAGACTCTCCAGACGGATTCCAAGCTCGTCACCTGCCAAGGTTGCTCCCGGAAGCTGGCCCTGTGCCCTGCCTGGGGTGGTTTGTTGTGGAAAAGTTTAAGAAGCTCTGAGCTATTTTATCTCTAAGGTTCTTGTAAATAAAATACTCTTTGATCCTTTGGCACAGGGATCTCTCCACGTTGGCTCTGTCTCTTCGCCCGTGTTACTCGTTTGCATGACCAGGCTGTGGGGATTAGTGCGGTGACAGTATTTCTTATGTACTGAGCACTCCAAGCCACGGTTTGCAGTGAGGGACCAGCCGAGTCCGGCCCCTGCTGTGTCCAAACTCTGCTTTTCATCACCGACTGTGCCTCCCAGAAAAGCTGATTAACAAACACCATTCTATCCTCAATTCCGTGTCCTACCATTTAAAAAAACAAAAAACAAAAAACAGAGGCACCTGGGTGGTTCAGCCAGTGAAGCGTCTGCCTTCGGCTCAGGTCACGGTCTCACGGTTCGTGGGTTCGAGCCCCACATCGGGCTCCGCGCTGACAGCTCGGAGCCTAGAGCCTGCTTCCGATTCTGTGTCTCCCTCTCTAGACTCTGCCCCTTCCCGGATCGCAGTCTGTCTCTCTCAAAAATAAATATAATTTTAAAAAAGAATACAGAAACTGGCCTTGAAAACTGGCCCGGTAAAGACTGACCCCGTGGCCCCGAGTAGTGAGGGTGCAGGAGTGGCCAGCACCCCACATGTGCAGGGAGAGGGCTGGGCACTTCCAGGAGCGTGGTCCATCTTGTACGATTCCAGAATCTTCACCCCCCCTCGAGCTGGAAGACCCCCTGTTCCTTCTTCCTCGGCTGGCCTTGTTCAGAGACGTGAAGCTTTATTGCATCTTTAATTCTTTTTATTTTCTAAGCTGGATTGATTCCAGATAAGCATTCCTTTTAATTATTCATTAACGTTTATTGCCTTTCCTTATCAAAAGGTGGTGGCGAACTTAAGAATTCTTTTTTTGTTGTTCCTGCAACAAATCAGGGGGCTGGCTCTCCAGCCCTTGCTGCGTTTCAGCCCCTGGCGAGGAGGATTCCTGGGGTGCCAGGGGACGTCCTCCCCCGACAGCCACACCGAGGTCGGTCCAGAACCCGGTGGGGCTTCCAAAGCTGCTCATCTACAAAGAGGTTTCACAGCCTTGTAAACAGCTCTGTCAGCAAGAATCTCCCCCTCGGAATGGCCAAATAAAGCAAGATCGGACTCATTTGATTTTCTTTAAAGTGGGCTTTTAGAAAAGAAAACAAAAAGCATTGACCATAATTCGGTTTATTTGTTTGCCTGTTTAAGCAGCTAATGTATTTATGGCCTATTGTTTGCGCAGAGCTGGCCTCTCCGGGTTCCACTTCATACCTGTGTGTGCAGGGGAGTGATCTCAGGACACTGGGACCGCTTCTGAGCAAGGTCTCAGTGCATCCTTTATCCAGAGAGCAATTCACCGTCCCCCTTCTTCCTGACGTCAATAATCCACATAATAACGTCTGGTTCTTAATCGCATTTCCACACACTCCGTCCCCACCAGAGACTGCGTTATCCGGGACGCAATGCACCAGACTCCAGATCTGACGTACAGACCTCATTTGGACTGGTAGGTACTGTGTGTGTTCCGTCCCCTGCAGACCACAGAAGGGGCTCATGCCTCTTAGTTTTACCTCCGACGCTGTCAGCTAATGACGTAGCTGTGCCACGCTTGGGTACCTCCTGAAACTCTAACCACGTAGCTGAGTACCTAAAGCAGAGTCATCAAGGGACAGGTGTGATAAGCTAGATGTTTTCACTTCGGTTCAGACAACATCCTTTCTTCTGTCTGTTGAAATATCACCCCGGTACCCTGACAAGAATTCTATAAAGCAAGAACTTGGAGGAGAGAGGGAAGAAGAAAGGAACAGGACAGAAATGATGTTACCCGGGCCAACATTTTGCCTGAGTTCGCTCATGAGTGACATGGGAGTAAACCTCCAGATTTCAGAAAATGAACAGAGGCCACAAATAAACCAGGCACAGGACCGGGAAGAGGAAAGGCGAGCAGGGGTGCCACTCTGGGACCATCTGCCTCTGTGTAGGGGTGGATGAAACCATTGGATTCCTGCAGATCTGAGGAAAGGGCCACGTGTGAGGTATGCCTTGAGAGACGGAGACAGAACTCAGACAGACCTGGGCCTGATCTTGACTTACTAGCTGCTTACACCCTTGGGACTAAGGTTCCCCACTCAAGGGGGATAACAATAGCACCTTCCTTACAGTGCAGTGGTAAACATCAAGTAGGATAGTTCCTGGAAAGCATTTTGTGTCGCTCCCAACACAGAGAAGATGCTCCCCAAAGGTCTGTGATTCCTACCTACCCCTCTCTATCTCCTGCCCCTCTTTCCCTTCACCTTGAACAATACGGAGAGTCAGCGCTGAGTTTTTTTGTGTTCAGGGAGAAACTATTTTCAATCAAATGAAAAATGAGTATCTCTTTTGGACTTAGATTTCATACTGAGAATTGAGGAAATGTCTTTGCCTTCCATTCTGTAGGGATTTACAAACTCAAGCTCTGAAACAAGACTAATAATAATAATATTGAATAATATTGAATAAGAATGAATCAATTGGTTTTATTATACATTACCAAATATTGAGGAACACAAAGTATGTGAGATACTATATAGAAGAATCCATAAAACCAAAGCCACATGAAAGGAGAACATGTTGAGCAAGGTAGTTTACTGTGCATTGCTAGGTTTAGAGGAATAGCGTCTGTGCAGTATCGCATACGACAGGAAACTGATGTCTCGAGGAAGAGGAAATTTGTGCGGGTTGGAGCCACCTAGGTAGGATTTCCTGTCATCCACTTGGTATTGTTCACTCACCTGTTTGCTGTCGGGCTGTGTTACCACGGCAGGGGGTGTAGTTATGGGCGAGGGGAGCTGGGATCAGTAGATAACGCCATGGGATGGAGGCCGTCAGGCAACTGTTGGCCCCAGAAGGAGCCTGTACTCAGGGAGACCAGAGAGATAATGATAAGGGTCAGATCATGGAGGTCTGCTCTTCCAGCTCTGAGTCAGAGACCTACTCACTCACTGTTGACTTCCACCATTCACCCTCGTGTTGGTCACGTAGTCTTCTGACCGAGCACTTTTCCCCAAGGAAGACCGAGTAAGAGAGAATTTCAATACCTCATGCAAAACTCTCCAATCTTAGGGAAAACTCAAAACACATACACCATGGGAAGAGTGATGCCATATCCCATACAGTCATTAAAGGAAGCAAGATTCAGTAGAAAAAAAAAAGATTATATCACTTACCAGATAGATGTATATATACTTATGCATATATACTTAGTGCATATACAGCAGCCCAGTGTTCGTTATCTGGAAGAAAGCCACCAGAACTCTCCTCAGGTTTAGGCCACCCCCAGCACCTGTGGGTGGGCTTCTGTTCTGTGTTCTGGAACTTCTGACCTGGGAGCACTCTGGTCCCTTCCTGGCAGCTGTGTTACACATCATGTCATGATTCCCCCTTCTGGCCCTGCAGGTATTTCTGCAGCCAGGTTGCTCGGTTTCCCATGCCGGTGCTCTGCAATTGTAGATGTCAACACACTCCATCCACATGGGGGACATCACGTTTCCATAGCAACTAATGTATTTCAACAGGGGGAAATGGAGGGCCCTCAACTATAAATAGAGTAAAGATTGAAGAAAATGAGTAGGAACACAGCGCGTGATAGGCCGTCTTGAGGCAGAGAGAGGTTGGGTGTTGGGCGGATGTGTAGTGAATTCCAGGCCGGCTTGGTCTCCATCATCAGTTCATGGCCGGGTCCATAGCCACCAGGTACTTCACTGTGTCCTGGGAAAACTGTTCTCTCCAGACACTGTTTTTACTAGATGAAGACAAGAATTACAAAAGACTCTAAAATTTTAATATCGTTGGCCATAAATTACCGAGGAGAATCCAACAGAGGATGGAAATAACTGTCTTTCTCCGTGATCCATTGTTTCTCAAGAGAAATGGGAAGAAAAGAACAAGAAGAGCGCTGTTGATTGGTTAAAGGCAGGTCGGTAGGGGTGCACTGATGACACAATCTGAAATGAAGTTCCTGAACCACATACATTGACTCACAACAGATGCAAGCAGGCAAATCCCAACACCTCAATGACCCACTGGAGCGTGTGTAGCAAATATGCCTCCATAACTGCCTTTATGGATACCGTCTACCCTGAAGGGGAAAAATAATTACAATTTAGAGCATCAATTATTCAACTAATCACAGAATCACAGGTTTGGAGGGACCTTGAAAGGCTGTCCGGTTTTCTCTCCGGCCCCCAGGCTGCATTGTATTAAACACGTCCAAGACAGACTGGTTCCCTCCTGATCTATCATGATAAATTATCCGTCATGATAAACACTTCCCAACAACGATTCTGCAGCTCCCCCTAGTTGCACGCAAGCCCTTCATTCCACCGTTCACTTTTCAAATTTTTAATCCAGATGCTTCTTGTGTCTTAAACAGAATCATAGCCTCGGAGAATTCTTTGCCAAAACCTTGTGATAGCCTTTCCTACTACACTTTAATTCAACATCGTCTTCTTTTAGTGCCAGACGCAGGGAGAGAATGTGTTCCTCCTTTCTTGTTCACACTCCACATATTTGCAGCGACTACTACATCTCTCGGCATCCACATATAATGTCATTTTATATGAATGATATCTGCAGAATGTGGCTAAGTGAAAAAACAAGGTCATATTTCTGGGGGGGGGGGGAACTAGCAATAACGGGAAAAACAGAGCCGTGGAATAATTCTAACCTGGCACAGAACCGGAAGACCAGGAGCATGATGGATGCAAATGGTATCTCTGGATCCTTGAATCTGGATCCTTGAAGTAAGAGCTCAGGGTAATCTGTCAGTCTTTCTCAATATTTTGAAAGCTCCGCACATATTTTGGAATTACAGCATTACTGTTGTAATAATAATAAAAAAATAATGGAAAGGAATGAAAAGATTTATTAAAGTCAAAAACCAAAGGAACATCAGAGCCTGAGTGCAAACGCGGGGGGTTGTGGGCTGATTCCGAATCATTAGGTCTGTGCTCTGTGAGCCAGGTTCTCACAGGCTTGCCGTGGGAGCAGAGGAAGTGTGACAGCTTACCTTCTCCCCCTGAATGAGCAAATCTCTCCACTTCCAAACCCCTGTTGGGATCAAAATTACTACCTAAATGACCAAATAGCTCAATGTGTGTTAATATCGCAAGATCTAATTTTAGCCGACAGGATTGCATTTGGCAATCAATAGGGCTATGATTAAGGTTTCATCTGATGAGGGACAGGATGAGTAATTGTGGCTACGTCTTTACTAGGACCCATTTGGCCCTTGTGTAATTACCAATCTTTCTAATAAATTGCCACTTCCGAAGTGAATACACGTTTAAGTTAAGTCTTTGGCCATCTGAATTCGAGAATTCCTAACATAATATGGCTACGTACTAGAGAGACCTTTTGGTTCAAATTAATCTAGTGTCTGAATCTCAGATGATTTTCCACCAAAGGAATACTCCTAAATTTAGTCTCTCACCCTCCTTTAGCAACGCCTCCAAAAAGAAGGGGAGGGAGAAAGGGAAGAAAGAAAAAAAACACTTGTCCACTGTTTATTTGTCCATTGTCCGTGGCCAACCTCAAGCTACCATGGCGACATCACTGACCTCAGAATTGGGAAGGAATGTGCACAATTCACCCTTATGAGTTTGGTGAGCTTGTTCCAGCTTAGTTCCAAGGCCATTACAGAGGATTTCCTGAATTGCAACCTGTCTATGAAAACAGAAGAGCTCTGTGTAATTAAAAATCGTATTACAAACCAAAGACGATCTAAGTAAGTGAAAAACCATGCTGTGTTCAGGGATTGGAAGAATCAACCTAGGAAAGATACCATGCCACCCCAAAATGATCTCTGTAATTCCTGATCCCAACACAACACTGTGCAGATATAGACAAGTTTATTCTTTTATCGTGTTTTTTTTTCAAGGTTTTATTTAAATTCCAGTTAGCTGGGGTGCCTGGGTGGCTCAGTCGGTTAAGCGTCCAACTTCGGCTCAGGTCATAATCTCACAGCTTGTGGGTTCGAGCCCCGCGTCGGGCTCTGTGCTGACTGCTCAGAGCCTGGAGCCTGTTTCAGATTCTGTGTCTCCCTCTCTCTCTGACCCTCCCCCATTCATGCTCTGTCTCTCTCTGTCTCAAAAATAAATAAACGTTAAAAAATTTTTTTTTTTAAAAATTCCAGTTAGTTAACATACTGTGTGATATTAGTTTCAGGTGTAGAATTTAGCTACTCATCACTTACATACAATACCCAGTGCTCATCACAAGTACCCATCACCCATCAAGCCCATCCCCTACCCACCTTCCTCTAGCAACCCTCAGTTTGTTCTCTGTTGTTGACAGTCTGTTTGATGGTGTGCCTTTCTGTTTTTCCTGCCAATGATCATCTATTTTGTTTCTTCAGTTCCACATAGGAGTGAAATCATATGGTATTTGTCTTTCTCTGACTGGCTTATTTCACTTAGCATAATACCCTCCAGTTCCATCCACATTGGTGCAAATGGCAAGATTTCATTCTTTTTATGGCTGAGTAATATTCCCGTGTGTGTGTGTGTGTGTGTGTATCACAACATATATATATATCACACATTCTTTATCCATGTATATGTATATCACACATTCTTTATCCATATATATATATATATATATCACACATTCTTTACATATATATATATATATATATATATATATATCTCACATATTCTTTATCCATTCATCAGTTGATGGGCACTTGGGCTGTTTCCATTATTTGGCTATTGTTGATAGTGCTGCTATAAACATGGGGATGCGTGTGCCCCTTCGGATCTGTACTTTTATATCCTTTGGGTAAATACCTTATAGTGCAATTGCTGGATTGTATGGTAGTTCTATTTTTAGTTTCTTTTTTTTTAATTTTTTAATGTTTACTTTTGACAGAGAGAGGGAAACAGAGCACGAGTGGGGGGGGGTGGGCAGAGAGAGGGAGACACTGAATCTGAAGCAGGCTGCAGGCTCTGAGCTGTCAGCACAGAGCCCGATGAGGGGCTCAAAGTCACAGACTGCAAGATCGTGACCTGGGCTGAAGTCGGACGCGTAACCAACTGAGCCACCCAGGCACCCCAACTATTTTTAGCTTCTTGAAGGACTTCCATACTGTTTTCCAGAGCGGCCGCACCAGCCTGCATTCCCACCAAGAGTGTAACACCCAGTGCTCATCCCGACATGAGCAAAACATAAGAGACTCTTAAATATAGAGAACAAACAAAGGGTTGCTGGAGGGGGTGTGGGTGAGGGGATGAGCTAAATGGGGAAGGAGCATCTAGGAGGACACTTGTTGGGATGAGCACTGGGTGTCATACATAGGGGATGAAACACTGGATTCTACTCCTGAAATCATTATTGGCACTATATTAACTGATTTGGATGTAAATTTAAAAATAAATAAATAAATAAATAAATAAATAAATAAATAAATTGAAAAATAAAAAATGAAATAAGATAAAGTGATAAGTAAGAAATTGAAAACAAAAGTAGTGCTGGAACTATTACGTATACATGGGGGGAGAACTTGGCTTCAACTTCACATTGTATAAGACACTTTTTTCAGTGGATTTAAATGTAAACATAAAACTGTAAGACCTTAAGAAATAAAAATAGAACATAGTCTTCAGGATCCAGGGCTGGGAACAGAGATTTTGGACCTGACGACGACAGCGTGACCCTCCCCCCCACAAAAAGCAACCAATGAAGTGGATTTCACCAAAGTTAAAAACTTTCACACTGTGAAAATCCCCATGAAGAGGATGAGACGATAAACCTCGGGCTGGGGGCTACAGTTTGCAAACCGCATACCCGTACCCAAGAGAGAACTTGTATCCAGAACGTAGGAAGTAAAGTCTCATACTTAAGTCTCAGCAGTAAAAATACAAATAACCCAGTTAGGAATCAGTCAAGGACATAAACAGGAGATACTGCTGGTAAACAGGTACGTGGAATGGTGCTCAACACCATCCTCTAGGGATGTGCAAACGGAGAGCACGGTGAGATGTCCCTCGCCGTGACCGAGGAGGACACCCAAAGTGAGAGGTGTTGGTAGCACCCAGCTCTGGCAAGGATGTGGAGACGCCGATCCCTCACTCACTGCTGCTGGAAAGACCATGGTGTAGCTACTCCGGGAGGCACTTTGGCAGTTTCTTGTAACGTGAGAGCCGAGCCCTATGACCCAGCAATTCTGCTCTTGGGCATTTGCCCAGAGAAACCAAAACTTACACGCACAAAAGAACTATCCACGGATGCTGATAGCAGTTTCTCCATAATAGGAAAAAAACAAACAAACTAGAAACAACCTCAGTTTTTCTCAGTGGGTGAAAGGTTATCCAACCGTGGTCCATCCTAGGTTGGAATGCTGTTCAGCAATAAAAAGGAACACGGTGACACGTGCGGCAGCCTGGACGGACCCTAAGGCATTATGCTCGGTGGAACACGTTAGCCTCAAAAGGTGCCGTGCTGCATGGTCCTGTTTCTGAAACATTCTCACCATGGCCCTGGAGGTGGCAAACAGGTTAGTGGCTGCCAGGGGACAGGCTGGGCTCTGGGACAAAGGGGCAGCTGGAGAGAGCTCTTCTGTGCAGAGCATGAAAAGGCTCTGCAGCTTGATCGGGGCGGTGGTTACAGAAATCTGTTCACGGGATAAAGCTGCATGGCGCTCCCGCCACACACGAGCATGTGAAAAACGGAGGGTAGCGCGTATGGTTCGCCTGGTCTGGCCCCCAGCGATCTGCCCTGTCAGTGACCTGGTTTTGAACTTGAACCGCACTCTTGTAAGATTATGTCATGGGGGGGTTGGGGGGGAGGTGGGTCCAGGGTACCTGAGACTCTCCAAAACTATTTTTACAACTTCCTCTTATGCTGTAATTATTTCTGAATAAAGAGTGTAGAAATTAATCCCCTTACAAGCAGCACATGGGAACGGCCAAGGGAACGGCCGCAACAGTGTCTGTAAAAGTTCATCGGATCAAAGACGATCATTCCTCTGCCCCAACCCTGTCATGTCACAATCTCAAGTTTTATTAAAGGTTAAAAGCAAGGAAATCCTGTCATTTGTGACAATATGAATGGAGCCAGAGGACATTCTGCTGAGTGAGGTAAGCCAGCGCAGAAGCACTAATGCTCTGCACGATCTTGCTTCCATGCGGTTCCAGAACGGCCAAAGGCACAGAAGCAGAGTCCGGGGCTGGGGGCGGGGAAATGGGGGCAGACTTCCAGTTGTCAGGTAGTAAGTTCTGGACGTAATGTCCTGCCTGGTGACTCTGGTTAACAGCACTGAGTGTGTACTTGAAGACCTTAAATGGATTCTTCTTATAACGCACGCGTGCACACACGCACACACACACACACACACACACACACACACACACACACAAATGGTCACTATGTGAGGTGATGGGTGTGTTAATTATCTCCATTGTGGAGATCATGTCATAGTATATGCAATTATCAAATGTCATGTTTTATACCTTAAATACATACAGTTTTATAGGTCAGTGATATCTCAATAACGCTGTTAAACAGAATTTTTAAAAAGAATATTAAGAGAGAAAATAATTCAATGTATTTAAAGAACACGTATAGGGGGCGCCTGGGTGGCTCAGTCGGTTGAGCAGCTGACTTCAGCTCAGGTCGTGATCTCACAGTCCGTGGGTTTGAGCCCCGCGTCGGGCTCTGTGCTGACAGCTCGGAGCCTGGCGCCTGCTTCGGATTCTGTGTCTCCCTCTCTGCCCCTCCCCTGCTCATGCTCTGTCTCTCTCTGTCTCAAAAAAATAAATGAAAACATTAAAAAAAATTTTTTTAAAGAACACGTATAGGTAACTTTTATATTTTTAGGAGCAGTGGGGGCCGGTGCTGCGAGACCAGCCTGTGGTCCCAGGAGATGGTGTCACAGTGGGTTCTTCGCATGGGGTCGTACTTACTCATCTGTCTTAAGTGGTCCTTCTGGGGAGGTATTTGGGTCATTTATTCCATTTTTGCTGCACTGAAAGTCCGTAACTAGGGCTAAACTATTAACCAGACCCTGCCGCCTGTCAGGGACTGGCTTTTTCTACCTGGGCCGTGGTTCTGAGGCGGGAGGACAGAGGATAATTGTGGGGACCCCCCGCCATCTCACCACACTGAGCTGAGACCCACGAGCAAGAAGACAGGCTGTTCCTTCCCAGCCTCTCTGCTCGGCTCCTTGAAGGGGGCAGCACTCACGGCCCTGGGGCCCCCGCCCCACATCCCGCATCCACACCTGTCGCTCTGAACACCGTCTCCCGTGTCCCTCTGTCCCCGCACACGACCCCCCCCCCCCAGCAGCATCCCGCCATCGTGCTAAATCGGATGAATAAATAGCCTTCTGATTGAGAAATGCACCACGCTTGGCAAGGGGCAAACGGCACGTTTCCCACGGAGTGTGAAAATATTGTCAGGGCTACCGAGAGTCTGGAGTGGAGACGAGCTGCAGGAATGGCACATGCATCACGCCCAGAGAGCCTCTCGTGACAGGTGTTCCCCAAACCAGCGCCTCCTTCCCATTCGGTGTACGTGTGGCTCGTAGAAATCTATCAGTATCTGTGTGGACGCCAGACTCCTCTGGGAAGGTAACCTGGCAAGCATCTCTCCTCGCTCCCTGTGTGACCAGAGACCACGAGATGGAAAGAGCAACGAAAACACCTGCTCAGAGTTGGGGGGTGGGTATCCCCTTTAACTCTGGAGGAAACGGGGCTCCAGGCGAGATGTCTTAGATCCCAATTGTTATCTTCCAAGCTGTGGCTTTCAGGAGGGAAGTGTCCACAGTCCTTCAACAGGTCATAACAAAGCAGACACACTCTGATCCACGGGCAACTACAGGGCCAGTGCCCTCAGGTTCCCCGGGTGGCAAGTCTCTGCACAGTGTGCAAGGGCATAATTACCTTCTGTGCAAGTCACTCCTTGGAAATTCAGTTGACGCGGAGTACAGAGCACCACCAGACAGACATATGGGGCTCCCTCTCCCACGGTGATATTTTTATTCAGAAATTGCTGCACAGGCCCTGAATTTTTGGCTGCTGGATTCCCAAATCTGCCACGTGAGGCCCCCTTGCCCATGGTTACATCTTAGGAGATGCCTTTGGACACGGGGAAAAAATGATTCATAATTGAACCAAAGAGCTTCTCTTAATGAACTTGCCCCAGGGAATATCAAGCTCTTTTTATGAGCGAATTTAATGAATCATAATGAATTTCATCATACGAAGCTATGTGGATACACCATAAAGGAGCCAGGAAGTAAACCAGTCTAGACTCAACGGAAGAAGCCTAGGGAACTGTTTGTTCAGAATAATACACGGGCACAGAGTGGTAAGAGGTGAGTGTCCCGTATGGATCTGAAATATTACAAAGTGGGGGGGGGGGGTGTATAAAAGTAATTTTCTGCAACAACAGGAATGATTCTATGTACAAATTATTTTTGGTACTTTTCTATAGGAGCTCTTAAAGCTCGTTTTCAAACTCGGTTTTTTACATAAAAGAATCCCTTCCCTTCTATTCAAATAGCCACTTTATGGTGTAGCCTTTGCCAGCTTCAGATATGTGGGCCCCAGGCCCCGCAGGGGCGGTCTGATGGCCCCACACTAGATCAGGAACCTCTGAAGCCAGGGGCTCACAAGTCACAGCCCTCCCCTCGAGGAACTTACCGTGTGCAGGGAGAAGGCCGACAAGTGAGCGACGGCTTAGCCCGTTTTTGTAAGTTGCGGTGACGGAAAGGACACCGAGAGGGTGTTCGCCGCCTCGTGGAACAGAACAGGCGTCACGGAGATTATACTTGATCTGAAACGTGATGGGTGGCGTTGCCCTTCAGATAGACTCCGCGTCCCTCTCCATCCTGGTTGTGCTCAGCCATGGGGGGAGCCCCCAGGGGACACGGGCAGGAGACGTGGGGTGGGCGGAGGAGGGGGCGGGTACTCATGCCCGAGGTCCCCCGCGGCATTGACACCATGCTTCCCCACCCCTTGCTGGTCCCCTCGCCCTCTGCACGTGTCACTAGGTGGCCCCGCCACCAAACATCCCTTCGTTACGCAGCGTTAGTGGGTAAGGCATGCTCAGGACCCATCAGGATGCATCGGGGGCTCGGGTGTGGGGGCTGCGGCAGGAGCTCAGGGGACGGCATGTGGGTATCGTTGAGGCTTCAGGCAGAACACACTGGGGAAGGCACAGAGCTGGCGCGGTGTGTAAGAGGGTGTTGCGTTCCCTGCTCAGGAGTCAGGGGTTATCCCCAAGGCTGCAGGCAGATCACAGTGGGGCCAGGGGGGCAACTGCTTCAGGACACAGTCTTCAGGATGAGCTGGAGACAGGCTGCCCGGCCACTCCAGTTTCCTCCACTTCATGCCGTGCGAAGCTGGCGAAACGTGTGGACCCTGGAAGGAAAGTCCCGAGAAACAATGAAGGGAACTCGGAGGAACATTTGAAGAAGTGGATGAACAAGACCAATTTTCCTGGTAGGAAGACGGTTGTGGCTCCCCGAGGAGGCTGGCTTGGGTTGGGCTGGGATGGAAAAGGTCACGGGACTGGGGCTGGCCGTGCCCTGATGGTGACCAAACGCAGGCCGACCCGGCTGCAACCAGGAGCGTGAGGGCAACCAACGCAGTCACGGCCGGCCGTGGGAGGGAAGGACTCTCAAAGCCCCAGGTGACCCCAGGTCCTGATGTGCCAGCTCCCGAGGACAGGCAGGGGGAGTGCCCTAGCTCCCAGACACCAAACATTCAGCAGTTTGAAAGTTCACATATGTGGGAGAAACAGGAAGATGGAATATTTTTATTTAGATAGCCCAACTACAGACACCTTGATGTCTTGGATGTGTTATTTCTTTGTGGACAGGTAGGAAATACATGGCTATTTTCATGTTGTATGTGCATTCCCATCATTTATATGCCCCCAAACACTGAAAGCTGCTGGCGATTCCAGATTTCACATCTTCCTTGCAAAAGGAGAAACCCTGGGGCGCCTGGGTGGCTCAGTCGGTTAAGCGTTGACTTCAGCTCAGGTCATGATCTCATGGTTTGTGGGTTCGAGCCCCGCGTCAGGCTCTGTGCTGACCTCTTGCTCAGAGCCTGGAGCCTGCTTCAGATTCTGTGTCTCCCTCTCTCTCTGCGCCTCCCCTGCTCGCGCTCTGTCTCTCTCTCAAAAATGAATAAACATGAAACAAATTTTAAAAAAAGAAAAAGACAAAGGAGGAAACCCATTAGAGAGTCCACGCCTCCTTGGGTGATGGGATCAAAGATGGAAAGGTGCAGTGGCCACAGCAAAAGGACCACAGAACCATGAGGAAAAGCAGGACACGTCTGGAAGAGGCGTCAGCACGGTGGGGCTGCAGGTGTCTGTTGACAAGAAGGCGAAGTCAGCGTCGTTGATGAGAACAGCAAATCCCCCAAACCCCAAACGCAACATGCAGCTGCAGAAGTGAACACAAAGAGTGTTTTGCTGGTCTTATTATTCTGGAATATAAGGGACTCAACAGGAACCCAAGGCAGACTACATGTGCTTCTTCCTACCGAGAACGCAGGACAATTTGTCTCCAAGATTTGAATTCATACGTCTTACACGGGATAGAGGTCTGGAGGGGAAGAACAAGGGAACTTTAGAACTTTTAAGCTTGGAAAGAGATGCTCCTTTTTTTGGTTTGTTTTGATTTCTGTGTGGTAAAAAACACTATTTTTACCACATAATTTTTATTTACACATAAATTCACTGTCTTAACGCCCCTTAAGTGGACCCTCCGGTAGGGTTGCCTAAAGGTACATCATGGTACGAGACATCTGTAGAAATTTATCCTCTTGTAAAACTGAAGCTCTGAACCCATTAAACAACACCCTCCCTCTTCCTTCTCTGCCATCCCCTGGTGTCCAATATGCTACTTTCTGTTACTACAAATTTCTAGACATTAGCAATTACAGAATTAAAAATTCATTCTAAACTCTGGATTTTCCTCAGCTATCGAAGTCGCTTCATTTTTTCTTTATACTTAAATTCAATACCTTAGACACCCTCATACCAAAAAAAAGTCCTGCTTAATTGGTTTACCCCACTTTTGAAATACAGAGATAACAGTTGACTTTCACTTTATCACTAAAAATTAAGTTTAAGGTTAAGTACATTAATTATTTGAGTCTTTGTTTCCTAATCTATAAAACAGAGTCCACAGAAACCATCCCACAGACTTACTATAAGGATTAAAATTCACCAAAATCTACACACATCATACTTAAATTTATATATTCTATAACATATATATTCAACAATATTTAAATCTCTGCCACTCATAGCCTTAGAATAAAATTTTGTAATGTTATAATTGGATTTATGTTTTTATCTTTTCTTTATGCAACAGATATTTTTATGTCATTGTACATTAACAAAGTTGTCTTATTAAATACACTTATAGACGCATTCATTTGTCTGTTTATTCACTTAACAAAGATTTATTGGGTACCGACACTGTTCCAGGCATTATTCAAGACACGTGAGACACACTACTGAGCAAAAGAAAGAAAATCGTTTCTTATATTTTAAATTTATTAAAGATTGTCTTAAAGTTTATTTATTGTAGACAGACAGAGTGAGAGAGAGAGAGAGTGTGTGTGTGTGTGTGGTAGGGGGGACAGAGAGAGAGGGAGACACAGAATCCGAAGCAGGCTCCAGGCTCTGAGCTGTCAGCTCAGAGCCCGACGTGGGGCTCGAACTCATGAGTCATGAGATCACGACCTGAAGTCAAGACGCTTAACTGACGATCACCCCCCAGGTGCCCCAAGAAAGAATATCCTTTATGTCACAGAGCTTACATGCTAATGGAGGAGTCAATGGGTAATAAATATGTTAAATAGATCATGTCATATGGTAGAAAGCTCTAGGTACTGCAGAAAAGAAAACTGGAGGGGTTCCAGCCTGCTCATGATACTCCATCATGACTGCACTACGGACTCAGACCCCCGAATCAGAGGCTAAGACTACCTCACCGGCCCCCACCACTGGCCAACCCCTAACCTGGAACAAATCTCTACTGGCTCCATTCTTCTGGTTGAATCTCACCAAGGCAAGTATGAGGCTCTGGAGATTCTAAGGGTTTTATGACTTGGTTCTTGCCATGGACTCAATGTTTGTATCCCCCAAATTCACATGCTGACCCCTAAACCTCATGGTGATGGGTTAGCAGGTGGGGTCTTTGGGAGGTGATGACGTCATAAGGGTGGAGCCCCATGAATGCAGTGGTGTCCTTATAAGGGAGACCCCAGGGAGCCCCCTTGCCTGTCTGGCCATGTGAAGACAGAGAGGAGATGGCACCTACAAGCCAGGAAAGAGGGTCTCACCAGACACTGAATTTGCTGATACCTTGACCTTGGACTTCCAGCCTCGAGAGCTGTGGACAAGAAAGTTAATAAGCCCCCCCCAACCAGTCTAAACTGCCTAAGACTCATTAGCAGCCTACACAGACTAAGATGTCCAAAGATGACTAAAATCTGCCTATTCTATCACTAAGACTGACCCAAAGATAATTAAAATCGAAATGGGTGGAGGTTGCAATCGCCCACGTGTGATTTGTTTCCTCAGATACAAGACATGCTCCCCGCAGGCAAGCACTAAGCCTTCTATATGGATTGGAGTCTCGCATTCACGTTGCTCAAGGGGCCATGTGATCAAGGGAATTCACAAGTACTTGTGAGCTCGTGTGCAATTTCCTCCCAGGAAAAGACTAGCAACCGAGCAGCCGCCCCGTGGAAGGGAGGCCTCATTCAAAGGTCTGACCAGTGTGGAGAACCACCAGCTCACGGCAGGTGGGGAGGGATGCCGTCTTCAGATGGCTCTCTGCTAATGATGGTTGGTTTCACGTCTGTCTGGGTGGGGCTTACCCTGCGCCACTGGGGGAACCTCCCCCCCACCAGCTAAGCTGCTTTAAGTTTCCCCTGAAACCCGCGTGAAGTGTGTTCCAGGAGGAAAGCCCTCCTAGAAGGAACAGAGCGGCTGTTTGCAAAGCCTCGGTGCCTTTCCTCTGCTCGTTCGGCAGACAGGGAGCACAGCCTCCGCGAGTGTCTCTCAGAGGAAGCCGCTCGCAGACCTCCAGCTCCTCGCTCACGGTGCAAAAATAGCTCAGCATCATATGGCTCTGGGATTCATTTCCAGAGTCTGCCCGTTCCTTTCTGGAGGCATAAATCGGGTTCTTTTCAGTCACGTGAAGAGGTACCTAATTGCATAATTCATTCCACACAGACTTTTCTACCTTTAGCGATTCTGGCCTTATTGAAAGCAAAAGCTATTTCACTGTGATTGAGCTAATATGGTGTTTTGTGCAAACATGACCCCTTTATCAGAGAAGATCAAAGCCATTATTTCTAACACACTTTCCCAACAACCGGCGAAGTAGGTGGGTGGTGAGCATTATCATCCATAGCAGATGGCTGTGGCAAGGTGGGGTGCAGGTGAAAATAGCACCAGTTACTCTGACTTCTGGATCATTCTCGTTCACCTTTCCCTCCAAAGCCTTCGCTTCCCTCCTTCTCCTTGCCTCGCTACATGCACAGCAGGAAACCTGCAGTGAGCGGACAGGTGCTTCCGTAGGCAACAACGGTGGGTGGGACGTGCCCACCAGAAATGTACTTAAGGATCCCGGTTCCCTCCTCCTTCACCCGCGTCCTCATTAAAACTCTGCAAGTGATGGCCTTGGGGAAGCTACTGATTATTTGTTCATTGTCTTAGTCCTCAGGTCACTATTACAAAATACCATAGACTGGGGGGCTTGAACTGCAGACATTTCTTTTCCATGGTTCTGGAGATGGGCAGCCCAAGATCCAGCACCCACGGGATGGCTTCTGGCCAGGACTCCCTTGTTGGCCTGTAGATGACCGTCTTCTCCTTGTGTCTTTTCTTATAAGGTCACTGGTCCCATCCCAGGGCCCCCCATGACCTCACGTAATCCCAATGAGCTCCCACGGGACTCATGTCCAAATACTATCCCATGGGGAGTTAAGGCTTCAACATTTGACTTTTGGGAGGAGCACGATTCGGTGCATGGCACCCATCTTCCTACTGTGGAAGGAAAATGTGGGGTTGGGTTCCTCTTAGTTCACAGCACCCGGCCTGGACTCCTCTGCCTTCATGGGGACGCCTGCTCTGCCAGCACGTGGCTCACAGCTCTGTCTGCTTCTTCAGCTCCACGGCGTGGGGCTGTCCAGGCCCTCCTCCCCTGCATCCTCCTCCACGTCACCTACTCCGGTGCAGCCGTGACCTTACATAACGCAGGTCCCCACATAGGTAACTCATCTAGAACTTCATTTCCGTTCTTCGTGTCTTTGCGCATTCAGCTGTCCTCGCCCATGACATCGTTCCTCCCACAGGCATCCCCCAGACCAAAATACAGTTGTGCTGAAGGGCCATGCTCTGGGCGTGACCCCTGTCCTCCCAGCTCTGTGGCGACCACACGGCTGTTCTCATTCTTCTTGGCAACACCAATATATGTCCACTCCACCTCCTTCCTCAGTTCTGGCTTCTCCCCACTTTCCTTCCCATCTGAGCAGGGTAGCAGCATTGCAATGAAAGCACAGTCCTGGCAATGTTCCAGTGCCCTTGGCCCATCGCATTGCATCCATTGGAGATACCTCACTTTGGGATGGGCTTAACGATCCCTTTTTCATCTCTACGCACTCAGGCTTCATGGGACTGCTGGGGAAATTAGCCAAAGCAGACAGACTGACAGTGCTGGCGGTCAGCATGTGGAGCTCCGCCCCCCCCCCCGCCCCGTTTATCTTCATCACATGCTCTGCTTCACCCAGCGAATGTGAGCCCCCGTGTGGATGTTCCCTTCACCTTGTCCATCCCTCCATACGGCCAGGTTTTCTACCTACGGCCATCTACTCCATTCTCCTACTCACTATGGACGCCATTAGAAAACTTCTACATCTACAGTCTCTCTGCCCCAACTCTCTGACCTTCACCAGACTTCCCATTATGTAGGGAGAATAGAAACCATTGTATAAAAAGTCCCCAACCTCCCAACATCTCATCCTATGTACCACCACACGTACCTAATCCCTTCTTTCTTATCTCTTTCCCTTCTCCTACATTTTTAACTTCCCTTGTTGCCTTCACTCCTCCCCATCAGCACTCAAATATGCTTTCCCTCTCCCACTTTGCAATAAATAAATTAAAATCTCTTCCGGCCCCGTGTTCTCTGAAACCTACCTCACTTCTCCTGCTCACATCTGAATATATTCAAACTACCTTGCACACTTGCTTCTCCCCCTTCTCATGGTCCACTCACGTGTGTGCACCTTGAAGTCACAGCTCGCCCCTAGCCACAGTTTGCGACAACTCCAGCCAAAGCCAATGCCAAAGGCCTCCAGGTCCATAAACCACCACGTGGTCTCCTGGGTCAAACATTGTGCCCAGGGCTTTGTAAGTGTTCGAGTTTTGCTGAGTGAACGCATGCCCCTCTCTGAAGAGGTTCAAGAATTAAGAACATCATGTCTTTCATCTTCTAGCTATTTTCCCGTAGAAAAGTTAGGTCGATGTATTCATTCACGCACGCGTTCATTTATTCACACACTCAACAGACACGGACTGGTTCTCTTGTGTGTTAGTCTCTGGTTAGATGCTGGAAAAATAAACAGTGTTCACAGGGATGTTCACAAGGATGTGTGCCAATGTTCACAAGGATGTTTCTAATGGCGTGCTGGAGCATTACGTAAAATAGTGTGCTTAAATACGTAACGGACTCACTCCTAACGTATTGCCATCCTTCATGATGCCAGTGGATGAATACAGAAGATACAGTGGCAGGAGGGACTTCTAAAATGAGGAATTTTTAAGAAAGTAGATTTTGGGGAGAGTTACCCTTCACCTCTTATAAAGGGATAGAGGCCTCGAGGCTCCCTTGCCACATTTCAAATTCCTCCTGCAAGTAAAGAAGTACTTCTCCTAGACCCAACTCTATCCAGCCTCGTGTGTCCCCGAGCTATTCAAATACAACCCCATAATGTTTAAAATCTATTCTTGAAGTCGAACACGATAAACAGGAAGTTTCCCCATTTGCTACTGAAAATCGTTACCTATGCCACAGAGCACAGGCACCTGCTACCGTACGCTCCAAGCTCTCTGCATGGCCGTTCCTTTCTGCTGATCACCCATAATGAAGCTGTACCATATTCTACAGTGATTTTTAAACATAAAAAAGTAGTGTCAAAATAAGAAAAATTCCTCATCGAGGATGCCAACATTTATCATGATCGGGTTTGGCAACCAGTATAAAGCTTAGAATACATGGATTTAGCAATTCAATGATGTCAAAATAAGCCATAATGATCGCAAGTTCTTTTCTGACACCTCAGACTTCCTTTTTTTTTTTTTTTTTTTTTTTTTTGTCATTCACACTTGGAATGGAGCTTCAGTCTTTGTCCCTAGTTGTGCAATGGGTCATGGTATCCAAAATTTCGCAAGGGGCACAAAAATTATAATCATCTCCACAGAAATTATCTTAATTAAGAAATAAAGGGGCGCCTGGGTGACTCAGCTGGTTAAGCATCCGACTTCAGCTCAGGCCATGATCTCGCAACTTGTGGGTTGGAGCCCCGCGTTGGGCTCTGTGCTGACAGCTCATAGCCTGGAGCCTGCTTTGGATTCTGTGTCCCTGTCTCACTCTGCCACTCCCCCTCTCATGCTCTCTCTCTCTCTCTCTCTCAAGAATAAATAAAACATAAAAAAAATTAAAAAAAAACAGAAGAGAGATGCAACTCTTATCAAGGCAAAGGTGCCATGGAATGAACAAGAGCTAGGGCATCATCACTGTAGATGACTGGGCAGCACTGACCTAAGTACAATGTTTTGACATTCAGGTCAGCAACTCTGGGCTGTTCTATAATAAGGAACCACCACCCCTGAGCATTCCTTATTCCAAAGCAAGATGTATGTTGGATAGCAGGTTGCTGACCTTCTTCTATCTTGCAGTTACCCCTAGAGTGGGTAATATGCACAGCGTGAGTTGAAGTTGTGCCCATCCCTAGAATTCAGACATGTCTGGGGAGCAACCCAACCCTAAGCCCAATGACATGAAGGGCTGTGGGGACTTGCAGGAAAGAACTCATCCCATCGCAAAGGGACGGACAGCAAGCACCCGTGTGAGGGACCAAACCTCCAGTTGTTAGTAAGGCAGGGCGGTACATCAGCTGGGTGTACATTTTGTCAAGTGTCCCCACATGAAGGCAGAGGCTATCAGCAGAAACTTCAAAAGATGTTTCAATAAAAACTCTGAACCTTCAAGTCTATCCAGACCTCCTCAGCCTTTGGATACTCACATGGGTGACAGAACGTAACAACTCAAGTTTATTGGCCTCACCTAAGCTTCCAGCTTGCTTCAAGTTACTTCTAGAAGTCTGTGGGGTGCTGACCCAAACTCACTGACTTTCCTGTCATTTTTCCCTACCACGCCTCACTCTGATCGCCCATGCTCCTGGTCCTGGGGGGGGGGGGGGGGGGGGGGGTGTCAGTGTTGCCATTGTCATCTTCCTGGATGCCCCTGACAGTGGCAACCCTTCAGGTGCTGTATTTTGTAGGCTATACAACGTCTTTTTCAGAAAAGGAAGTCATCCCCTTCACCCTCATTCTTTTTCCATGGGCTTCCATACCGGTAATCCAACCCCTGCTGAGGCCTTTCTCTCCACAGCGTTGGGGCCAGAGTCTATAAGGCATTGCATCATGCAAATACCCTCAGTCTAATGGTTCCCTGGGTGCCCATTAGTTCTGGGCAAGTGCCTCACTCCTAGCAAATTAACTTGCAGTATAGACATTTGAGAGCTTCCCCCTCTTATCCACTCACCAGCCAAGCTCAGACATGTCTGTAATCTAGTGTAAATATAAAAAAAGGCATTTTCCTTTACTCTGTAAGAGGTTAGGGGTGAAATTTCTCTGGCATGCCTGCAAAGAGCACTGGATTTGGAGTAAGGCAGCTCTACACTTACTTTCTGTGTCACCTTGGCTGAGCTAAATAATCTCTCTGAGCCTCAATTTCCTAATCTGCAAATTAACAACCTCAGCAAGAGTTTCTACCTCATGGGACTTTATTTAAATGAAGATTAAATGTGATGATACATATGAATATGCATATATTAAACCCCATAAATGTCAGCTGTCTTGCTGCCTTGATATCCAGTAATGGAGTATAACCCACAAAAACATGGAGGTAGGATTCCTCTTCTTTGTCATGGAATCTTGGTAATCCTTGGTCTTCTGATGGCTGGGGAGATGTGCCTGCCATAGGGCGTGCCCACTTGGCCATTGGCCTCTCAGCGAATGCATGCCCAGAGTGGGGCAAATATGCTGGTGGGCAGGGCGGTGCAAATGACAGAAAGGGTCAGACGAAAGGAGTAAAGAAACAGCAGATGCCACAAAGCAGCTGACCCGACAGCTGGCCAGAACTGTTGACGGACACATGTCGGACAATCTAGAAATGCTTGGGATGAGCTTTGTGGGGTGTCAAGTTTCCATGAGGGTCCAGGAGCCAGAAATTTGGGTACAGAGATGGTGACCCCTTGGAAGACATGGAAATACCACCATTTCTGCACCTTTCAAAGTAGCCAGCTCACCACTGGAAGAGTCAGAAAGATGTATATCGGATTTTCCTACTACAAAACCGTAAGCGACCACATCTGAACGTGCAGGGCCATAGACATCAGCAAGATCGCAAAGCCTCGTGTCAACACTGGTGGAGGGTCTACTTACCAAAGCCCACAGAGATGTCCACGCATGTTCCGTAAGTGTCCATGAGGCACACATCAAGGAGTGGGTGTTTGGAACTCATTCCACTGAAGGATGACAGTTCCATCCGACAGTTTTAACTTGACTTTGACTTTTCCCCCTATTCTCTTTCTTACCAGCCTCCCTCCACCTCTTTTCGCCATCTGTCCCTTTCCCTTTCCTTCTCCTTCTTTCTTGGTACTTCTGTCTCATAAAATTGTTCAATATTTTCTCCTGGAATATGTAAGAAATTAATAGAAACTCTCTGTCCTTCATTTATTTAGTCTCAGCCTTTTATTGGTCATTGGATGAGGTCGACAAATACAAAACGGACAACAGTGAAAATGGCAAAATTGTGCATAGTGAAAATTTTTTAGCTAAAAACAAACAGAGGGATCAAATTTTCAAAAAAACTCTGAAAGCTTGATAAGTGACTTAAAGGAAAATGGGACTGCCTTCTCAAAAATCATGCTTGCACAGAACATTGATAACGTGGAAGCTAAAATCAGTAAAATTTGATATGGGCAAAAGGTCGATCAATGCATAACCTTTAACAAAGGCTTAAATGGAAAATACATAATAGCAAATGGAATAATCTCATGAAAAAATAGTGTTTTATTTAAATGCTACACAAAGTTTAGAAATGAACTAGATTGCTTTAATGGGATTCATTTTCTCTATGCAAATTTGTCAAACTCGCCAAAAATTTAATTAAAATACATTTTTACAAAGATGCAATGTGTATGAATACAGAAAATCTGAGAGATTACATACACATATACACAGAGACTGCAATAATTATCTCTTCTAACATTGTTTTTGGCGTTTACACCACACACACACACACATACACACACAAGTTGTTTCATTAAAATAGAATTAAATCAATTATGGTGATAAGATTAATAGCTCCTTTACATTTTGAATAAGACTATTAGCAGACTAATATGACTATGTAACATGTACCCAATCTCTCTCTCATCCAGAACAACTAAAGAAAGGGAACAAAACATATCTAATGGGTTTGAAATCATTGCAGAGATAACAAGGCAATGAAAATGAGATCCAGAAGAATATAAAACCCATCCTGATGAACCTGATATTTGGAGACGGTCTCCCCCAAGGGCTTCTGCTGATTTTCTAAACAGGGGACTGAGAAGTGTGGAAGGTGAGCAGAGATTTGGGGGATCAGGGGGCAGAATAACTGAGTCACTAAACCCAGGTAGTGATGGTGACCAGCACTCATCCAAAGCTCAGTTTAAAATCCTATTGGTCTCACAATTGGGTCAGATTATTCCAGGGTTTCTACTGCCTGCGGCCACTTGTCAAAAACAATGTGCATTCTTTTTTCTTTTCTTTTCTTTTCTTTTCTTTTTTTTTTTTTTTTGAGAAAGGCAACATCATCTTGCATTAAAGTAGATTTATTTTTTTCATGTACAATGTCTAACACTCAATCACAAATAGTAGGCCACATAACAGAAAAATCTGTGCTACAATGGGCAATAGAAGCAGACGGGATTCAGATGCCCGTGCTATCAGGTCTGGTTACTATGTTTAAAGAGTTCGAGAAACGTTACAGAAAAAAGAACTTATCAAGAAAGGGCCAACGAACACAAGGGCACAGTAACCAAAATTAACAACGCAGTGGGTGAGTCTCACAGCAGCTGAGGAGAGGTGAGGAGAGAATAAGTAATCTGGAAGATAAGCCAGGAAAACATATTACAAGTACTGCACAAAGAGACAGGGTGTAAATCGACTTCCCGTGGGAAAGAAGAGAGAAAAGCAGAGACAATTTTCTGAAAAATTTCCCAAACTGACAAAGAGCGTCAAGCTGCAGTGTGAGAGCCAGATAAAAGCCAACCGGGTGAAATCAAAAGAAAACCACAGCCAAGGGCAGACGGGCCTCCAGGCCTCAGCGGTCACGCACTGTTGCTTGAAGTGAGTCCCTCTGACTTCCGGTCTGCACAAGTGTGGACCAGCGAGCTTCCACGAAGCAGGAGAAGATGCCGAAGCAAAAGGAGAGGCAGGCAGAGTGTGCCCGACACCTGCTGTTGAGCTCGTGTGAGCCATGCACCACAGCTGAGTCGACACTATGCATGCACCGAGGAGATGTGATACGGGACCAGAGGGGTTTCCTCCGTGCCTCGTCGAAAATCGTTATTAAAAACACAAAAAACAAAAAAACAGGCACCTGGCTGGCTTGGTTGATTACGCATCCAACTCTTGAGCTCAGGTCGTGATCTCACGGTTCGTGGGAGCAAGCCCCACATCGGGCTCTGTGCTGACAGCGCGGAACCTGCTTGGGATTCTCTCTCTCTCTCTCTCTCTCTCTCTCTCTCTCTGCCCCTCCTCTGCTGATGCTCTCTTTGTCTCTCAAAAATAAATAAATAAACATTAAAAAAAAACCTTGCTAGTATAATTTTAGACCTCTGTGTACAGTTAACTTCTTCACAAAGTCATGCTCTCCATTTGCATTGGAGACGAGGTCTTGAATAATCAGTAATAACATACATTGCCCACTGTAACGAGAATGCTGTATTGGACAGATATCAAAACATTCCAGATACGAGCAAGGAACATCAAGAAAGTTAGCTGGACGGATTCTCTTTATCATAAGCAATGCTGTCACTGCAGGAGTTAAAGGTACCCTTGGAGTCGTGCAAATCAGCATCAAAGGACATTTCCCGAGCACCATGGCACGTTTTGGAGAACAGCTGAAGGCTCTGTGCTTACCCACCGGGAGCGTATGATCGGTGGCTTAAATTATTCCCATTTGTTTGGCTACTGACTGTTTCTCTGACTTTTGCCAAACTCATCTAAACGTGAAGCGAATTGAAAAAGTGGCGTTGCGAGCAATTTTTAGACAGCTAGGGAAAAATCCCAAGTAGGAACCGTGGATCAGGCATCATCCACTGAACCTGCCATAGCGACCTGCTGTGGAGGGCGACGTACTCAAGCCAAGACTTCAGTCCATCAAAAGTCTGGCAGGGGCTCAGAGCCACCTGCGTTTCTTTCTTCCTTGTAACATAACCAGCCAGATTAATTCTAAATTGGTAATAAAATCAAAAGGTTTACAACCTGGCACCCCTCCCCTCCCACTGAGGAGAGCTCTCTAAGTCTACTATCATTTTGCATTTCTCCCCGGCCCCTACAACTTACTCTGAAATGCTAGTTCATATGTACATGACATTTTTAAAGAGAATAATTCAGGAAAGTGAGTTATTTTGACAGTAAGTTTTGCTCAAGAGAGAGGTTGTCATATGTAGTCTGTTCGTATCAAAGACAGGATCCATGCTAAGTCGTTGTTCCCTCTTTGCTCTTTATGGAAGGATGGTCTTTCTATATGGTGTCTTTTTTTTTTTTTTGCTTGTTTTTGACTCCCTATCCTTTCCTTGTAGGTATTAGTATGATTGTACTGAATGTCCTAAACCTTAGCTCACAGGAAGCTCTTTCCGACACGATGAACTATCTCAAGCATCACAGAAAACGTACAGAACAAAATACCAAACACTCATAACCATTACAAACAATATTTTGCATCATTACTCCAGGGCTCACTATTTTAAAGAATTGAATCATATAGTTGCAGTCCAAATCTGCCGCATAGATTTCTCCAATTCTTTCTATATTATGCTTTCTGAGTGAAAACCCTTACGATGTTAATATTTAATTAACCCCAGTAATGCTTTAGTGTTTTCACTGAATGTGAGCGTATGTATTCGTAAATAGTATATTAAAATTTATACAGATGGTGTGAGGCTGTAAATGTCATTCTACATCTTGTATGTTTCATTCAATCTTTCGGCCATCTCTCCATTTTGATACATGAAGCTCTAACTCACTCACTTTAACCACAAAAAGAATTCCACCGTATGAATGTACCAAAATGCGAGCATCCGCCGTCCTGTGCACGGGCCCGTAATGGTATTTGCGGTCTCTCCGGGACCAGCAGAGCCACAGTGAATGCCCTTTTGTGGGTCTCGCCCTGCACACGTGCCTGACGAGAGGCACACTTTCTGGTCCACGAGGTGTGCACTTTCCATTGTACGAAACGTCTCCAAATCGCTTCCCAGAGGAGTGGTATGACCTCACAGCGAGCTCTCAATGCATAATTTGTCAGCCTGGCAGGACGGAGCCAGGACGAGCAGGCATCTCTAGTCCCGGCCTGGCCAGATGGGAACAGGACAGGTGGCACTCACAACTTCATCAGTGACCTCTACGGCGGAGTGCCCTGACCTCTGCCCGCAGGAGACCCTGACACGGAGCTGGAATATGTTGAGGATTTTGTGTGACGAAATGTTTAATCCCAGTTTACGTGATGTGGCGGACAAGGGATTAACCGGCGGATGTGCATCCAAAACTCATCTATCGGAAAGTCGACCCACTTCGTTGCAAAATTGAACTGCTTTCTGTAAGTTTAATTAGATTGTCACTGGCCAGGCCCTAGAGTTTTATTAATTTAATGGCAGCGCAATTAAATCCTACTCTTGTTGGAGAAGCACGCCTCGTCGTCTTTGAACAGGAGCACTCGTGCGGGAGCCCGGGGAGACCCGTGTCGCTGCCGCAGAGCTCCCAGAGGTGGCTAGTCACCTTGCAAGCAGGAGCCCCCTCGGGAAAGGTGGGAGACGCTCGGAGGGAGCAAGGGAGGGAGGCAGGCTGAACCCCTGACACCTGACTTCGTCATCCCAGGGCTCCCAGCTCCCTGGCAGACCAGCACCAGCCGACTCCGGCCGCACACAGGACCCCCAAGTGCTACCTGCAGCCACGGCCGTAACCTCTTCATGTGTAACACGGGGGTTATAATAATTCTGACTGTGAGGGTGTGTTGTGAGAGCTCACTGAGGGAGGTGCTCACAGCGGCGCCTGGCGCATCATCAATGCCGCACAGCCGGCTGCTCCGGGCATCCCTTTACATCACGGGGAGGGTGCGGGTCGCGCCCAAGCAACCCGGTCCTGCCTCCGGCCCGCCTGGGGGCAGCATTTCCCCCATTTCCTGCTGAGCAAGGATCGTCTTGCCTGAGTCACTCTGTCTTCCTGAGTCCTGGTCGCCTCGTCTGGAATGCAGGCTGGTGGCATGTAACCCGCAGTCCCGTGTCTGATGGCGTTGGACAGCGGGCGAGCATTTTACGCTCCTCGCCCCTGGAGGAGGAGACCCCGGGCTTGTCTGTGCTGCATCCCACCTGTGGCTCGTGAGCGGGCACCAGGAAGCACAAATTCCCCCAAAAACCAGAGCGGCAGGACTGGAAGTGAGCCAGCAGAGCGACCCTGCCCTCTTTCCCACTCAACTGGAGGAAAGACAGAGAACCTCACGGTCTTCCTGCCAGTCAGGTAGAAACATTGGCCCACTTGGCAAACTCCCCCCAGAATTTCGTGCTTCGCCAAGGCTCGTGTGTATCACCCGTCACGTCCCCTCATGTCCACCGTCCCATCCTTAGCTCCCGGCTGGATGAGACGCTACACTTGTTCAGAGCCCTGGGAACATGAAAATGCTTTTTATACTTGATGTCTGGCCTTTTTCATCTGCTGTGTTACAGCATTAGGATCCTCCTCAAACCTTCCTGAGAGGGAGGCTGAATATAAATGGATAAACAATTTATCGCATTTCTAAACAGTCTTATTTTCTGCCCTCATCCGGAGGAAAGGCGTTGGCATGGGGGATGGGGTGTTGAATGTATTTTCGGTTTTCCACGTGTTGTGATGTTTTGACATCTTAAAAACCTTCCTGGCTGGAAGACGCTGCCCTCCCGGGGGCTGGCCAATTCTTAGAGACAGAAAAGGGCCCGGCCTGTCACACACCTGTGACCTGCAAACTGCCCAGTCCTGAGCCAGACCCCCATACGTGTCCTGCGCGCCCCAGGAGGCGATGTCCTTCTGCTTTCGTCATCCCAGGGCCAGGAGCTGGGCATTCAAGGACAGCCCTACAGCCGGGAGCCTGCTGAATTGTTCACACCAGCCTGTCCTAACCTGTCACCCAGCCTTCCCTGGTACTTCCCCAATACAGGCCTGGTCCAGCGGGACTGTCACTCGCATGTCCTGCCTCCTGACCCCCTGAGCTTCACCATGTAGCCCAGGGTGGTGGCCATGCCTCCTGCCTCCGAGACCAGGGCGGGTAATAACCTTTGCTCTTTCCCTCGTCTGTCTTGCATCCCTCCCTGTGGCCGCACCGCACTGACCAGAGAGAGCCAGGGAGGAGCAGAGGAAGAGCATCCACGCAGCCTGGGCGAAAGAGAAGAACAGGAAATTTCTCACGAAATGGGGAGGAGACCCCCCATGACAGCCTCCTTCCGATCACTCCCTCCTCCGGACGTGTTGTTTCCTCCTCCTTCCCCGTGAGCGCCCCTGCTCTGATGCACCAGGGCCAGCCCCTCGCGCCTGGTGGGGCCGAGCTTGCCGTGGGCGCACCTGCCGCATGAGCTCTCCCTGTACCCAGCCACTCCGCGAGGGCGGGGCACCCTCCACCCGTGCACTTGCTGTTTATCGTGGGACCGTAGGCATGTGACTCAGCCTGGTAACTTTTAGTTGTTGCTATCATGTTGTTAGCACGTTGTGGAGTCCATTTCTGCCTCAAGATGCTCATCTTTTCTGCTTGCTTTCGCAAGGTGAAATCTCTTCCCGATTCTCTCCCACCCACGAGTCGGAAACAAGGACGGGGGCATTTCTTGGAACGTTGTCTTGGGATGTTATCTGTCCTAGTAATCCTTGTTGTGATTGAATGAGGAGGAGGGCGGTGGTGGCGTCATCCTCTAACGGTGCAAAGCCTTCTGGAGGTGCCACACAGAGGGCGTGACGTGGACAGCAAGCCCTGCCTCCTGGGGGATTGCACGGTGTGAAACCCGCTCCTGAGCGCCTGTCCGGCCCAGCGTGCAGCCCACCGCCACAAGGCAGAGACAGAATGTGACCCTTCTGAATAGCGAATCCCAAGTACTGACCTCAGATGCCCGACCAGGAGCGACAGCTGGAACGGCCCAGTAAAGCCAGTTCTCAACCTCAGGTTCTGCCTGGCTTTTGAAACAGGATGGTTCTACACATCACAGAGTACACGTGCATTTGAATTGGGGCAACCCGGAGAAAACGCACAAGAAGTTTACTGCTGGGGGTGATTTCCACTGAGGTGGCCAGCCAGTGAGAACGCCCGGCCTGCCCCGCTGGGGGCCTTCCGGGCTCAGCCCAGGCCCAGGGCAGGCCCGTCTTGTACTGCTTCTAACCTGTGGGCAACCTGCTAACTCCACACGCGAGCACAAGGGCGGAGGGTGTTCGTGCAGGTGGCACCCATGTGTGTTTCCTCCACGTTCCCATCTATCGGCCTCCTGTCTCTCCAAGCCCAATGCCCGACACCAAGGTTAACGGCATACCTGGCCGCTTCCTCACCTTGGCCACGCACAAAATGCCCCGACCCCCGTACCTTCTTCTCTCCTCCCTCCTCTCCCCCCAACTCCTTCCTTCCATAAGTAAGAAATATAATTTAAAGATGAAATATTATAGAAAGGCTTAAAATAAACAACCACCTCAGCGCTACCCTCCTCCCTCTGACCGTCCGCCCCAGAGCCTATGGCTTCTCCATCCTCGTGGTTTCTCTGCTCGCTGGACCTTTGCGCCTCTTCACCCCAGGCTTACATCACCATGTCCGGGTTGTGCTCCTATCTGGCTGGATGAGGATACCTCTCAAATTGCCACCCTCTGTCATTTAGGGATGCCGTGCGAGTGCCCACGTAGGACAGGCTTGTAACGGACACGCGCCATTCTGACTACGTAACTACTCTTCTCCAGTCCAAGTCGCGTCCTGGGACCACAGTCCCATTCTTGTGCTTTGTCTTGTTTTTCCCGAGGCTAAGAGCAGCCTCCTTTTCCCCCCACTTATGTTATTGTTTATGAGCCCATCCTAACTCTCTCCCCATCTTTTGTGTTAACCTTTCATCCCCCTTCTCGGGGTCCTGCTCCTCCTGGCCACTGCCCTGTCAGCCCTCTGTTCCCCTGCTAATCTGGAGCCTTCCCCTGCAGCTCCGATGGGTTTGCTCACTCTTTACTCCTTGGGGCTCCGTGCATGCATAACCTGGGAACTGGTGAGAAACGTGGACTCGCAGGCCTGACTCCAGCCTGACTCAGGCCCAGAATCTGTTAGCGAGATCCTGGGGGATGCTCGTCTGTGTTAACGTCTGAGAAGCCCCAACCAGGAGCAACCTGCCAGACAGAACCTGACAGAACCGCTGCTCGAAGAGCCCAGTGAGGAGCTCACCTCAATCTGCACGCGGCATGGCGTGTGCCCTAACGTCCATAACAGAGGTCCCGGGACTTCTCAGTCCGTCAGCCTCAGAGCTGGCCTCTGTGTGCTAGAGAAGGGGCGGGGGGACCGAAGAACGTTGGTATCTGACTTTTTTTCAGCTTTATTGACGTATAATTGACAGATAGGAATTAAACGCATTTAAGGTGGCCAACGTGATGTTTTGATGTGAATGGACACGGAAATGATCACCACTATCAAGCTAATCAGCACATCCACCAGTTCACGTGGTTACCTTTGTTGTGTGTGTGGTGACAGCAGTTGGCCTCCACCTTCTTTGCAGATTTCAGGTGTGCGATACGATGGTGTTACCCACGGTCCCCTGCTGGGCATTAGTCCCCTGAACACATTCGTCCTGGGACGTGGCCTCTTTCGGCCAGGACGTGGAAATGGCCTCATGTACTGCTTACGGGAACGTAAAATAGTGCAGCTGCTTTGGAAAACAGTCTGGCAGTTCCTTCAGTGACCAAACAGAAGAGTAAGCATACAGCCCAGGAACTCTCCCCCTTGATTTGTACCCCAGGAGAAATGAAAACGTGGGTGCACATGGAACGTGCACGTGAATCCTCATAGCGGCATTATTCCTAAGAGACAAAAGGTGGACACAATGGGATGAGTGATCTATCTGCACAATGGAACATGACACCACCGTGAAAAGGAGCAAAGCACGGGCCCATGCTACCATGTGGGCGCACCTTGAAGACATGATGCCCGGTGAAAGAAACCAGGCCCAGAACACCACGTAGTGTAGGACTCCATTCATCCGAGAGTCTGGAATAGAGAAATCGACAGAGTCAGAGACGTCTATAGTGGCTGTTCAGGGCTGGCATCTGGAGGGGGTTGGGAAGAGAGGTGGGGACAGTTGAAGGACACTGGGTTTCTTTCTGACATGACACAATGTTCTAAAACTGATCATGGTGATGATTGCACATGACTGTGACTAACCAACAGCCACTGAATTATACACTTTAAATAAGTGCAGTGCCTGGTACTTGAATTCTATTTCCAGAAAGCTGATTTTTAAAAAGGAACAAGAATGTTGGGGCCCCCGTGGCTCTGTGCTTGGGGACTACGGGGCGTGGGTCTGGGCCAGGGAGGGAGAGGAGAGGAAGGGAACTCCCCATAGAGCTGGTCAGTTTAGGGACGACCTTCCTCCACGCTGCAGACTTCTTGGGGGCCGCCATGGATCATAAGGACGTGATCCTTGGACCCCTAGAGTCACATACCCCAAATCCATCTCTTCCTTAGATGGTCTTGTCTTCTTCAGCCAGCTTGTCAAATACTGTCTTAAATGGCACTTGGATCTCAGGTGCACCTCAACCCCCGGCTTCTCTTTCTGATTTTAACGTTAACATGAGGACTTGGGGAAATTTACTTCCTTTCTTGCTTCCTAATTTTCTCAACCGGACACAATATTGGGTGCCCTACTGGGGAGCTGTCACAATTCAGGCCCACGAAGTGCCTTAGGTTGAGAAAGGAATTCTTGTGTGCACATCTTATGGCGGGTTCTTTCAGATTCTTTTGGGAGGGACTCAAAGGAAAGGCATAAATATTCATGAGGCTTCTGACATCACACAAATACTGCTCTATATCCTGTTCACGGTAGCAGCGCCTCTGATTTAGACCCTGCTCCCCTGATTAACTGCATCCCGATGGCCAGCTCCAGTGTTAGTTAAGGTACACTTATCTTTCAAATTAGCACATCGTAAGTGGAACAGGAGGCTCCTGCGGCTCTCCTGTTCCAACTAGGCATGTGAAGGTGAATCCTGCATTCTAGAACAGATGCCAGCACGGCATCTTTCTGTTTTCCTCAGACTTTGGAAAACCCTGTTTGAAAGTGTACTGTTCCCTTAATGTTTCTGGGGCAAACATGAGACTACGTGTTCATTTCCTGACTGCCTGGAAGGTGATTTCGTTGGCCTTGGCTGTCTTTTTTTTTAAATGTTTATTTATTTATGTTTTGAGAGAGAGAGAGAGAGCGGGGAAGGAGCAGAGAGAGAAGGAGAGAGAGAATCCCAAGCAGGCTCCGCACTGTCAGCGCAGAGCCCGACATGGGGCTGGATCCCACAGGTCACGAGCTCATGACCTGAGCCAAAATCAAGAGTTGGATGGTCAACCAACCGAGTCACCCAGGCACCCCTGCCTTGGTTGTCTTTAAAAAGCGTGGATCCATCCTTTTACTGTGAAGAGAGCAGAAGGACACTGGCCATTGGGTCCAATCCCCTTGACGTCACATTTAACTCTATAGAGTTGATGATGAGTCTGCCCCAATGACTTGAGAGCCATGTTTCCCTGTAGACCATTCTTTTATCTGACACGCCCCCCCCCATTCATGTGTTCTTCTGTATTAGAATGAATATGTCCTCTTTGTTGGACCATAAAAAATGTCAGCCCACAGGACACCCTGTTTTTACAACAAAACATCCTACCTATAGAGCTATAGTATTATAGAGCTATTGTATTAACTGATGTATTGTTATGACAGTTACCACTACCTATAGAGCTATTGTATTAACTGATGTCTGCGGACCCTGCAGGAAAAGGGGGGTTTGCGTTTTCAGAGACCTGTAGTGTCGTTGCTTTAACTCCGGATGCTTGAGGGTTGCGGCCACTATTTTCTTTGCTGGGAAACATCTTTGGCAATTTTTAAAGGTAAAGAACTTGCCTTTGTCGTTAGCAACTGCTCTAGACCGAATGCGTGTGTTCCCCCAAACCCATATGTTGACACCTACTCCCCCAGGGTGATGGTGGAGACCTCAGGATGGAATTAGATATAAAAGAGACCCCAGAGAGCCCCCTTGACCCTCCCCCATGTGAGGATACATGAACCAGGAAGCAGGCCCTCACCAAACACAGAGTCCACCGCCTCCCGGGTCTTGAACTCGCAGCCTCCGGGGCTGTTAGCGATCAGTATGGGCCGTTTGAGGCATGCAGTGTCTAGGTTCTGTTATAGCAGCCTGGACAGGGTAAGACAACAGCTCTGAACCGGCGAAGAATTCAGAAGAACCATCTGGTAAGGATTTCAAAGGACAGCATGTAAAAATATGTGGCTTGTAAGGCGTGGTTTCTCTAGGTGCCTCTTTAGCACAGCTTTTGGCTGTTTAGGTGTGCATCTAACTCTCTTGTCTGCTCTGATCCAAAGCAGCAAGAAAGATGTTGCCTTGAAAAAGACCTATTTTTCTGATTTTTTTTGGTCATAGGTAAGAGAATGAATGGCCTCTTGCTCAACCTTATTTGCATTAGCCCTAAGGAAAATGAATCACAGCAAGATGGCATCCAAATGCTTTCTCCCTGTTTGGTGTCATTCACCTTTGCTCTGGGAAAGTCGCTGTAGCTAGAAAGTCACTTCCGTATCTGTCTGTCCTCTGGTGGCTTGTGTATCTCCAAGAGCATGCCAACGAGTGTGCTGAAGTGCCTGCCTTGAAGAGGCCAAGTCACCCGTACTGTGGCTTTCTCTCATGGTGCCATATGTCTGGTGTCTCCAGTGACAGAGACACTGGTGGGGTCAGCAGGATGCACCGGGAGCCTGGGAGCCCAGCATGGCCCCAGTAGAGCACAACATCCCCCTGCCTGGAGGCACTCCTTTCTACCCGTTACTATATATTAGCCCTCACCTTGTTGGGGAGAATATTTATAAGAAATCTAATGGACCATCAATGCCAGAAGATGGCCTGAGCCTCATCCAGCCTCTGGGAGCCCAATACTCTGGTGCTCTGAGAAATTAGCCTCAGATTCTATCTCCTATTTGCAACAAGTACTCAGAACAAACCAGAACTTAAGTATATTTCTTTTCGCTCTCTTGCAAAGTATAAGCACCTTGCAGAATGCATTTGGTAGATCAAGACTGTAAGCGACTTTTATCTGCAATATCTTCCTGTATTAAAAAAAAAAAGAAAAAAAAGTACGGCACAAATATCATCAATGAAGAAAGCTTTTGAAGAGGCAGCGGGCTATTACTTCTTAAACACTCTTCTCCCCAGCGTGCAGAATAGAAGATTGCTGAGGCAGCTGTTTATGGGAAGTAATTATTATTCTTTGCCGGCACCGAGGAGTAAAGGGAGATAATTTTTAAGAAGTAGAAGACACCCAATTCCAGAAGATTTTGCTGATTAATTTTCTCACTGCTTTCATTCAGGCTGCTTGCTTGATCCGGAAATGGGTTTCTGACTAGAAAAACAGCGCAAAGCGGGACAGTCAAAGAGAGCACGTTCTCAGGCAGCATTTGCAACAGACGCTCGTTCTGTTCTCTGCCCCTCAGCTCCTTAAATGGGAAGAGACTTGGGGCTTCACTCTGCTCCCCGCTCTGTAATGGTAAATAGGGGGTGATGTGCGCCGGGACAGCACATGGAGAAAAGTCTCCCCCCGCCCCCCATTGCAGACTATAAAAGCGGGAACTGTTGTGTATCATGCTGTTGGCACACAGCTTACAGTTAACTGCATGGAAACAGGCCATCGTTTACCATGGAGGCTTGTAAAAATCATTCATCTACAGCAATGTTACTTAAAAATAATCTGGAGTGCCAGGGTGGCTCAGTTAGTTAAGCATCCAACTTTGGCTCAGGTCATGTTCTCCTGGTTGGTGGGTTCGAGCCCTGTGTCGGGCTCTGTGCTGACAGCTCAGAGGCTGGAACCTGCTTTGGATTCTGTGTCTCCCTCTCTCTGTCGCTCCCCCACTCGTTCTCTCTCTCTCTCAAAAATAAACATTAAAAAAATAAAAAATAATCTACCCTCCCCAACACACACACGCACACACACACACATGCACATCCTAATCCCAAAGGTAACACAGAGGACCCTGAATGGACAGAAATTGCAGTCTGACGTAGCGTTTGTAACTTGAGATACTCAAGCTTTCTCGGGGCTGTTCACATTCCAAGCATTGCATTCATGGAAGGAAGGACACTGGCCTGGGGAATATTCTGCGCATCTCTGTGCAGAACATCCGAATCTCAGTTTCCTCACCTGTAAACTGGGCCCTCCTAAGACCTGCACCACTTACCTTACAAAGTTCTCTTGGAGATCAAATGAGATCTCCAAGAGATCTCCAAGAGATCTCCAACGCTCTCAGGTTGCGTTGATAACTTATAAATTAGATTCAAACATCGTAAGGTTTATTGTGACTTTGCTTCAAATGAAGCAGGAGTGTCTTGGGTATGTGACACTCCATGCACTAGGGCATTAAAACAATTTATTAATAGAGTCGACCTGGTTGTTTTTACTTCCTATATGAATAGTGGTTGTTTCTTTACCAGGTAATGTGAGATGAAAATGTACACCCTATTTCTCTTTTCTTAGCAATAATAATCACAGCTTATACTTTGTTATCATAGTTATAAGAAGTAATAATATACTTTTATGGGTAGGTTTACCTACCAACTTATACCCATGCGGGCTTATACATAGCAACTTATACCCATGCGGGCTTTCTGCTGGCTAGACGCTTCTATGAGCATTACACAGATTAACTCACTTGATCCTAACCAACAACCCTATGCATACCGTTCTGCCCATTTTCTAGCTGGGGAAACTGAGGCATGGGAAATTTAGTGAGCTCGTTGACGGTTGCAGCTCGTAGTGACAAAGGCAGGACATAACCACGGGCAGTCAAATTCTAGAATCTGCATTCTTACCCAGATGCTGTCCGTGCTAGCTTTTTTTTTCTATACCATCAGAGAAAGAACAGGTTTGTATTGCTGGGTATAGAAATTTCCAAATTGCCTTGTAATAACCTGAGTTAATGCCTTCCTTATGACATTCCTTCAAAGGAAACACAGTTTTATTTTGTTTTAGAAAAGGGGAAAAGCTATTTTAAAAATGAAGTCCTCTGTCTACAGTCATCTGCTCGCAGCCCTGAGATTAAAAGCTATGGTCTCTGATTCTGTGGCTTATTCACTGTTTCAATGGCCCAATGAAATGATCAATTATGTGCCGTAATTCTAAGGCCTGGACAGAGAACCCGGGCACCTGGGTGGACGCCAGCCACCAGTGCTCTGCTCAGACGGGAATCACAGCAGAATGCAGGGGAGAGTGACATCACGGAAGAGACGGCTCGAACCTACTTTCATTCTTGTTTTAAGTTGCCAACCAGCAACCTTGAGTATTTTCATTAGGAACCGTTGACGCGGCCTCTGTGGCTGGCCGCGGATGACCGTGGGTTGGCCTGCAGGTCGAGGACAGCTGTTGAGTGACACACAGATGTGCGGTAGGAGGCCTGTCTCCGGGGGCGCTTCCTGCCTGCGGAGCGGAGGTGTAAGGGCTCCCTTCCCCCACCCCAAGCCGACCTGGGGCTGCCTCGCGGGCACTGAACAATTCTGGTTTTGTCCACCCCGCGGAAATGACTGCAGGCAATGAGGAAGGAGCGGTGTACCGGGACGACCGCGTGATATGCCGCCAGGGCCACAGGCGGCACAGGCACCAATAAAAGCTAAATATCAGGGGCGCCTGGGGGCTCAGTCAGTTGAGCGTCCGACTTGGGCTCAGGTCATGATCTCAGTCTGTGAGTTCGAGCCCCGCATCGGGCTCTGTGCTGATGGCTCAGAGCCTGGAGCCTGCTTCGGATTCTGTGTCTCCCTCTCTCTCTGCCCCTTCCCCGCTTGCTCTGTCTCTCTCTCAAAAATAAATAAGCATTAAAAAAATGTTTTTAGAAAGCTGAACTTCAAAAACAGCTGAATGCAGGTGGACAGCTAAAACAATAGATGAATGAATGAATGAAGCAGGTAGAGAAGCACGCACACATCACACCCACAGATTCAGCACATACACAGGCATGCATCTGTGTCTGTGTTTACAGTTCCACTTGTGACTTTTCTAGTAAGTGGCTGCCCAGCAGAACCACACTAGACCCTTATAAATATGTATGGTGACACTTGTCCCCCAAATCAACCCCTTTTGCCGCCTGACGGAACACTCAGGGAGCTGAGAGGCGGGTCCCTGGCTGCCTTTTCGGCCTGACATGGCAGCGGGCCGCGGCACCTGTGGGCGGACAGCCTAACGTGGCCGTGCCCTCGCGCCCCGCCTCGGCAGTGAGGGTGCAAACCCTGCGTGCGGCGCTGACGAAGCCGGCTGCCGGGTGTTCTCGGGGCCCCCGCCCCGCAGAAGTGCAAGTGACAGGAGCCTCTCCAATTCCTTCACGTGCATCACACGAAGTCACGCCTGGAAAACGTAAGCCCGAACGACACGCGGGAGGAGGACGACACGTGGGAACTTTGCGCTTTTCTGCTCAATTTTTCTGTGAACTATAAGCCGCTCTCCAAAATAAAATCTTTTAAGTAAAAAGCCAGCCTGCGTGAGAAAACGATTGCACGCGCAAATAGCAGTGTTGAAAACACCTGCCAACCCGCCTCCAAGAAAACCTCATTATACTTTTGTTTTATCAACCTGCTGTTCACTGGGGGGGGGGGGGGGGGGATCCCGGCTTCCCTCGATTCCCAGCGGTGACCTGAGACCAGCCCGCGGAACCTCCGTGGCCGGAGCCTCGCTGAGTGACACCCAGGGGACCCTTGCCGTGGTGCTTCTGCTCCGGGCATTTGGAGAATATCGGAAGGCATCCTCAGCCCAGACATAAAAATTGGAGGAACAAACAAACTGAACCCGTGAGCCCCTTCCAGGTATTCAACAGATACTTACTGAGAGCCCGTGAGCGCCTCGTCCTCCGCTACCACTGGGTGGTTGAGGCCAGAAACGCTGCTCTCGTCTCTGTCCGGGGGCACAAAACACATCCCGGAGTGCTTTCCGAAAGAGAAGGAGAGGTCATGGGAGGAAAGCAACTTGCACCGACATCATGGCTTGGGTTGCTCAGGTAGCCGCGGAATTCTTATACCCTGAGAGAGTATTGGGGCTTCATAGGGGAGGGTAACAAAGTCCCTCACTCTCTCTACACCTGGGGGTTGGGAAACCCCACCGCCCCCAGCCATGTGCGGGTCCTGTCTCCAGCCTCCTGCCCAGTGCTGGGTCTGCCTTCATCCTGCCCTGCACTTCCTCCCGGCTCACCGCATACCCCGTCCACACACACTCACCTCACCCACTCACCCCCACGCCCCAGCCACACACCCAGTTTGTTCATGTATTGAAGCGTCAGTTTTCTCACCTGAAAACACACAAAAAACAGTAGTGAAGTCTCCATTCAGGTAGCTGTGTGGGTATATACAGAGGTGGCCACCAGCGCTCCCCTTCACTGTGTGTGAACAGTCCCCCTCCCACCCCGGGGAGGTCTATTTTTCTCCCCTCGAATCTGGCTTCTGTGACCTGGTTGACCAACGAGGCTCAGTAGAGGTGACCCTGTGACGTTTTCAGCAAACTCGCAAGGCATCCGGATTCGCCGCCATGGATGGAGGCCATCTGGTCTACCACAAGCAGCGGAGGCGTGGAGGACCCTTGTGGAGCCAGCTGGGACCCCAGCATGGGAAGGAGGCCTTCCCAGCCACCATCTGAACACAGTCTTGCGAGTGACACTACAAGGCCAGCAGGAACACCGTGTGCGCCCACACGCTAGTGGGAATGGACAAACTCGTGCTCAAAGCCCTTACGTTTGTGTGTGTGATTACACGTCTTTAATGTCTGCTTGGGGGCTGAGCGGGGGTCCGGTGAACACAGGTGTCGTTCACGTCCCATGCCCTCCCACCCTCAGGATGCACGACACCGCACTCACCAGGAAGGAAGGAGATGTGTCTGGCGTTGTTCCTCCCATTCTGTCCCCACGCTCAACACTGCACACGGCATCGTAAGATGTTTCGAGAAAAGCACCTCAGCCTTAAAATATGTTTAAACCTTCAGACCAGCCTTCAGTCCACCAAACACGGATGGTTATGGCGTCACAGCGGACTTGTGTGAACAACTCCAAGTATTAGTGGTCCACAGGTTACACTGTAAACGCAGTATAGGAGTTTATGTGTTTATTTAGACTGATTGAAAGCTATTCTAAAGCAAAACCCTGGACCAGTCTCTACCTCTGTGGTGTCACACAGACTTTTCTATATTCTTTTGTCCACCATGTACTATCTTGCATTCACTCTTGCATTACTTAGAAGCTCTTATATTTCCCCCCTAAATTCTCCCATGCTTATGGAGGATTAACTCCTTGAGAACAAAGGCATGCATCAGAATTTCTTGACATGCATCAATCACGGTACTTAGCAGAGTCCTTGGCATAAAGAAGGAGCTCAGTAAATGTGCTAAGAGCCAGAGAATTCTTAAGAAATATTTACGGATGATCCCAAGTTAGCACAGATGATTTCAAAACAAAGATATGGAAGATTTGCTCTAGGCTCGTGAAAGAAAAATATTTTTGAAAAGAAAAGGAGCAGATTAGCTAATTTTATCTAAAAATAGAATTTAAAAAATTCTTTGTTAAATTTAGTTTCCATTTTCTAAATAAAAAATAGAAGTTGCGTGTGGGTGTGTGTGTGTGCGCGCGTGCACATGTGTATTTGCCTCTCTGGTGGTATTACTTATGCACATTTATGGTCTTATGCTGGAGTTGGATAGTTTCGTATTGCTTTCGGGAAAGGACAGCAACAACACTGAAATTTTTGGTGTCAGAACGTTCCCCCTTTATTTACTGCAGGCTGAGCCAACAAACCTTATTATTCCCCATAAACAACAGCAACAACAAAAAAGCACCCCATAAAAATTAAATTGTGAAACCTGAATTATTTATGTGATTTCATTTGTTGGATGCATTTTGTGCCACTGAGCCTAGCTTCTTTCTAATGTCATAAGACCATTAGGAACTGTAATAATCTTCAGGGGATTTATCAACCCTTGCAGAATGGGGTGAGAGCCAAGGAAGGAGATTAAGGATACTGGTGAAATTAATCAAGCTTTTCTCCTCGTACGGGCCAAGAGCATGCGGTCGGTTATGATTCAAGCATTTTACACAGTAGGAACACAATTTGACCACTTCCATATGTTGAGTGTAGAATTATGTTAGTCTTTCCCAAAAACAATCCCATAAAAATGTCGATACTTGAGTGGACTACTAGCTTTATTCACTAAAAGGGGAGTTTACATACAGAAAGTGAATGAGTGTTGATACTCATTAGCTCACTGGGAGACATTACATTTTAATCCCACTACCGAAGCCAGGCTGGCTGATGTACACCAAGAAGACATGGGGAGATGTGGATACAGAGATGCTCATACATCACTGTTTTCTTGACCATAAAAGGAGCTGGCATATGTTCCCTTGTGAAATCTGAACGGGCTACAGTCAGTGGCCTCGAAATATGAGCTTTTCCTTCTCACTTGAGGCAATGTTGAAGCTTTCTGGAATAGATAGAGGCCATCACTCCAGTCCTAACACAAAATGAAAGCATCATTGTGGGAGCAATTTTGAAAATGTATGAACTTCATAAAATGTTCCATTTTCCGCATTGTGAGTTTGGCTGCACAATCAGATCATCAGAGATCAGGAAAACTACCTTATGAAGGCCCCAACCCTGTTTTTCCTATTTGTATGATGCTAATAGAGAATAAGGCATTTGCCATATAGCATATTTATCAATAATGAGACAGGAAATAAATACATCACCTTATATTCCATGCAAAACATGGCATTTTATATGCCAGGCAAGACCCAAGAATGAGGTAGCCAACAATTTCAGAGATATTTTTCAATGAAGTCATTACGTATTTATCACCAAAACCATGTCTCCAATTTCCACATAACGAGGCTTAAAAATACTCTTCATTAGGTCCACAGTAAAAGTGTCTGCCTCATCAGATGAATAAAAAGAAAACTTGGAATATAAATTTGCTCGTTACTATTTCTTGTTTTGTTTTGTTTTTTTTTTTTTCAAAATGAACCACCAGCTCCAATATCACTCCAAAACAAACAAAAAAAAAAAGAAACAAACATAAATGTCAGAAACAAACTGACCAGTGGATGCGACACTTTCCAGCCTTTCCTTCAGATACCTCAGTAAAACAAACATGGGTGGCTTTCAAGAAAAAGCAGATTTATTTTTGAAAGGCTCTGACTTTGGGTCATCAAGAACACGGAGAACCTTCTATTTTCTCCCCAAAAGAGTTGAGAGACCCCTGATGGTTCCCAATGGAGGACATAGCACATACCTGTGTCTTGATTGGTCAGGCCATGGGCTCACACGTGGTATTGAAAGAAACCTGGTAAACGACGCGCAAGTGAAAAGCCACGAAAAGTTCTCCAACTTGGCGAAAGAGTTTGGAGTTGTTCTCCAGTTGACTGCCACAATTTCCTCAAGGGAACTGCTAATTTTCTGATGGGAGAGCTATCTTTTGTTCTGCAGAGACCCCCACACACCCCAACTCAAGTCAACACTCAAATAACATAGATATGGGGTGTTTTGTTTGTCGGGGGGTGTGTGTGAGAGAGTGTATCTCACACACAGAGGTGGTTCTACAACCTAATTCAACCTGGGGGTAGAAGAGGAGGAGGAAGACAGAAATAAGATGTTTTTGTTTATTTTTTTTATTAATAACTATTTTTAGAGCAGTTTTAGTTCACAGCAAAATCGAAGGTAACGTACAGATTTTCCACATACCCACTATCCCCCCCTTATGCCCACCCTTTGTCAACACGCACACTGGTCCTATTTGTTACAGTGATGAGACCACACTGACACGTCATCATCACACAGAGTCTGTAGATGACCTTAGTGGTCACCCTCGGTGTTGTCCATCCATTCTGCGGGTTTGGACAAATGTATAAGGACGTGTATCTACCAATAATATAATCATACAGGGTATTTTCTCTTTTCCAAGTTTATTTATTTATTCTGAGAGAGAGAGAGAGAGAGAGAGAGAGCAGGGAAGTGCAGAGAGAGAATCTCGAGCGGGCTGTGCAATGTCAGTGCAGAGCCCGACACGGGGCTCGATCTCACAAACCATGACCTGAGCTGAAACTGAAAGTCAGACGCTTCACTGACTGAGCCGCCCAGGCACCCCTCACACAGTGTCTTCTCAACGCCCAAAAAATCCCCTCTGCTCCTGTTCATTCTTACACACACACACACGTACACACACCCCTGACAACCACTCATCTTTTAGTGTCTCTAGTTTAGCCTTTTCCAGAATAGTCATAGAGTTGGGATCATGCTGCTGTAACCTTCTTAGATTATTCACTTAACAATAATATTATTCACTTAACAATAATATTATTCACTTAATATTATTATTCACTTATCAATATTACTATTCACTTAATAATATTATTCACTTGATATTATTATTCCCTTAACAACATTATTATTCACTTAACAATATTATTCACTTAACAATATTATTATTCACTTAACAATATTATTATTCACTTAACAATATTATTCTTCACTTAACAATATTATTATTCACTTAACAAGGTGCACTTAAGTTTCCTCCATGTCTTTTCATGATCTGATTGCTCATTTCTTTTTAGCGCTAAATAACAAGTCTATTTTCTGAAAGGACCACAGCTTATTTATCCATCCACCTGCTGAAGGATATCTTGGTTGCCTCCAAGGTTTTGGCAATTATGAATAAAGCTCTATAAACATTCATGTGCAGGTTCTGGTGTGGAATTGTTACTTTTCTAAGCTTCTTATTTGAAAATAGTCGCAGATTCACAGGAAGTCACAAAGATAACACAGAGAGCTCCCGTGTACCTTTCGCCTGGTTCCCCCCCGACGGTTGCCTCTCACACACTCGCAGTGCAATGTCAAAAGCAGGAAATAACCTGGGTACAACATACGTGCCTAGTTTTATGTCACTTTGTGCAGAATTGTGTAACCACCACGGGTTCTACCAGACACAGGATATTTTATCACCGCAAACGCCTCCCTGGTACTACCCTGGTGAATTGGATCCTGGTGAACGTATCCAAAGATACGTATCTTTGGATACGTTCAATTCTTCACCCCCATACCCGGGGATGTAACCTCGTTTGGAAATAGGGCCAAGGACCACCAAGGATTGCCAGCGACCACCAGAGACTGGGAGAGGTAAGGAAGGATCCGAATCCTCCCTCGCAGGCTTTGGAGGGACCGTGGCTCTGCGAACACCATGGTTTTGGACTTCTGCCCTCCAGAATGGTGAAGGAGTAAATTCCTGTTGTTTTTAGGCACCTGCTTTGTAGTCGTTTTTTACGGAAGCCCTGGAAAACGAGTGCATATCTCTTCTTAGCCACGCCTACCTCCTCTGCTCCCCACCCCTCTCCTTAGCCCCTGGCAACCACTACTCCATTTCCCTTCTCTCTAATTCTGTGGTTTTCAGAATGTTATGTAAATAGAATTATACCGTAAGTGACCTTTTGAGATGGGTGCTTTTTCACTCAGCATAATGCCCTTGAGATCCGCTCAAGTTGCTGTATCCACAGTCTGTTACGGTTGGTGGCCCAGGGACACTCCCTGGTAGGGATGTGCCGGCACCTGATTAACCATCAATCTACTCAGGGACACTTTGGTTATTTCCAGTTTGGGGCTATTACAATCCAAGCTGCTTTAAACAACTACCTACCTTCATTAGTGCTTCATTAGGCATAAGTTTTCATTTTTCTGGAATAAATGCTGGATTACACAGTAAATGTATAGTTAGTTTTTCAAGAAACCGCCACACTGTTTTCCAAAGTGGACCATACCATTGTATATTCCCACCAGCCATGTATGAGGGATGTAGGTTCTCCGTGTAGCTGCCAGAAGTTGGCGTTTTTTTATTTTAGCTGATATAGCAGTTATGTAATAATAATTCACATGGCTTTTAAACCTGAATTTGCCCAAGAGCTCGCGATGCTGAACATCGTTCCATGTGCTTTTTTGCCACTAAAAATCCTTTTCAGGAAAACATCTCTTCATGTTGTTGGGCCATTTTCTAATTGAATTGTTTGTTTTAATGTTAAGTTTAAGAGTTCTTTATGTATTCTCCATACTAGTCCTTTGTCAGATATGTGGTTTACAAATACTTTCTCTGTCTGTAGCTCATCTACCCAGGGTCTTTCTCTCAACAGTCTTAAAGCTCTTATCAGAGTCCTTTACAGGGCAAATGTTTTTAACTTGATGGAGTCCAGTTTATGGTTTATAATTTTTTTTTCCTTTTCTGGATTATGTTACTGATGTCATATCTAAGGACTCTTCACCAAGTCCTAAGTTCCGAAGACTTGTTCCTATGTTACTCTCTAAGAATTTGATAGTTTAACATTTTATATGTAAATCTATGACCCATTTTTAATCCTTTTTTGTATAAGGTATGAGGTTGAGATTCCTTTTTTTTTTTTTTTTCATTTTACCTATAGATAATTTCTCCATGATTTCATTTATTTATATCCTTTTTACTCTAAAATTAAAATAAATCAGGGGCACCTGGGTGGCTGAGTCGGCTGAGCATCCGACTTCAGCTCAGGTCATGATCTCACAGTTTGTGAGTTCGAGCCCCACATCGGGCTCTGTGCAGACAGGTCAGAGCCCAGAGCCTGCTTCAGATTCTATGTCTTCTCTCTGTCTGCCTTCCCCACTCTCACTCTGTCCCTCTCTCTCTCTCTCAAACATAAAATAAAACATCAAAAAAATTAATTAAAATAAATCAGCTTTCCTCATTTTTGAGAGTTGTATAATAACTCCTATAACAATAAATGTAAGGACTAGTGAAAACTGAATGTCTAAGAAATAAATACTTGTGTGGAGCTCGTGATTGTTTTTAACTTTTATTTAATGATTTTGGCTGCTACAGCTTTAGAAATACATACCAACATAACGAGTTGCTAACAAGGTTTGCATCACCCAGGAGTTGATCTGAATCAACCTTAGCAACCTAGATGCTTAGTGCAGGTGCATATAAACCTAGAATCATGAGTTTTCATATCAGGAAACTACTTCTGGAACAAAGCAAGATATAAGAAGACGTTCTTTGAAAGCATAGGAAATTAGTATGTCATCTGGGAAGGAGTTAAGAATAATCAAAAAACCAAGGATGAGAGGTCTGTATGGGCACAGTGGTTTTCTTCCTAAGGGAGCAAGGCTGAGACACATTGCCAGCACTGTCCCCTCTGAAAGCTAAGTCATTTATCTCCCCTGGATCCCAAGCATCATCTCAATCTCTACAAGAACCTCCTTTTGGAATTGCCCTCAGTCATGTAAGAAACTACCAGGAATTATTTCTTTAAAGTCATGCACATGCAACACACACACACACACACACAACTATCAAAAATGTTGACACACTAGTCGGACATTCCTTATTTACCATAATTGACGGAATCTGACTTCTGACTGCAAAATATCAGCTCCACTTTTTAATGTTTATTTATTTTTGAGAGAGAGAGAGAGACAAAGTGTGAGTAGAGGAAGGGCAGAGAGAGAGAGGGAGACACAGAATCCGAAGCAGACTCCAGGCTCTGAGCTGTCAGCACAGAGCCCGACGTGGGGCTTGAACCCATGAACCATGAGATCATGATCTGAGCTGAAGTTGGACACTTAACTGACTGAGCCACCCAGGTGCCCCTTTGGTTAAATTTTTTTTAAAGATTGGGCTTTTCTTAGAAGAAAGAGAAAGAAGGAAGGAAGGAAGGAAAGAAGGAAGGAAGGAAGGAAGGGAGGAAGGAAGGAAGGAAAGAAAGAAGGAAGGGTGAGAAAGAGAAAGAAAGAAAGAGAGAGAGAGAGAGAGAAAGAAAGAAAGAAAAAGAAAGAAGGAAAAAAAGAAAGCAGAAAGGAAATACAGACTTACATAGGTTGTCTCACTTTGGAAGTATGCACCCTTCCAAAGGGATTATCTTAAAGACAACCACTTTTTAGTGTATAAGTTTGAGTATGTCCTTTTAAAATCCAGGGGCGCCTGGGTGGCTCAGTCGGTTGGGCGTCCGACTTCGGCTCAGGTCATGATCTCACGGTCTGTGAGTTCGAGCCCCGCGTCGGGCTCTGGGCTGATGGCTCAGAGCCTGGAGCCTGCTTCCCATTCTGTGTCTCCCTCTCTCTCTCTACCCCTCCCCCGTTCATGCTGTGTCTCCCTCTGTCTCAAAAATAAATAAAACGTTAAAAAAAATTTAAAAAAAAAAAAAAAAAAAAAAAAAAAAAAAAAATCCATAAACACTGCTTTTATTTTTTTGAAAAATGGTAATATTTAATTAAACATACTTGGGAAAATTTACCTGATTAATTTTTCTTTTTAAAAAATGCATTCTTGGGGCGCCTGGGTGGCTCAGTCAGTTGAGGGTCCGACTTCAGCACAGGTCATGATCTTGCGGTTTGTAATTTCGAGCCCTGCGTCCAGCTCTGTGCTGACAGCTGGGAGCCTGGAGCCTGCTTCGGATTCGGTGTCTCCCTCTCTCTCTGCCCCTCCCCTGCTCCTGCTCTGTCTCTCACTCTCTCTCAAAAATAAATAAACATTAAAAAAAAATTTTAATGTGTTCTTTCCAGGTTTCGGTCCAGCTAGAGACACCCCCTTTCCAGTATTATTTTTGGAGCTTTATATATTTTCCTTGGCCAGGAGAAGAACATTGTGGTTCAGTGAAATTACATGGGCCAGACTTTTATATAAAACGAGTGGATAACACACACATTTATTTTGGCCCTTTCGTGAACTCCCACTGCAAAATATGGAAAAAGATGTTTTGAAAGATATAAACTCGCAATCATTTTTTTTTAAATAGCGTAGGAAAGAAAAGCAGCTACGTTTTTGGAAGCTATGCAGAGGGAGTCCCGTTTCCAGAAATAAGGCACACCGGGTGATTCAGATTATCTTCCCCTTTGAAAGTAATAAAAGGATGATTGAACTTCTAACGCAGTTCATTTTAAAGTTACTGGCCAGGCGACAGGGTAATAAGTGATTGTCAGGGTGGACAACACGCTGGGGCCCCAGAGACGTTAGCCAAGCACAGAACAACTTTTGTCCTGTGGGCACCGGCCAGACCAAGCAGAAAGGAACCGAAATTTCATGAGTTCTTAAGGTCTGGCTACGTACAGAAGCAGGGGCTTCACCAGGAAGTCCTGCCCCGGGAAAGCTGGGGTCGGAAAGCCCAGGTTCTCGGTCGAATCTCCAGCGAGACAGATGTAAACCCCATCCTGAAACGCACAGTCCACTCGTGCCCTCGGAGCAAAAGGGAAGATGCCCTAGACCCCATAAAGGGCAGGTAGGAAACACAACGAAACAAAGGCGAAACCACGAACCTGCCACAAAAGCAAGCTTATCGCGAAACGTCGCAGTCTGGCTCCTCCAGACCAGGGACAGGTCGGAGTGAGGCTCTCTGTCCGCAGCAGCATTGGGCGAAGGTACCAGGGGCAGCGTCAGGGTGACAGACGGACGCACGGATGGGGAGGGAAAGAACAAAGGGTGTGCCTTTCCGACGGCAGGACTGCGCATGTGGACAAAATGCAATACTGAAGTTAGGAAGGGAATCGGGCTGTTGTGGCTCCAACAGCAGAGGCAGAATGGGCCGTGGAGGGTGAGGGCAGGGGATGCGGCCGGGGCCTCGGGGAGGGTGTTTGCATGGAGTTGTCAGCTTGAAGGAAATGAGTGGATCTTGTGGGAGGGGGTAGCTTTGTGTGACTCACATCTTTAAAAAAATGAACCCACTTTCTTCGCTCCAGGAAGGCGAGGAGGAAGCCAGGAGGAAGCGAGGGGCTGTCAGAAGCGAGGGGCTGGGGGCCGAGGTCAAGGGCACCCGTGGGTTCGGCTACGGGATCCGCAGGAACCATAAGGCCTGATTAGATGTTGGGTCTCAGGCCATCAAGGATGACTTTTAAGCCGTGTCTTTAATAAAAGGTAGGTAATAATACTATTGACAGAAATGAGGAGGTTGGGAATGAAGACTTGTGAGGTAGCGACAGCACAATGACCGTGTGAGACTCTCGTCACAAGCGGGAGGGTTCCTGAGCGAGCGGATGTGTGAGTGGGTCCCCACACCAGGGATGTACCTCTGGGATTTCCCAGTGTGGAGCTGGTGGTTAAAGTCACGGCTTTAGATGAGCCCTGCTCTGGGACGGCACGTGGAAAAGAAGCAGGGATGGAAGGAAGGGAGTCCTGCACAGGCCAATAGCTCGGGGAGGACAGGGGCGGCCGGCGGGGCAGGAGAAAACCGTGGCAAGGTACGCTCGGTGACCCGGTCTCAGTGCTGCCGCCACGGCGGGCCGGCAGGTGACCGGGAGCCCCGTGGCCTGGACAGGTGGTTTCTGGGAAGCTCCGGGAGCAGCCACGTGCTTACAGTGAGCTGGGGGGAAGGGGGAAGAGGGGACCCAGAGACCATGAGTCACAGAAATCACATTTTGTGAGAATGGAGGCAAGGGGCGGTGTTGGAGGGAGGGCCCCTCTCTGGGCGGTACGAGATGTTCCTGCATCCTGGAGGAAGCAGGGGACACGGGGTGACCGTGGCTCAGGCTTGGAGAAAGCAGGGAGGACGAGGGTCGGTGTCGGGCAGTGGAGGGCAGACGTGGAGGACAGGAGCAAGCACGGACGTGGCCGGGCGGGATCCTGTCCTGCTGCAGGGGTGAGGAGGCAGGGTAGTGAGTAGGGCCCAGTGAGGACCGTGGGTCCCACCCTGCGTGGCGCCTCTGGCCTCAGTCTTACACGGGCCCTCCAGAGTGGCTGTCCGTGCGGCCCACTACCAAGGTCCAAGGCCGTCAGCCCCTCTGCCACGTCAGCTTCCAGAAGCAGGCAGACAGCAGAGCCTCTCTTCCTCCACCTTTCTGTTCGATTCGGGCCCTCGGTGGATGGGATGACGCCCCCACACTTTCACACACTGCCGGTCCCCAGGTCCCCACGCCGGGCTCTCCCGGGAACACCCTCTGTGACACACCCGAAATCATGCCGGACCAGCCGTCTGGGCATCCCGTGGCCCCAACAAGTTGACCATAAACTTAACCAGCACAACACGCTGCCTAGCCACACGAGTGCGTCTGGCAGGTGCAGAGTAGCTGGAAGTGACCCTACGACCTCCGGGCCTGGCCCAACAGACACCACCGGCAGCAGCTGCCTGCTGGCCAGGTGGTGAGGACCGGGGCGTCTGGGCAGGTCCACCTCCGAATGGGGGCGCTCAGTAAGGTCAAGGCCCTCCCAGGGTCAGGGGGAGCCTCCTTGCATCCCTCCGGGGCCTGAACAGAGGGAAAAGGCTGAGAAAGGAGAACCCGCCCTCTTTTTTCTGCATCACTGCCGGGGTCACTGCTGGGAGGGGACAGCTCCTCTCATCTTCCCGGAGCCTGGACGGGGACTTACACCCTCGGCTTCCCGGTTCTCAGGCCTTCGGACTCAGACTGGGTTCTGCACCGCTTTCCTGGGTCTCCGGCTTGCGGACGGCCGACAGTGGGAGCTCTCAGCCTCCCTAGTCACATGATAAATCTCTCTCATAGATATGATCTACGTATGCGCATGTGTCCTCGTCTATATAGTGTATTATCCAGATACACCCTGCATGGATACATATCTTCCTGGTCCCCTTTCTCTGCAGAGCCATCGGCTGCCTCTCTGCCCGCCTCCCAGGAAGGGGAGAGAGGACAGTGACGTGACAGCGGCTTCCCACACCGGTCCCACTGTGGGCTCACGCGGTGGCCGGGGGGCAGCTTCTCTTTGGATTTCAGCCCCTTCGTCTGCATTAGGACTACGATGGCCTACACTACGTTCGCTGCTTGTCGTACAACCAGACACACGGAGAGCCCTGGAGAGACGATGGACACCACGCACAGAGGGGGCGTTGCGCACACTGGGTTTACGCCGGGTGGTGTTGTGTTCAGAGAGTCACAGAGCAAGCGAAGCCACGTCGCAGATTTTAGCCGTCGGGGCGTCACCTGTACAACGTATTCACTGTGTGCAGCTCGGTCCTTTGTAGTCATCGGAAACGAGACCCCTGCTGGAAAGCCGAATATTTTCGCTGGAGAGTTCATGCGGACTCGTTCTCCTACGTTTATTGAATAAAAGGCTGATTCCAGAGAGAACTGAGCTGACAAATTCTTCAAAACAAGCGCATGGAGGGCACTCCAGCATATGCCTTCCTTTGTGTACTCCTCTGTGAGAGACTCACATCTTCTCTATTTAAAAACAGATTTCCTCGGGCGCCCGCGGAAGGAGGGTGATAACACGCGTGTGCATTGCAAACACCCCCAGGTAAGAGTGGGGGGAGCTCGCGGGGGCCCCACAAGACCGGCAAAACTTTGTGTGGGCTGAAGGGCCCTCACGGAGGAGATTTAAATCAGGGAAGCGTCAAAGAACCTCACACACGGTGATCGCCCCCCAAGGCCAAGTTGAAGCAAAAGACCTTATAGGTGCTTTGTATCAAAGAAAAGCTTTTATCAGCCTTCTGCGGCTTCTATTTAACTTGCCATCGTGATTGTATTCTTCTCCGACACCAGGATTTTTCATGCGGGTGTGAGAGGGAGAAGACAGGACGGATGGTCAAAATGTCAATAGAGAGGGGGCTTAAGGAATCGTTTTATTTTATAACAGTTTAAAAAAATCGTATTGCTTAGGGGAGTTGCATTTCTCATGCCTAAGTTTTAGCAATAATGTTTTTCTTTTTTTAATTATTTTGTTAATGTTTATTTATTATTGAGAGACAGAGCACAAGCAGGGGAGGGGCAGAGAGAGAGGGAGACTCAGAATCCGAAGCAGGCTCAGGCTCCGAGCTGTCAGCACAGAGCCCGACGCGGGGCTCGAACTCACAAACCACGAGATCATGGCCTGAGCCAAAGTCGGATGCTTAACCGAATGAGCCACCCAGGCTCCCCTAGAGGTAGTACTTTCCGATGGGAATTTATTACAAGCAAATCTTGTGCTTGTAAGTTCTTCTCAGATTTCACATGCTCATTAAGTTAGGAGGATCTGTTGATGCTAATGTGAGGAGAATAGAAATCACACCAAGCAGGCAGCACTCGCTGTTCCGACCAGCCTTCCGCGAGGATCCCGACATCCACTCAGGGAACGAGAACAGGGTCCATCCCGTCAGGATAATCTCTCTGAGGGACTCTGCCCCTTAATCAGTTGTTCGCTCTTGCACAAATGGTCCTTTCCAGCATGTGCATTGCTTGCTGCCTCCCTTCTTCAGCCTCCCTCCAGCCTTCATGCCCATCAACACTTGTGCCTACGTGTTGGCCACAAAAACCTTCTCAAAGATATCGTAAATGGCAGGGTGATTGGTGTTGCCTCTGCCCACAAGGACTGCCGATTTCTATTTGCTAAGTTGTTTGGTCATTAGCGAAATCCATGTGAGATGTGACAACAAATGAGTGAAACAAGAAATGATCTGACTCACACTATAATCCAAGGGCCAGGATGGCTCAGTTGTTGGACACCTCCCTCTATTTTTCCAATCATTGGTGGTACAGAGTGTCACAAACACCTGAAAGAATGGCCAGGGGAGAGAAATTCACTCCATTGGACCCATTCAAACATCCTGAGACTTCGGTAGATGCTTCTCATTCCTTCCTTCTCCAAGTAGATTATAGAATCTCTCAAAGCAGAATTGGGAGCATTTCATGGCCAGATGGAAATCTGATGGGTTTCCAAGTCAGTTTCCTCTTTAGTCACCAAAACCTACATCCTTATTCACTGTGGTCATAGGGCTTTGAATACATAAATCCATCCAGATGGGCATGTGACCCCAGAGCCTAGGCTTGGGACCCCAGGGATGGACATGGGACCCCAGAGATGGGCATGGGACCCCAGAGATGGACATGGACCCCAGAGACTGGGCATGGGACCCCAGAGTTGGACATAGACCCCAGAGACTGGGCATGGGACCCCAGAGATGGACATGGACCCCAGAGACTGGGCATGGGACCCCAGAGTTGGACATAGACCCCAGAGACTGGGCATGGGACCCCAGAGATGGACATGGGACCCCAGAAACTGGGCACAGGACCCCAGAGGTGGACACAGGACCCTAGAGACTGGGCACGGGACCCCAGAGACCAAACATGGGATCCCAGAGACTGGGTATGGGACCCCAGAGATGTGCATGGGACCCCAGAGATGGACACAAAACCCCAGAGATGGACATGGGACCCCAGAGACTAGGCACAGGACCTCAGACACTAGGCACGGGACCCCAGAGATGGACATGGGACCCCAGAGATGGACACAGGACCCCAGAGTTGGACATAGACCCCAGAGACTGGGCACAGGACCCCAGAGGTGGACACAGGACCCTAGAGACTGGGCACAGGACCCCAGAGACCAAACATGGGATCCCAGAGACTGTGCATGGGACCCCAGAGATGTGCATGGGACCCCAGAGATGGACACAAGACCCCAGAGATGGACATGGGACCCCAGAGACTGGGCACGGGACCCCAGAGATGGACACAGGACCCCAGAGACTGGGCCCAGGACCCCAGAGATGGACACAGGACCCCAGAGACTGGGCACGGGACCCTAAAGATGGGCACGGGACCCCAGAGATGGACACGGGACCCCAGAGACTAGGCACAGGACCTCAGATACTAGGCACGGGACCCCAGAGATGGGCACAGGATCCCAGCGATGGACACAGGACCTCAGAGATGGACACGGGACCCCAGCGATGGGCACGGGACCCTAGAGATGGGCATGGGACCCCAGGGCCTGGGCATGGGACCCCAGGGCCTGTGCATGGGACCCCAGAGACTGGTCATGGCACCCCAGAGATGGACACGGGACCCAAGAGATGGACACAGGACCCCACAGACTAGGCATGGACCCCAGAGATGGGCATGGGGACCCCAGAGACTGGGCACGGGACCCCAGATATGGGAATGGGACCCTAGAGATGGGCACGGGCCTCAGAGACTGGGCATGGGATCCCAGAGATGGGCATGGGGACCCCAGAGACTGGGCACGGGACCCCAGATATGGGAGTGAGACCCTAGAGATGGGCACGGGGACCCCAGAGATGTGCACGGGACCCCAGAGTTGGGCACGGGACCTCAGAGACTGGGCATGGGACCCCAGAGGCTGGCAGCATTATGCAGTGCGGCCAGCCCTGTGCACCTATGTGGACGAGAGACCCTTCCTTCGTTCCCTGATACCAACTTAATGAGTCACATTTCTCCCAACGCTAGCTTGCTGGCTCCACACTAAGGAAGACTGGCCACGTTCTTTCTTTCCTACATTGTGCTGAGCAATTAAAAGTGAGGAAGAGAAAGGGAAGTGTCTGAAGCAACCACATGAGAAGCAGGATTATGGAGAGCCGGTCCCCTCCTCACCCTCCCCCCCCCCCACCCCGGCCAGCAGGGATGTCACTGTTCCTGTAATCACAGAGCCTGGGTAGTTAAGAAGACGTGTGGATTTTGCTTTAACCTAATGAAGCTTTGCCGTTTTTAAAGGACATCACACTGTGATCGCCACGGTTGCATTAAAAGATAATGGTAGCCGGTGCTCTGCGCGTTATTTTTAGCATGAAGCATAACGTAAATTCTCAAGTTCGACAGCATGACCCTCATGCCTCCCGAGGGTCTCATTAAGATGAGATGTTTCCCTCTAGAGGTTAACTCGGTAAGCAGTGTTTAAACTTTTTAATCAGGCTACCCTGAGTTGCCATACAACAAACGGTTTTGAAAACAAATCTTCTGTCAGACTGCGGCTGGCACCGTGACAGTAGAATCCCAGTGACTTAAAATGTAGGGACGAAATGATCTTTGAATGAAGGGTGTTTAGAATTTTCAGCGCTCTAATTAAGAAACAAGAAGGAACGTATCCAGCTAGAAGGTAACCACCGCATCAGATTCTACGCTTTTGAAGAAGCCAGGATCCACGTGATGGCATTTTACCACGTAATGAAGTTGTGAATATTAATCCTGATTTTGAATCCAGGTTGGGTATTAACTGCTTCCAATAGAAAGGGCTGGGATCCTGAGAATGAGACCACTTTTACGAAATTCGTCAAAATTGTTTTTATAACTGGCAGACCAGCAAACCTGAAATAAAACAGTGCCCCTTCCCCCACGCTATTGACATTTCAATATCCTACACGGGTGTTGGTTGCTGACAGCATCCTCGGAGTGTCCTCGTGAATAAGTCCCTAAAATGCCAAATAAATAAAAGTCATTCTAGGATGGATAAGATATTGCATTTCCTGAGGTTGAAATGAAACTTACTTCATCGAACTGTGGAGGAGTGAGGCTACTGGTCTACCCACCCGTCTCCAGCTCCAAAGCTTTTCCATTCTGGGGCGACCCTGGGAGCCCCACTCCTCTGCAGATGAATAAGACAAGCCCGGCGCCAGCCCAGGATGCTGACCTTGACCCCGCAACCGTGAGGGTGTTTGTGTTCGTAGATGGCAGCTCAACAGAGACCAGGCTGCCGGGACCCGTTCTCGGGTTTTTCTGTACATCCTAATGCTCTCTGCCAACGAGGTGGTCTGCTTTGCTAACACACGGCCCTTCCTTCTGACGATGACGCCCATTTCAAACCTCTGACTTTCCCACGTGGTTCAGTCGTGCCACTGACCAGCCAGTGCCACCATGGATCAGAGTAGCAATGGAGAGACCAAAATCCATAAGACGTTGTGAAATTCTTTATGAGCCAGGTCTGCCCCGGATCCTGACTTGAGTCTGTTGGTCTAGCTTTGCAAATTAATGAGTGATTTGACCCCACGAGGCCGATATCTTGAGCCAGAGTCACTTACGAGCTCTCCAAATGGATTGGTAGTGATACCGTATTGTTGTCAAAGGATGAAGTCAGAACTGTGGTCTCCTCCAGAATAAATGGTCTTAGGGCAAAAGCGACGTGCTCAAAGATTCTCAAACTTCAGAGTCCCGGGGTACGCTCCTTGAATCAGGCAGACCGGAGTCTGGACTCCCCTTGGTGACATGGTCATGTCCAGCTGACAAGAGGTTCACCAATGATAGGCTACCCCTGGCCGTAGGATTACATCACATCCAGGGTCATTTTTCACGGTGCCTCAGTTTTAGTAAGGAAACAATGTATGCCTACACTCTAACATCCAAATGTGTGCATGTTTATTTCAAATGCTTTGAGCAGACAGACCACATTAACTCATTCCTTCAACAACAACAAAAAGTGTGTTTGCTGCCTCCTATGATGCAGGCACCGGAACGAGATGTAAGATAGGAACTTGGACACATGCCATATCCAGACATCTCTCAAGGCCCAAGGGCTCCGAACATTAGGTAAGTGTAGACTGAATTGACTTGCTCATGACGTACCTCCATTTATGGGAACTATACCATCCACTGTCACTCCTGAGTATGGAAGGGAAAAAGAATTAATAAGGGGAGGCATGTCTGCACCTTGAGTGAAGTTCGGGTCCGTCGGAAAGCCTCATGCTGTGGTCAAGACCAGACCACATCTAATCCGGCAGAGCAGGGGGAGAAAACAGACATGTGTCCACCTGTCACGCAGGAAAATCTAATTGCCCTGAGAAGTAACACGCGGCTCAGTAAGTTAGACCAGAAATATATTTCCCCGCCTTACCAGATCATCACCCTTGATGCATGTTAATACCGTCAGAACACAAAGTCTAGGCCGTCTCTTCAGGCAAGACTAGGAAAGTCTTGGGTTCGTACTCAAGGTCAGACGAGTAACATGCAGGTTACCAAGGGTCCTTGAGATAAAAAGGATTTAGCAGTAACAAGAGAAACACGGCACGAATGGCATGTTGAGCACGCCACACAAGCCCAGAAAATCCCACTTGGAATTCTTAGGGTTTCGTTAACTCTCATCCTTATTCTGTGCCCATCGCCACGACCTCGTGTGTCAGTCCAGACGGACTAGACCTGTATCTTACACACAGTATTGTCAGTCCTTCGGTATCTACCGGGCTCGTTTTCCAGTTCTAACGTTTTGTATTATTGGTAGTTCCCAACCTCCTTCCACCGTCCCTGGGCCTGCTGCCTCGGTGTCGGCTGCGTGTTTCAGGTACTAGGAATGTGGCCTCTTCGTCTGCTCCTGCTGCTCTGACAGAACAGCGCAGACGTGGGGCTTAGACGCCCCTGGACGTCCAGGATGAAGGTGCTGGTGGTGAGACATTGCTTCTTGGTTCACAGACGGCAGCTTCTTGCTGTGTTGTCCTGTGGGGAAGGGGCGACGGAGCTCTCCGGGGTGTCTCCTGTAGGGACACGAATCCCATCATGCGGGCCCCACCTCATGACCTCATCCCCTCCCACAGGCCCTACCCCCTGACCCCGTCAACGCTGGGGTTCAGGGGTCAGCATCTGCATTTGCAGGGACAGGGACAAGGCATGTGCTCCTTGCCGTACCTCTCGCGGCCCTGGAGCATCCCGTGCACCATCCAGTCCAGGGTGCACACGTTTGCCACGGATGTTCTTGGCCACGGGGTCCGTAAAAGCAGTCAGCAGCTCTGGCCCCTTAAGTGACTCACGGGGCCTCCAGCCACGGTGCTCTGTCCACCACTGGTCGGTTGAGGCTGGGGGCAGAGCACAGAAGGTGGCCCCCACAGCCGTCTCCGCAGCACTGGGGTCCATTTGCATGTGAGAAACAGGTGCACACAGAGGTGATACTGAGGGGGGCAAGCTCAGGCTACTTCAGGTCCCTTAGGATCTTGCACAAAAGCCTCTCACACGTGACATTTTTACAAGTTGGGTTGCTTGCGGTCTGGTCACCCTGCAGCCCTGTGCCAAAGCTCGCCAAGAGCACTGACCGAGAAATCACCAAAGTTGGGGTGCTCAGTGAGGTGAAGTGGAAACATAGGAGCAGTGTTAATGCACCGCAGGGAAGGTGGTATCTGAACCGCTCAACACCCGCGTCCTCTGATGTCTTTCCACCTGCCCGTTCTCATCTCGGGGCTGCTGTCAGCATAGGGAGGAAGAAAAGACCTCATAGGGGAAATACAGACTTTCGTTCAAAGTTGGCTTTTCAGAATGTCTTAGGCGGGGCTGTTCTCACACACGCTTGTGCGTTCGTGTCCTCGCTTCCCAAAGCACCACCGAAAGTAAACGTTCTTCAGCGCTAGGGGACTCCCACCCGGCCCCACCCCTTGTCCTTGGAACGCTCCCCTACGCCCCCCAAGTTCAAGTCTACAAAAACCAAGGAGAACACACACCCACAAGCTGCGGATGCTTCCTACTCTGGTCCCTGCTCCAGATGAAAAGTCACAGATTTCTGGTAAACACCCTGAATGTGTTTCTCTAACTCCACCGCCCCCCCCCCCATGTATTTGTTAGCTCGCTGGTTTATCTCCCATGGCCACGCCACCACCCTCCCCGGATGTGAACCCCCTCAGGACAGAGTCTTATTTGTATAATGTACCTCCCCAAACCACCACATGTCTTTGCACACAGTAGGAATGCAGAATGCAATAACTACTGTGGAATGAATATTTACAGGGATTACACGGGGGGGGGGGGGGAGGGCAAAAGAAAACACTAAGAAACTGAGAAGATGGAATTTACTATTTTTCACCGAATTCTCTGAAGTTTGATTTGTAACAAATCTATAGCAAATAACATATTACTGAAAATGACGAGCCCTGGAAGTAAATGACCCTTCACACAAGAGATAAACCTGTACTGAAAGGGTCCGTGGGGTCGTCTCAGGCTCGAGGAGGAGATGGGGCCGCTTAAGGAGCTGTTCGCCGTGCCCCAACCCCTGCCCCCCAGAGATGTGGCCACTCGAGGTCCAAAACCGATCCTAAAACTTTCTGTCCCCCCCAGTGCAGGACAGGATTGGGACTTGTGCTTCCAGCTACGTCCCCGTGGGTCACTTGACCTGAGTGCGCTGAACCTAGGTTGGCTGAGGCCACAGATGGACACAGATGGATGACACCACGAAGACATGGCTGCCAGCCACGTGCCACTCCCGAGCAGTGGCCATCGGATAGAGGAGCCTCCCTGTACGTGGTGACAAATAGCTGCCCGTATAAGTGTGGCTTAGATGAATTGTGCTGAGTCATTTACGTGGGTCAGCCCTTGTGGACGCTCTGTCTAGGAAACTGGGCTTTGCCCTCTTGTGGAGAACCAGGGTTTTATGGGTTGGTTCTGCTGGGAAAAGCGTTTTCTAGGGGAAGAATGGAAATATCAAACAAAGAAAAGGTTCTGAGAAAGGTCAACACTCCGTGTCCTGCTATTGTTCTGTGACACCCCCCCACCCAAAAAAAAAAAACAATGCTTGGTGAAGGGGCCCCGAGGGAGCCCGGAATGTGTGTTCACAAAGCTGCGAGCGGCCAGAGGAAGCCGCGAAGCGAGCAGGTCAGAAGCAGGTGGTACCCGTGAGTCATGTCTGGGCTCCATGTAGAAGCCACAACTTGCAAAATAGGAAGAGGGATGGAAAAGAGAGAAAGAGATAGACAGGTAAAGGGGGGCAAGGGAGGGGGGACAACAGCCACACTCAATTTCTGAAAACGCGACAACATTAATGACCACCGAGACCTGAGAGTCTCCATGTTTTGTAGGAATCGATCTAGAGAACAAACAAACAGAAAAAAACTTTGGCAGGTAGGGAGTTAGGGGATTCAGTTAACGGCGCGATATTTAGCAGAAGGGAGGCCACAGCACACGTGATGGCCTGATTTTGCGGGAGCCGACACACGACGACCGAGGATGTCATTCTCTGGCAAACCGGAAGCCTCTTGGTATTAGCTTCTTACGATGGAGGACTCGAAGGTGCTCCCGCCCTGCCGGCCATTGGCGCCTCTCCCACGTCCTGGGCTTGTAACACTGAGTGGCTAACTGCCCACCCACCGGCCAGAACTCACAGACACATTTGTCTGCCCACCGAGAGCCAGGGATGTCCCCAGGCCTGCTGATGTGGACCCGTGGTGTTTAGGGAGGCTCTCCTCTTGTCCAGAGTAGACCGCAGAGGCATCCAGAACAATAGGAGGACATGGGCAATAAACACGTACAGCGCACCATCAGTTACAGACCGTTAACGAGGGGACATGCATGCTGTGTAACGACCACAGATCACTGCACACCAGGATCAGTTCTGCAGACTACGATCAACACCACAGACCAGGGTCAACACCCACACCAGGGTCAACACCGCACACTGTGTCCGAGCCCTGCCCACATAAGACAGTTGCAAGCGTCCTGTCTCAGCCCTGGGCGCCTCATATCCAAGACTCCTCACTCACCCCATGTTTTTTGTATCTCTTCTTCTTCCCTTTCTTTATTCCCTTCCTTCTCCTGCTTTTTAAGTCTCTGGAGGGGGGAGTTCAGCACATGCTGTGGCCTCTCTGTAGTTCAAATCCGTGTTCTGTACCTTCCTGGCTTGGGCAGGTTTCTAACAAAAATATCCCCGGGGATCTCCAAAGCTGTGCATTGTCTTACCAGCTCTGGTTTCTTTCAAGCTTAATAGAGTGGGGTAGTCTAATATTAAGAAAGTCTTGGTTAAATAAGTATCACCGAATTATTTCCTTTTACTTCAGAAGTTCTTTATCAAATGTGAGTTTGTTTCTCTATTCCGTCTCAAAATAAATTTTTAGAATAGAAGTCAGTGACCCTAATCATCCCTTTAAGAACTACAGACCATTGATATCTTGGGTCATCATTCCTAAAGTAAATCTCATCAACCTTTAAATTAAACCTAGAGCAGGAGTTTAATCTAGGGAGAAGTAGCCTGGGGATATACTTTCGAGATCGGTTTATAACACGATCTATTTTTCCTGCGATTTTGCTCCTGCTTCTAATTATAGAAGGTACCAAAGGAGCAAATGTGTGTGCTAACTGGTCATTCTGATCGGTTGACTCTGGTTGGTTTGAACAGGTGTCCACCTCTTGTCAGCCCTTAAAATATGTAAGTTAGCCACTTGCTGAAAATCAGACACTGCGAGCAGGGCAATTTTTCCTGTGTCTCCGTATTGTGCCCATGCATAAGGAAGGGGGGGGGCAAGAGAGATGGCTTTTCTCTTTAGATAATTATGAACAATCTCCAAATAACCCCTCGACAGCAGAGAGCTTTGATCGACACATTTCTGTTTACAAACTTGTGTTTGAACAGTCAGAATCATTCCCTAGGCAGGTCTCAAGGTCTGTGCCCACAGCTGTGTGCATCTGATAGGGAATCCGCTTGAGTTACCACTGGGGGCGCATAAGTCAGCATCCAAGAAATGACATTTGGAGCAAAGATGAACGATCCCCTGAGCGGACGTTCGTGCTGGTTACGATAAGGCCCTGGAACCTTCCTTCCCTCACTGAGGGCAGGCACATTTGTGTAAAACCAGATTGAATAAAAGGTCTCTCTCTGGTGCCTCAACCAAATCATCTTTCGCTTAGTGTGGTTAAACAAATATTGGCCTGGCTATGTACGATTTAACCTTTTTATTTATTTATTTTTATTTTTTTATTAAAAAAAATTTTTTTAATGTTTATTTATTTTTGAGACAGAGAGAGACAGAGCATGAGCAGGGAAGGGGCATAGAGAGAGGGAGACACAGAATGTGAAGCAGGCTCCAAGCTCTGAGCTGTCAGCACAGAGCCCGACGCGGGGCTTGAACTCGCGAACCGTGAGTCATGACCTGAGCCGAAGTTGGACCCCTAACAGACTGAGCCACCCAGGTGCCCTGGATTTAACCTTTTTAAATGAGCTCTGTGAGTTTGTCTCCCGCCCCCTTTTTTTTTTAAAGCATTTTTGAATCCACGGCTTTGCTTCTTGGAGGAGTTTCTTTCCTGCCAGTCTTCACAAGAAACTCCTGCACTGTACTTTTGATTTGGATGGAACAGTAGGCCCCTCTCCCAGCCACCACATTGTCCGAGAAGCATGCCACGGTAGCGACCACCTCACACAAAGAGAGAAACCACCAGAGTCTCTCTAAGTTGGGATTGAATCAAAACTTGCCAAAGGGACCTCATCCAAGGTGTTGGCCAGGGACAGAAATTCTCCAGGCATATAACATACTTGAGGTGGTGTTAGGAACAATGATTAGATTTTACCTGTTTCTTTAAAAAAAAAAAAAAAAAAAAACTTTTAATGTCTATTTATTTTTGAGGGAGAGAGAGAGAGAGACAGAGAGACAGAATGCGAGCAGGGGAGGGGCAGAGAGAGAGGGAGACACCAAATCCGAAGCAGGCTCCAGGCTCCCAGCTGTCAGCACAGAGCCTAACCCAGGGCTCGAACTCATGAACTGCGAGATCATGACCTGAGCTGAAGTCGGACGCTTAACCTACTGAGCCACCCAGGAGCCCCTTTACCTGTTTCTTTTAGAGCGAACTGAGTTCCAGATGTTACACTAAGTTCATTTCAATATCAGGACTAGAGCTGGGGTTTTCTTTGTGTGAACCATCCTACATTTGGGAGGTGAAAGGAACCCAAATATGACATCCCAAAATATGCCACTTGGGTTACACGGATCATTTTGACCAGAAGGCAATTAAAAATCAATGGATGTATGCAGAAGACTTTTTAGAGCTTCCCTTATTTGACTACAAGCAGAAACTTCAGAAAAATGACGACTACCATAAATCTCCTCTCTAAAGGAGTTTTATAGATCTGAAGAAGGCAGCTCTGAGATGAGTCCACACAAACAAGCCTGACTAAAATAATCTTTATCTTCCACTAGTTTCCCCACATATTCACCTTCCCACAATTTACCGCCCCTAGGAGTCCAATCCCCCTTCCTTTGCTCACTTCTCGATGATTTAGTGCCTTTTCTTAAAATGGTATATAAGCTTCTGAGCCTAACCACATCTTTGGGTTTTCATTGTTTTTCCTATGAAACCCTGGGGCATGAAATAAAACACATTAACATCAATAAAAATGTGTATGCTTTTTCTCCTTCTAATTTGCCTCTTGTCAGTTTAATTAGCATGCCCCAGTGACAAAACCTAAGAGGGTAGAGGAAAACTTCTCCTTCCTCCGTAGGTAGAAATGAGAGGCTTTGGGAGGAGCACAGTGAGGCATTACGTGAGGTGCTCTGGGACTTAGTCCCTACTTCCCACAACCGTGGCCTCTCAGTACTTGTGAGTTACCTCTCTGCCTTGACCACATCTCCAAATTCACTTCCTGCCGTGGCATCCTGTTGAGCCAGAGTTTCACAGAGACAAGGAGTCATCAAGCAATCAATGCTACTTCCTGGGACCGAAAGACCCCGCGACTGCAGGTTGCCCCTTCCCTCCGGGTATCTGTTTACACAGCATTGCCACTGTATTTCTCTGACCCAGTTCAGGTCAGAACACTTATTAGACACCCATGTAGCGCTCTGTGCTTTTTTCTTCAACACAAGTATGACCGTAGACTTGAGCGCTTTCATTCATCAAAAAAAAAAAAGCATCTTATTGACGAATGGCACAGAATTCCACTCTTGTGAGTCTCCCTGGAGGAGACAGACTCACCGAGACAGAAAATGGATGGTGGGGGAGGGGGGTGGGGGAGGGGGGTGGGAGTTAGCGTTTGCTGGGGAGTCTGGTGGGACACCTCTGGTCTGGCTCGGCACAGAGCACACAGAAGTGGCTCAAATGTATTTGTTATGTGAATTAATAATGCGAGTTTAATTGTTTACATAATTTACCACTTTCTCAATTTAATTATCTGACACTGTCTCAGTCCTGGGGCTCCTTTTCCTACCAAGAGAAGAAAGAGAAATGCATCTTTTCTCAGTCTGGGTCTGGTACTTTCAGATCCAAATCTCTCAGCAGGGATTAGCTCAGGAAAAGCACCCAAGGCCCACGGGGCATGCGGAGCCAGGGAGTGTCCACTGAAGCAAATCAACAAAACGCCACTCCACCACTGCCCAGACCTTTCTGGAAGTGTATGAAATGGGCGTGGTCAGCTCCTTCCATCTCCAAAAGCTTCAGAGGCTGTGGAAACCCGATATCGGTGCTCTAGGCTGGGGCTCCGGCTTTCTAGCTGTCTGCAGCATGACCGGTTTGGGGCCCCTGTGAGTGTTAATTTCCTCAAACAAAGAGTGGGGCTGGTGACATCTCTTACGACTTGCGAAAAATCTCATGACTTAACATTGATGGTATTTAGTACAGACCACCCGAAAACACGGTGCCTTAGCAGATTGGCCGTTTCAAGATGAAGGAGTTTGAGGAATGGTGGGTTCACGAAAGACTCTCTGACCTCCCCTGAAGCAGGTCATGGGACCCTCTTGTGACAGGTACCCTCCCTCCACTCCCCTCGAGGACAGGAGCATCCTTATCTCCAAAGACAGGGACGCCGGGCGGAATCCCAACAAGCAGGCCTTGCTGGGTGTGCCCAGTTCACTACTGCAAGCTCATACCTTTCGTCCTGCAACGTTTTCCACGAATGTCCACCTTTTATCATGCCCAGCATAGAAACTGGTTCTCCAGGCTTTCATTTCCTTGTGAGGGCCACGTGCCACATAAAACTTATAATAAATGAACCTGCATGCTTTTCTCTTGTTAATCTCTTTGGTTCATCCCGTTTATAGAGTCCCAGGCGGAGAACCTACGATGGTAGGAGGAGAGTTTTTTCCTCCCCTACAGCATCGAATGAAAAACAGACCACGGCGCTACGCACGCAGTCCTGTGTCACGTTGAAGACGCATGTACACATACTGTGATTACCGTCTGGAAGAGATAAACACGAGCCTGGTGAAAGCGTGGCTGCTGGCGGGTCATGGGGAACAGTTTGGCTTCCGCTTTCGTGTGTTTACTAGATGTTCACAAGGACCACGAGCAAGAGAACCAGAGGTGGGGGGGCTGGCCCAGCCCAGCCCAGTGGCAGCCTCCCTGTACAGGTGACCTTTGTGACTCAGCCTCTCCGGGCAGTGGTCCACAGCTCCCTTGGAGCGAAGCGGGCAGAGTTAACAAAGTGACGTACGAGAGCTCTGAGCACACGCGAGGACCTCAGCTCTGATCAGAAAGGAAGGCGAGGAGGCAAGCATCGTGCTGCTGGGAGACAGGTGGGTGCTTACCGCAAGCGGCCCTGCCCTGCAGGTGCCGTGCTGAGAGTCACTACTTTATTCTGAGAAACGCAAAGGAGATGATAAAGGGCTCCCTCCCCGGAAAAGTTGTGCCTTGGCGCTAATCTTCATTAATTTCCAGTAAGAAACGGCTGCAGCTGGTGGTGGCATTCAGTCTTGCCTGACCCACCTTGTGGGCATAAAGCGTCATCTGCTGTTTCAAACCGTGATGCCACCTTTGCAGTGTGGTTGAAACTGGTGAATGGGAACACACGTGAAGCACCGAACCTTTGGGATCCGTCTTTTCTGCGTCCCCTTGGCCTGGGATGATACGGAGCGGAGAAGCAAAGACCCGATGCCTCCAAGAGCGTGGGTTTGGAGAGGGGAGGGAAGCCCGTGGCTGGTGCAAAACCCCCCGTGATCTTCTACATCTGGCCGTGAAGGGTATGTGTTGGTGCCGGCAGCTTGGTATGTCACTTAATACCCGTGACAAGGATGCCGCACAACTTGGGATGGAGTCCGTGTTACGTCTCAGCTCGGGACACAGCCAGTTAGCCAGAACTCAGTGAACGAGGGCCCAGGTCTCCATTAAGATCCCACAGCGGGGCCCTCACACCGGGATGGGGATGAACTCCGCACCTTGGTCCACGTTCTGGCCAGACCCCTAGGTCTTCAGCTCTGTCCTTCCGCCGGGGTGTGCCAGACAGAGATTTAACGAGAAGACCGTCTGTGCAGGCTGAAGCCCCCCCCCCCTCCTTCTCTTGAACAGCTGGCACATGCAGAAAACCTTCCCACAGCAAACCAGGATGAGACTGTTCAAAACACAGTCTCTGGAGGCAAACTCGGCCAAGACGTTCAGGGCGAATCTCCATGGAGTCGAGAAATGAGGACTGAAAATAGAACTCGAGAAGTCCACGCAGGGAAAGGAAAGAAGGCCTTCGTGTGACTGAGGTTCTCACGTCTGGACTTCCTCAACACGGTGTGTGTGTGGATGCCCACAACCAGCAATGCCTGTCCCTTCCAGGATCCTTCCCCAGAGCCGCCGCAGGCAGAAGAAAAGGGCGTCGTCTCTCGTCTCTCGGTCCGGCCCATCCCAGCAGCCCTGAGCCCTCTGCACGTGCTAGTCCTTCGAACTGAGTGACAGAGGACATGGGGATGAGCTAACTTCACAGCCAGGGGGGCTAAGGCTGGAGCACGGGGGGCATCTTTTTAGTGCAGATCTGTGGTCCAGTCCAGGCACGTAACCTGGGACAGAACCAGCTGCGTCTGCGGGGCTGGCTTCCTTCTGAAACCTCTGTTCCTGTCACCAAGGACTTTCCTTGGCGTTTGCGGCAGGAAGGAGGCCGTGGGTTGGGGGGCGAGCTCTGACCCAGATCCGGCCCTCTCCGTTCACGCTCCCAGTTGCAGGGGTCCCCGGCCTCTCTGCACTTGGCTTATTCCCTCCAAAGCCACCCCTTCAAGCCCTACGAGGAGGGATTTTACTCCCTGTCTTTGGAACGGGAATCAAACTGAGGCACAGAGTGTGTGGGCGGGGCGAGGACGTTGGGACAGAAGGGGCTGAACCCTTCCCACCTCGGGAAGTGGCTGGCTGTGCCTCTGCCTTACTCTCACCGGCCGGGTTCTGGGCTCTGTCCTTCCCTCAGGGCTCGCTGGGCAGGGATTTAACGAGAAGAACCCCGACTTCCCTTGAGCCACCTCACACAAGGAAGGAATTCACACAGCAAACCAGGAGCAGAGTCGCACAGACCAGCTCTCCCCCGACCGTCCAGCCTGGGCCGGGGTGGGGGGCGCTCTCGTGTCCAAAGCACCCCGCTCCTTTACGAACCGACGAAACCACGACATGGTACAAGTCAGTGTATAACTCGGTTCACGTCGGTCTCTTCCCAAGCACATTTATTTTTAACACCATTCTCGCAAACGAGGCTCTGCTGTGTCTCTCCCATCCCTGCCGCCCTGCCCTCCAGGAGCTGTGACTTGTGGTGTTCAGACCCCTCTGAAGATGTGTTCACTCTCTGCGTGGATTCCAACCCGGTCCCATGACGGTGTGGCCGAGCCACTGACAATGAAGGGAGCCTACCCAAGCTTCATTAACATGGGGAGAAAGTGAAGTAGAAATTAGGATTTTCTCTGCATCGCCCTACACCACCAGACAAGGAGTAACCATAGTAACAGATGCTTCGAAAACCCAGAGGTGAGGAAGCCTGGGAAGGAGAACCCCCCACCCCGGCCCCGGAGACCCCGGTAGTCATAAGGAAGCCCAGACACCTCTCCTTTCTCACCTGGGCAGAGATTTAACGGTGGGAGATATTTTCCTCTTTCAGCCAAAATGACCAGGAAGAGAAACAGAAATAGAAACTGCCTTACGAGTAGACGGGTTATTGAAGAGAGAAGAAAATGAAGGCGGGGGGCGGGGCGGGGGAGATAAGACATTCATCAGGGCACACACACCAGATCGAAGGAATAACCTCAGGTTTGAAAACAGACATAAAGTTTGCTAAAAATAGTCGTGGCTGCAAGTGCTGCCAGTGAGATCAGAAATAACACGCCAACCGCTGGGGTCACTTCAGAACAAAAGATCTCTCACCGTGGTGCTGATGGCAGTTCAGCCAAGACTGGCCGCGGACGTGGACCCTGCCGGTTGCCCTGGCACTGGGCCCCTCGGCCTGGCCGTCCTGCCTCTCCTGGGCCTGGAAGAAAGCTCTTCCTGGGAAGGGAGCTCAAGCAGCCCACTCTTCCCAAGGGCCTTTATTATAAACTGTGTTTTTTTAAAAAACTAGAAAATGGTGGCAAATAGCCATCTACTGACTGTATTCCATCAAGGAGGAAAGATGTCGTGGGTTGCAGGGAACGGACTTGCTCCTCGGAACCACCCGGGAAAGGACATCATCAGAGAGGCCCCAGGGCTGAGGATGGTTTCTGGGGTGCCGGAACGGGGCAGGCAGCTGAACGCCTGTGGGCCGTGGACCAGGCTTCTCCCTGCAAGGCCCGGCCCAGGCTCATCGAGCTTCAGAAGGCGGAGGCTCAGTGTTTACCAGAAGCAAATGTGTTGAGTGCTATTCTTCCGACTGGTTCAGCAAAGCCTCTACGTCCAAGGGCATTTCTGCCGTGAGGGCCGGAGCCACACTGCACTGTCCGTGTTGCGTGGATGGAGGAAACAGAGACAATGCACATCCGTGCTCTGCATTCTGAGGCCACAGGAAAGAGCCCTGAGCTGGGTGCCTCCTCACCGTTCTCTCTGTGAGGTCAGGTCTGCTTTGTAAACGCCTGGTACACTTCCACTAAGCACATTTAATCCAGTCTCATCGTGTGGGAGGTACGTGTGTTTGTGGACTCCTGCGGCCAACCCATAGGCAACATGAAATACTGAAAAATTATTTAAAACCAAAGGTCAGTGAGAATAAAATATAATGAAAACTTTCCCCAAAGAAGAAAATTGCCAAATAACTTTGGACCCCTTTAAAAAATAATAGAAGTAGATCAAGGTAATAAAAATGGTGAAAGATTGTGCTATGTAACCAGCAATGAGTAGGCAGGCTATTCAACGATAAAAATGCATAGTCTGGACAACTAGGGGGTGCTGTTCCTTTAGCATTTTTAAAATATATTCTCTGGATAGGACTGGCTAAAAGTTGATCATTAAGTCTCCATTCCAAATCACAGTCTTTTAAGGGTGAAAGAGGGTTTATGAACTCCATTATCTACTTATAATTTACTGAAAATCAAAATTTTATTTATTCCAGAAAAGCAGAGGTACTCAAATTCTTTCATTGGACCTGCTGAAAGTGACATAATTTTGCTCAGAGACCTTGAGTCTAATTCCAGCTGTCTCTCCTTGAGCATAAATGAGATCCACAAAAAGTGGAAGACCCAAGCACATGGGTACATTGATAAACAGGAAAATAATGGATTCCCTAGAGATAGACAGACAGACAGACAGACAAGGTCAATGAGCTCTAATGTCTGTACCTGCTCCGCGGTGTGACCCTGGGTATTCATAAGGAAAGATGTCAGCAAACCCTCAAATAAGAAGTTCTAAGTCTTCAAGATCAGAAACACTCCAAATATTAAGGCTGTCCTCCCTAATTATAAGCTTATAGAAAAAAGAACACAGGAAAGTACTTCTCTTTCCAATAATTTCTTTAAAAAGACAACACACAGATACTTTTAACCAGGTTGTCACTGATGTTTGAACTTCTTTTTTTTTTTTTTTTTTTTTTTTTTTTGCCAAAGAGGTCACCATGCATGTGAAAGCATGGCCACTGCACCTTCTTAAGTGTGACCGTTTTTTTAAATAATGTTTATTTATTCTTGAGAGAGAGAGAGAGAGAGCAGGGGAGGGGCAGAGCGCGAGGGACACAGAATCCAAAGCAGGCTCCGGGCTCTGAGCTGTCAGCACAGAGCCTGCCTGACGTGGGGCTTGAACTCATGAATCGTGAGATCATGACCTGAGCCGAAGCTGGATGCTCGACCAACTGAGCTACCCAGGTGCCCAAGTGTGACCGTTTTCAATGAAGCGCTGATAAACATGCTTGTAGGGAAGGGACTGTGTCCTCAGCCACGTGTGCTTTCCGGTGACGTCTGTCCCCACGTCGCCAAGTGGGGAGCGGCTGTGTTCAGTTGCAGAAGGCAGAGCACACTTTCGGTAGAAATGTAACATAACACTATCGTTGAGCGACACTTTCAAGACTGAATCTGGACACTCATCTTTGAGTGAAGGGCTGGAGTTTGTTTAGCATAAATGGAATGAAGTGAGCCCAGAAAGGGGGAAGGAAGGAGCACATTTTACAGCAGGATACTTTTCTGACTTTGCAACGGACCATATTATGAAAATGAATCCCCCAAAACCGAAGTAGAAGGAGCCACACCGGCGGCAGAAACCGAGATTTCCAGAGCACCAGAGAGCAAGCCAGGTGGGGTGCGGATATGTTACTGTCTTATATTTCCTTCACTCCCAATGGGGGTTCTAGATTTTCTTTCGTACGTCTTTTCTTTGGAATATACAGCACACAGGAATATACAAAGGCAAAACCATGGACTGACAAATAGTTTTCCATTATTTCATTACACGATTTAAATTCTGGCAGTGAGTTAAGATCAATTTAGTTTGTACACTCAGGAGATCTCGTATTTGGGGATTTGATCTGATACATTTTGTAAGCTTTCATAAATATCTATGAAAAATGAAATTTCAGAGCTTATGAAAACTTAAGGCTGAACAAAGCGGAATCAAACAGTTACTATTAAAGATGTCATCAAGTCCTCAATGACACTGGGAAAAATAAGTCAGCAAACTAGGGAGTGTTGGCATGACGTTTCTCCATTGATTGTGTATCAGGCAGAAACAGACCGAGATCTGTCCTGCCTGCCAGTCACCCCTGGGTCTGAAATGAATTACTCTGGAACCTTCTGAATGCGGCTGTGTCACCGTTCATGTTGAAGAGTCTCCAAAGCCCTTGTGGCTTGAGGATGAGGGTCCAGAGCAAAGGAAGCCATGGGGAGGGCGTGGGAGACCACAGCCACGCCCGGAGATGGTCTTCAGAGACGAGAGGGAGATCTGGGGACAGCACGGTGGTGATGGAATCTTTGGAAGCTTTGAAGAGTCGGGTGCAGTGAGTTTGGGGGGAAACAGCGGTATGCTTGCTTGTTTTCTTTGCCTGCTCCCTCTGGTTACAGACACAGTCCCGGACACCAGAACAAGGAGAGACCCTGGAAACAGGCCTGGCATTGCAGGCTGGCCTCAGGTCACTTGGCTGTGCTGGGGGGACAAGCTGCCTGACCGTGATGTCTCATCCATGCAGAGATGCTGGGCGGCCCCTGGCTGTGGGTCCTGCACCAGCCCAGACTCACCGTGGAAGAAGCCAAGACCACACCTCAGTTCCACCCCTCTGCTTTTGGCAAAGTCACCAAACCTGAAAGCGTCAGGTTCTGCACCTGTAAAGCGAGGGTGGGCATCACCCCCCACTCAGGGGGCCTTGGGGAGGATCCAAGGAGGCAAAAACACGCGGTGACTGCTGTCCCTCCGTGTCAAGCACTAGCTTCCTGCAAAGCTTTACAGGGGTTCCCTCCTGGGTAGAGAAGGTCTCACAAGCTCTGGCTGAGACGGTCCTCACTGCGTCTGCTGTCCCCGCACCCGACAGTGATGAGGTTCCCCCTCCCCCAGCGCCGTGCGGAACATGAGGGAAAACCTGAAGCCTTGTCAACAAGGTCAACAAGTGTATCACCCCGAAGGCCACCCAGCTCAGGCCAGGGTGGGAACGCGACAGTGAACCTTCCCCATCACAGAGCAGGATTTCGCCTTCTCCTTTAATGCCAGGACCTAGAATTCCGTCTTAAGTAGGGCATACACCGTACATAACAGCACACAGAGCATAAATACTTGACATTGAGGTGGTTACTCGACCCAGAAGCTTCCTAGCCTCCAATCGATTAAACTGTGAACTGTAACAGTTGCAGCTAGGAATGTCTTTAGATTTGCAACGCTAAAATAGCAGCTTTAGTGATTTCAAAACCCCAGCCCATCCTTCGATTGCCGTTGACCGCCATGCGAGCCCTAAACAGTTCTATCTGCCTCAGACCGGCTCCCGGATGAAGTTCTCAGCGGAAGGTAGCAACGAAAACGTAGAACTTGACTGCGCTTTTAGACTAAATTTCTCCGCGAGACATTTGTCTGCTAATGAAGCATCACGGTGTCGTTTTAGAAAATTAAATCTAGTCAGTAAACGCAAGTCATTTTAACCCTGAGGTCGCTTACGCCTCAAGAAACCGCTTCGGTTTTCGTCATTTATTTATACTGTTTCGGTTCAATCCCAAGTTCCTCGGGTCTTGTACGTCACGAGACATTCTATTGTTTATATGAATACAAGTGATGAAAGAGAAGTCTGCTAGGCTGGACCTCACCTTACAAAATATTTGTGTTTCTGAGAAGTTTCAAGCCAAACACACCCACTGGACACGCCTGAGCCACGGTTTCAACTTCAGGGAACTTGAGGGGAATCACTCAATCGAACGAACCACACTCATCACCATCATGTCCTTTTTATCCGCTATGAAGCCGGGTCCTTTAAGAATCGTGTAGCTACAACTGCAAGCCTGATTTTGCCCTTTTTTGGGAAAGCCTTTTGCCCCGGGCTCTGATATAAAACATGAGAGCCCAAATCGAATTAAAGACTCACATAAGAAAACATTTCCTCCTCCAGCTGGATCTTAATGTTCAAACTAAACACTGAAGCTGTTTCTCATGCAAGGGACTGTCATCCTCAGCCACAGCGGCTTTGGGGCATCTCGGGGCCCGGACGCCGCCCCCAACCCTGTCATTTCTCCCAGGGCTCTCCCTGGTTTCTGTGAAAACAACCAGAGCTCCCAGCCCATTACGGAACACAGACAGATGAGTGTTGAGTTTCCTTGACCGCTTCTCCAGATTACTGCTTTGCTCACAGGGGCGGGGGGAAGAAAACTCAAGGGGAACAAATCTTTACAAACTGCTCTAATCACAGGCTTGTGTCAAGTGACTACTGTGGGTTCTTTCTTAAAGAACGGATCTACAGCCCATCGCTGGGATGAACACACTGAGAACACGCGATTTAAGTGAGGAAGGGGACAACGGAGTGTGGAGGAAAACGGCCGTCCATTCAGCACTCCCGATGCAGCAGCTCGGACGCACGGAGCGTCACGGAGGAAACGCCATCCAGCATTCGCTCGTGGGCGCCTGACTCGCTCGCGGGTCCGCTGTTTGCCCCCATCATCCTTCGGCGAGTCAAGTCTGCATGCGCCTGCGTGAGTCCTCAGCGGCAGAAGGCTGGATGGATGGGCACACCTGTGAGCTGAGTATCTGCCATTGAAAGCCCCCGCCCTACTGGACGGTAGACTGAAGCCTCGACCAGAAGCAGGCGGCACATACACTATTTCTGCGGTGGCGGGGGGGGGGGGGTGGCATAGTGCCATCCAGAAGGCACAAGCATCCTCCGACTGCATGAGGCTCTCAGCAGCGAATAGAGTCTTGAGTGGGCCAGGAATATTCTGTTCGTGGGGGAGGGAGGCGGACAGGAAGCAGGGAAGACGGGAGCAGACATCTGTGAGACTCTAAGTGGCTCAGGAGAGCTCTGCAATGGCTCGCGACACGCACGCACCCTTGCAAACGCAGCCTGGAAAGCGGGCCTTTGGAATTCAGGCAAGACAAGCCCCAGCCGGACGGTGTCTCACCTCCTCCCTCTGTCCGCCCCCCATCTGCCTTAGGCAACATCAGCGGCTCCACACTTTCCGTTAACCTTTGCCTCATTCACAGAAGCTAGTGATGTGCTTTACTCCGGAAAAGCCACATCATAGCATGGAGCCATCTATTTCTGCACTGAGACCGCTAAGTGCCTTCCCAGCCTGCGAGGAAGCGCTTCTCCATCTGTGATAGAAAGCCGGTATCAAGAGCCCCGAGACCCTGAGGAATGAGTCTGGCCCCGGGGGTCTCACCCTTTAGGACCGGAAATCTTTTTCAGTAAGGAAACGGATTGCCCGGCTCGTACGTTCCTGCTTGCCCAAACACTGGTGCCCACGTGAACACCCAGCCACAGGGCTTTCTATGCCACAGAAGCATGAGTGTGAGATGCTTTTCTAAAGCCGTCGTGCCTGCGTGGATGAACCTGCAGGGCAGCGTGCTAAATGAAATAAGCCAGGCACCGAAAGACAAATACGGCGTGGTCGAAGCTCTAGGTGGAATCTTAAAAGAGCCAAGCTCGTAAAAGCAGAAAGTACAACAGTGGTTGCCAGGGGGTGGGGGTGGGGAAATGGGGGGCGTGCTGGTCAAAGGGGACAATCTTTCAGTTGGAGGACAAGTGAGCTCAAGGACTGACACGTGGCCGCCTCAGCTGGTAGTGCCCTACTGTGCGCTTGAAAGTCCCTATCAGTTGATCTTCTGTGTCCCTGCCACACACACCAAACAGGTAGCTGTGGGAGGTGACAGGTGTGTTAATTGGCTCAGTTGTGATCATTTCAGAACACACACACACACCAAATTATCACACTGTATACTTTAAGAATACACACTTTTGTGAGTGATACCTCAGTAAAGGTGGGAAGAAGATTTCTTTGCGTTCCTACGTTAGAGTGAGTGCTCAGCTGGGAAAACGATTTGGTATGTTTTGCATTTTGCAAACATTCAGGGCAAACTGCACGGAGGTGACACTTTGAAAGTCACCTTTGGGGGGACAGAGAGGAGACTGTGGCCTTCTGTGTCTCCCCCAAGCCACTGTCATCAGACTCCCGAAGCTGATCTATTGGGTCTCCTGGACATCCAGATGAACAGAATAAAACCCCCTCCTACATCAGAAAGGTCCAATCAAGATTCGGCCCATTATGGAACCATGTGGGGAACCCCCAAAACCGCCCGCAGAGTGCCCGCGTGGGCTTGCTTTTTCCTCCTTGTGAACTGAGACGTGGCTTATAAAGCACGAGCCCTTTGTATGTGTGTTAAATAATGAAGCTATTGAAAATAATATGGGGCTCCTGGGTGTCTCAGTCGGTTAAGTGTCTGACTTGATTTTAGCTCGGGTCATGATCTCATGGTTTGTGAGTTCAAGCCCCAAGTCGGGCTCTGCACCGACAGTGCAGCTGCTTGGGATTCTCTCTCCCTCCCTCCCTCCCTCCCTCCCTCCCTCTCTATGTCTTTCTCTCTCCCTCTCTCTCTGCTCCACCTCTGTTTCTCTCTCTCTCTCTCTCAAAAACTAAACTAAAAAAAATTTTTTTAGCAATGCAACCTGTATCTGTCTATATCATACTTTCGTTGTACTTTATCGTATTAGATTCTCTGTCCAGATTTCTCTTGCATTAGGATTTCAACAGCTTGTGGGGGTTGATTTTATGTGTCAGCTGGGCTGGGCTGAGGGATGCCCAGAGGGCTGGTAAATGGTGGATCCTGAGTGTCTGTGGGGGTCTCTCTGGAAGAGGTTAGCCTTTGAGCCAACACTGAATAGAGAAGATCCCCCCTCCCCAGTGCGCAGATGACGTCCGAGCCTCGGAAGCCTGAACACAACAAAATGCAAAGGAAGGTTGACCCTCTCTCTCTGAGTGGAGACACCCATCATCTCCCGCCCGAAGACGCCAACGCCCCGAGCTCTCAGGCCTTCAGGCTCAGGCGGGCGCTTACACCACCAGCCACTGGTTCTCAGGCTTTGAACTTGGGCCGACCTCTCCCACCGGTTCTGCTGGGCCGCCAGCCGCAGGTGCCAGATCGTGGGGCTTCTCAGCCTCCTTAACCACCGAGCCAGGTCCAGAAATAAATCCCCATTGTAGATGCCTATATGTCCACAGGTATCTGTGGGTATATAGATCTATATTCTCAACTCTTCCACAAAATCTTTTAAACTCCTTCTCGGACATCAAGTAAACGTCTATAACGTAATTAAAATGGACATTCCGGGGAATGATTACTCTTGGGGAAACGGCTTTCATTAATGAACAAACATCAAAAATCAAAACCCCAGCGCAGATCGCGGCTTCTGTGAACTCAACAGAAGGATGGCAGTCGGCGGAGGTTAAAATACTGACCGGCGTTAACCGGAACACAGCTCCCCAGTGAGGGCCCCCCGAGGCCCACCAACCCGGCAGCAGAGCCCGCGGGCCGTGTGCCCATTTGGGAAGGAGCCGCCCGAGCCGGGCCGCGGACGGCTGTGGACACAGGCCCTCTCCTCCCCCATTAGTGCTGTGTCGTAGCTCCCTTTCGGGAGTCACGACTCCGCTACCAGGTTCCTGGCATGTCCTGTGTCGTCTGTTCGAGTCACTGGTGCGCATCAGATTTATGCTGTCTGTGGTAGCAAGACCAGCGCTCGAGAATTACGGCCTGGACACCCACTCCCCACCCCGGCCTCCCCGCCCCTGCCTCCGTGGGGTTCGGTGATGCCTGAAAGCCCCTCCGAGGCTCTTCAGTGTGGCAGCCACACCTGGGTCTCCCCCCCTCCCCATCCAGTCCCGGGGCGGGGGGCTCGGGGGAGGGCATAATTCCTTCCCCCAGTAGACTATAATAGAGTAAGTACTTTGTGCCCTAGACAGTCCTTCCTAAAGACTTAATGTTTGGGTTCAAAGGAGTGAATTACCAAGTGGGAAGGTCTGGCAAACGCTTGCAAACAGACACTCAGCGCCTATCCAAATTGCCACCGTGTGGCCCCTCTCAGGCTCGCTCTACAGAGTCCGATACTTACGCATTTAAGATCCCTCTTGTTCAAAGGGTGTAAGAATGAGGTCAGCTAATGTAAAAGCTTTGCAAAACTGAGTGGTTGAAAATGACCTACTTCTAGATTTCACAACACACCGGATTCAAAGGTGAAAAAAAAAAAAAAAAAAACCAGTGTGGCCTCTGCAAGTCCTTAGAGACCAACACTTCATCAAGATCCCTTCGGTAAAAGATTTCATTTATCATGAAAGTCGAGGAACACATGATCGACCTGACGGCAGATTAAGGGGCTATTGAGAAAATTTGCTACAATAAACATCAAACTGCCGCCCCGCAGGAACGGCGAAACCACCAGGCACCACGAAGTAAAACGACCGGAGAACAGGAGCCAACGGTGATTACGCAGAGTACCCCGCAGGTCGGGAGCGAGCCCAAACGAGGAAAGGACACGGCTTTAATTGGTAGACATGGAAGGAAGTGATAACAAGAGTGTGTGAATGTAAAACCTACCGAAACGAAGAGAGGAGGGTGACCCAGGACTTGTACCCATGTGTATCACTGGAAAAGTGACCCAAAAGTCTACCCAAAGCGTATCACTTTGTTAAACCCGTGGGCAGCTGGACGGGCTCCCTGGGAACCCCACCCTCAGGATCACACAGGACGCACACCTCCTCGTACGCCAGCTGGGAGGGTCTGTCTGAGAACCGCCTTCCAGGCATCTTCTGCCGTGAGCGTCTCGTACCCACGAGAAAAGATATCGACACTTACAGGGACCACAGCTTCCTCTTAATCCGACTCCAAGAATAGCATCACATAAAGAAAGGTGAGAAGTCACATGGCCAACAACAGCAGCTGGTGTGCTAATCCACACCAGGAGAGGCGTGTGCCAAGGGCAGGATCGAGGCACGGGCACGTAGCCCCTGACCCGGAACAGGTCTGGGAGCGCGTTGTGAGACACGCTCAGCAGCCGACTCCCACGCAGCCCGACTTCTTGGCTAAGATTTTAGGATACTGAGCATTGAGACGCTTGACGTTGTGTAGAGAAAATATCAGTGTGTGGATGTGCATTTTTCTGTTTTCATTCGCGAGGTTATCGGTAGACACAGCTGCGCCTTATCATCCTAGCAAATTTACTTCTTCAATTTTCGCCTTCCCGTATTTCCCTCTTAGTCCATTACCTGTGTAAGACGTCAAGTGTCTCCACGGTTAACCTGTAAGCAATTCCGATACTTTATCAGCTTCCTAGCACTTTGGAGCCCCCGGGATAAAACTGTTTGCCCTTCCAATGACTCATTTAATGGCATCCGTCTGTGAAGTCACTAAACTTTTCAGCCTGTGTTACTAGCATGACTGTATTAAAACATAATAAATATGCCCTTTCTCTTAAACTGCGGGAGAATGTCGCCCGCTACTAGTTTCTGATTTCAAAGCGTGCCGTGTCCCAACTATTTTTCACCGGTGTTTCAAGTCAGTGATGAGGGAAACACCCACTTTGCTGGCTTCTTGAGGTGAAGGCACTTGCCGGGGGTTCCCCAGGGGACGGCTGGCGGTCAGCCTGGTGACCCCTGGGCGGGGGGGGAGGGGGGGCAGAGCCGGCGGCGAGGGCGCCCAGGGTGTGTTTTCTCAGAAAGTCCCTAACTGAAGGCTCCTGGTCTAGACCAGCCTGATCTCAACCCAGTCAGGACTCAGTCCCCTTCTCCTCCTGCTCCTCTGGGTCTTCTCCCTCCCTGCCCACCACCGCACATACACAGCACACATACAGTCAGGCTCACTCCAAACTAGGCAATTATTTTCAAGGACTGCTGGGATGCTGCGCTGTTTGGGGAACGGACGGGGAAATGAACGGAGCGGGGCATCCCGTGTGCGAACGAATGTGTGGCTCTCTCCCTCTGGGCTCCGCCCGCCCTGCTGGGGAGTCTCCCCTTCATCTGTCTTCCAAGAGGGTGCAGAGTTATTCCACAACGTTCTCCTTATATGATGGGACGGCGTACGGCAGGGCTGTTCCTTGTACATCTGACTCCTGCTCTCGTGAATCTGTGAGTGTGTGTGCAGGTGCATGTGCATGCATGTGCGGGTGTGTAGGTGTGCCTGTGTGCAGGTGTATGCTTGTGTGTACGTCTGTGCATGCAGATGTGTGCAGGTGTGCGTGTATACAGGTATATGCATGTGTGCATGTGTGCACATGTACAGGTGTGTGTGCAGATGTGTGTAGATAGGCGCGCGTGTGCAGGTGTATGCCTATGTGAGTGTGTGTGCAAACACGCAGATGTGTGTAGATATGCGCACGTGTGCACGTGTATGCCTATGTGAGTGTGTGCACACACGCAGATGTGTGTAGATATTCACGCGTGTGCATGTGTGTGCCTATGTGAGTGTGTGCACACACGCAGATGTGTGCTGATATGCGCACGTGTGCATGTGTATGCCTATGTGAGTGTGTGCACACACGCAGATGTGTGTTGATATGCGCACGTGTGCATGAGTATGCCTATGTGAGTGTGTGCACACACGCAGATGTGTGCTGATATGCGCACGTGTGCATGTGTATGCCTATGTGAGTGTGTGCACACACGCAGATGTGTGGAGATATTCACGCGTGTGCATGTGTATGCCTATGTGAGTGTGTGCACACACGCAGATGTGTGTAGATATTCACGCGTGTGCACGTGTGTGCCTATGTGAGTGTGTGCACACACGCAGATGTGTGTTGATATGCGCGCGTGTGCACGTGTATGCCTATGTGAGTGTGTGCAGGTGTGCGTACAAGAGTCTCACCAGCAGACCCTGAGGTTAGTGCTGAGTTTGTGGAACTCGCAAGAACCCCGAATATGAAGAGAGAAACTTGCACGATACGGGTGTGTTTGTCACGGGGGTTCACTACTTGTCTACTCAACGCTCAGGCTTCACGAACATGCAGTGAGCTGACGCGCCTCATGGGGTCGGGGCGCCCTCCTCACACGCACCGGTGGGAGCCCCGACCGGCCCGATTTCACTCAGAGCACAGAGGCCCCGGGCCGCCAGGGTCTCCAGGTCAGTGAGGGGTCCACGGAGACCCTGTCGCTCTCAGAAACCCCGACAACCTAACAGGACATGCTACCGTCGCCGTGGAAACGTGGGCGCACGCACTGGGACCACAAGCACGTAGCCCCCGTTCGGTGCTGTGCTGAACACAAAGTCGCCCCTGCTTCGGGGGCGCTGGCCCCGCTCCGAGACTCCTGGGGCCCCGGTGGCGAGCAGCGGACCGGACGGCAGGGCTGCGGGACAACCCCCGTTGATCGCGGTTTCTGCCACGCAGTGGGCCCACGGTGACCTGTCCTCGCGCCTACAGCAGATCCCCTCTGCTGGTGACAACTCCCCGAAGCCGGGGCTGGTGGGCGTCTGGGGCTGGGGTGGGCTCCCTGGGGAGCAGAGCTGGGGCCGGTGACGGGGCACTCCTTGTCGCAGCCTGCACCTGGGGAACAGGAGGGAAAGGTAGAGTCTGTCCCGCAGGGGACCCGGCAGGCTTTTCAGGGCACAGCGTGGACGCAGCAGCGGCCGGGGCCACCACACATCTGTGTTTACCGCCCCCCATCGTTCTGGTTGAGGGAGAGCCCTCCGCCCACTCCTGCTGCCGGCGGCTTGTCTCCCTTGCCACTCTCGCCCCGTCCTGACGGGTCCAGAAAACAGGCTTCCCGGTGGAGCCTCGGGGGATTCCCGCTGCGATCGGCGGGAGGCCTCCTCCCCATCAGTGGTGCTGATGTGCGGGCAGGGCATCTTCAGGGCCCCCGCCCCTGCGCTGGGGTGTCCTAGGAATCACCCTTCCAGCTCAGGCTCCCGGCTCCTGCCCCCCCTCCGGCCCAGCTGGCCCGCCGGAAGAATGGGCTGAGTGCGAGTACGGGGTGAAGAGCCAAACAGACCCAAGGTTTGAAAGCCATGTTGATGGGGAACTTGGCCTTGAGCCAGACCCAGAATTGCCCTGAAACTCTGCTTTCTCGTTAGTAAAATAGAGACAGATTGTTCGAGAAGTCAGTGAGCGTCATGAAAAGCGTGCGGCCTCTTGGGCACACCTTGCATGTGTCCCGGGCGGCGTGCACCCCCTTGGCCCTCCCAGAGCCCACCCTGCAGGGTTTTGCTCCATTCTGTAGGTGTCCAGAGAGTCGTGAGGGCACAGGGGTGCAGGCTGCCCAGGAGAGCTAAGCCCGCTCCCCTGACTGCATGTGTGGCCGGAGACCCAGGAGGCCCTGAGGCACAGTTGTCAGGTGTGTCCACAGAGCAAAGCAGGGAGAGAGGACTGGAAGTGCTAAGGTCTTCCTGAACGTGCTTTTCAAGGGGGAATTTTTCTGTAGTTTAGAATCAGGATTTCACTAACCGGTATAATAATTTTATGCCATTTCCCCTACTAACTGCCATCTCGTTATTATTAGAAAGGATGGCTTCCTTGAAACACGGCACATTTCTCCTGGCTGTGGCCACCGTGCCGCAGGGGCGGAGATGGTGTTCATTCCGAGGACGAGGGCGACACCTTGTGGGCCTTCCGGGACATTTCCCACCTGTGTACAGCCTGGGGCGTGCTCCCAGTGGGATGTGACCTGATCGCGACAGGTCAGTATCTTGCCCAGGGGACAACACACCTGGGTCTTGGCAACTTTGGCTCTTCCTCGGGAACCTGAGAGCCTGGCCGAATCACGGACGAATCCTGATGGGACGGCGTTGAGACGCTTGGGTCCCCGGGTCCCCAGGTCCCCCAGGAACCGGAGGTCACGCCCCCTCCTGGCCCCTAGCCCCCTCCCCATTTTCAGAGGCACCCATCCCAGTGCAGTGGGAATGAGGCTAGGACACATTTTAATGTGATTTCCTCCTCGTCACGCCCTGGTTTTCGATACCAGCCGGCTACGGAAGCAGGCAAGTACCAGGCTGCCCCTTGACTCCCTGCGGACCCTCTATCCCGCCCGACGCCCTTTCTTCCCTCCCCCCCACTCCCCACCACGTGCTGGGAGCCAGTGTCACAGCTCCTCACGGCTCCTACTCGTCCTCCGAAAAGCGTACAAAGATCGTCTTTTTTCTGCTCTGCGACCCTCACTGTACAGGAAAGGAGGGATTGTGACCGTCTTTTCAACGTGTCCCTAACAGGAAATGTTGATAGGGTGAATCCTTTTCTCCTCCATCCAAGAAAAAAGACAGTAAATTGGTAACTTGAGAGCGAAAGGCCAGGACGGGTGTGGGGTGGGGGGGCGAGCAGGGCGCACCCCCGGAGGTGGTGGCCAGGGGCCCTGGCGGGGGATGCTGTGCGTGTGCGACCGAGAGCAGAGGACACGCGGTCCTGGCAGAGAAGGCGAGGGCTCCGTCCCTGTCCCCGGGCAGGTTTGCCGTCCAGCAGTGGACGTCGCCGTGGGGAGAGCTCCTCACCGATGACCGGCCTCCCACACCTCGCCCCAGCCCCGCCTGCAGCCCGCGTGGCCTGTCTCAGCCACCTGCTCTGCAGACACTCGCCAGGACCACTGCGCCCTGGGCACCCGGCCAGGCGCCCTCAGGGGGCGTGTCCTGGTGCCACTCATGGAACCCTGCCCGGGCGGGGCCTTCCGCGTGTGAGGGAAGCCGCAGCTGCGGTCAGAAGACCCGTCCTCGGCCCCGGGACCAGGACGACGGCCAGGAGCACGGGGTCACACGCGGCGGGCGCCTGTGCTCCGGCTGTCCCCAGAAGGGCGGGTGCTGCTGCCCGGAGGGGGGAGGGGGCTGGGTGCGGAAGGAACGTTTGCAGACGCAATTTCTTCTGTCAACTCCTTACTCCAAGACCGTATCCCACCTGCAGGCCCACACGGGGCTTTCTGTGCGATGGTCACTGCCCGACAGGTCACGACGTAAACGCTGAGCCCAGGCCAGCCGCACGGCCGATCTCAGATCCAGATGCCTGCTGTGCGCAGACCAGCCCGCGACGGAGCGGGCAGGTCCGCCAGCCTGTCCCCGAGCCCGCCCCTGCGTGTCCTGTGGAAGGAGACGCCAGCCGGTGTCCAGCCCAGGGCAAGGCCGGGGCGCCCATCACATTCCCTCCCTGTCTGCTTCATCCTCCATGGAAATCATCACCACACAACCGGCACCTTCCATGTCTGGAGCCAGCGGTCACCGTCCCGCCTGAGGGGAGGCCCTCTGCTGGGAAACAGAGGCGCCCCCTCCCCATTGCTGCTAAAACTTAAAAAGAGAACACAACACATCACACCCATCCTCTGCCTAGAATCCACGTTGCCTCCCCCCCACCCCAGTGTCCCCTCTACCTCCCACGACGACTGTGCGGGACACGGCTGCCCTGGACTAGATCCCAGCTCTGCCCCCGCGTGACCTCAGCCCCGACTCGCCCTGGGCTGTGCACCTGCCGTGCTCGCACTCTGCCCCCCGGATCGGGTGCCTTAGCAGCGGCCCACACAGGGGTGTGCCTGCCCCCCGATCGTGATCTGATCGTGATTTTGTAAGCGGGCAGAGGTGGCCCCGGATCCTGGGAGGGTCCTGCACCGGGCTGAGCCCGACCGGACCTGGCATGTTGTCCACCATGAACACGCCCCCCACAGAGGGCAGCGGCTGGGAAACGGGGACACAGTCCAGGGGGTGCCCGAGGAGCAAGGGGGGCCTCAGCCAGGACCGGGTGTCACGGGCAGTCACTCCGTAGTGTTGGGGTGAAAGCGGCCGGTTTCCCCGGCTGCTTTCAAGAGACGTCGCGCCTTTCCGTCCGCGGCCACGCCTGGAGCCCCTGTTGAGAACCCGCTCCATCGTGAAGAAACGTAGCAAAAGCACAGGTTGTACGTGTCACACACACATTCTGTGTCCACCGGATCTCCATCAGGAGCAGACACCTGCCTTAAGTGTAACTCAGCCGGCAGCCTGGGGGGTGTCATTCTGTGAAAGGGATCACAGGCTGTGAACCACCGTCCCCACAAGCTAGAAGTGGGGTGCCTCCTGAAAGACCACGAGCTGTGCTTGCTCTGCCCTTGGAATCACGGGACATGTGTCCCTGCTCTCAAGAGGGACAGGCCTCCTCTCTTCCCCTTTTAAATCCTGGGCTTGGAAGAAGCCCGGCTCGTCCTGGAGACTTCCACCCTGAATTCCACGTCACCGTGTCTCCCTCCTGAGAGGGAGGACGGCCCAGCCCAGACTCTCCTGGGAATGCGGGAGCATTCACCACCAAGGGGAGGACGCGACCCAGCACCTCCCCCCAGCCCACCCTGGCTGCGGCCGCTGTCCCTTCCTCCCTGATCTTGGTAACCCCTGGCCAGGCCAGCGTGGGAGGAAAGCCAGTGTTTGCAAACCCTGCTTCTGCCCTCTGAGGCCAGCAAGGGGAGGGAGGACACCTACCTTGTCACCGGGCCGCAGTTACGTCTCTATGGAGGGAGGTGACGGGCTGGGCCGTCCCTCTGCTGTGGCCACAGGACAGCGTTGTCGAACCTGAACACAGACGTGCTGCCTGCTATTGGGTCCTGGCCTCATGTCAGTAAGAGCTGCGGAATGCAGGAATGAATGAATGAACAAATGAGTGCGTGCATGGGTATTTCTGGGCTTCCCTATGGCCCCCGTGCCCCGGCCCCATCCTTACTCCGAGGTGCTCCCCAGAGCTGCTGCTGGCTGCTGGTAAGAAATGGAGGCGAAAGGTTTTCAGGGAAGACGGGTATCCTCCAAAGATGCCAGGCCGGGCCCCTTTCCTGCAGGAAAAGGCCAGGGAGGCACAGAATTTCAATCATTGAGGTAAACGGCATGTTAACACACTGTTAAAAAAGCAGAATTAATGCAGAAACCACGACCAAAAAAATCAGCATTTTAAATAAAGACAGGATCATTAATCCTGACCTTTTTTTTTTTGCCTCGGGCTCCAGTATGGCTCATCACGGCACCTTCTTTATGTCAAATTTTGATATTTCATTCATCATGATTTTCTTGCATGAATGTTTTCGTGTGTTGTGTTAAAGTCGTATTTCTCCTGACTCTTGAGGGATTTGTGTCTGTTTGTGTGGTGCCTCCTTGGATGCTGTGCCAGGGAGGGTCACTCGGGCCCCAGCTGGCTGAGCCCGTGAGCCTGTGCCCTGGGACTTGGGGGGGTGCAAGGCAGGCACTGCACCCCCCCCGCCGCTGTTTCACGTTCTGCCCCCACGTCCCCACGTCCCTACATAGAGCAGAAAGCCTACGAAGGCCGCTGGGCGCCCTCCGGCTTCACCGTCCCACTCGCCCCTGAGTGCCCCTAGGCCACGGGTCACGCCCAGGCTTCCTCACTTCCCCAGACGGGACCCCTCCCCCCTCGATGGTGGCTTCCCATGCAACGTCTGTCTGCACTGCTGGTGACAGGCTCCTGGTGGACGCCCGGCAGAGACCCTGGCTCTCAACGACCATTGGCTGGGCCATCTATCTATTGATCGATCGATTGATCCATACCTCTGGGCTTGATCCATTCAGACAACTCATGCTCTACTCTTTCTCTCTTGCACTTGACTCCGGAAATAGTAGTGGGGTGCCACAACCTTCTCCTGGGTCTCACACTGCCTCTCCCACCTCTTCACACACACACACACACACACACGTGTGCATGCCCACACGCATGCACACCCACCCCCGCTAAACCAGCTGCTCAGGCCGAGAAGAACACCGCAGCAGACGTCACCTCGGCGTCAAGCAGGCTCGGATGGCCTGAGCCCGGTAAGCCATGGCCCCACACTCCTCTCAAGTTTTGTGTTTGCTCATAATTTGTTGCTTATGTAAAACAGTCGTCGGTGGGGGTTGCTGGATGACACATAATGCCTCCACTTGTACTTGAATTTCCGATAAATAACGAACAATGTTTTAGTATAAGTATGTCCCAAATATTCCATGGGACATACTTATACTAAAAGAATGCGTTTGTCTGAAATTTATATTTCACTGGGTGTCCTTTATTGTCATTTGTGAAATCTGCCCCCCCCCCCCACCATCGATGTGCCACATTAGGGACACAGCACTGTCTCTCTGGCCACATCACAGGGACTCCAGCCCCAAGCTGTGCCGACAAGTCTCCTGTGAACCCATATCTCTTTTGAAAACTAGGACCAAGTATATATATGATATCTCCCAGCAAAGTTCATATCTGCTCAATAGCAACAAAAATTTGAGGACGGAGAAAAGTTTCTAAGGGAATAAGCTATGCTTCTTAGCTCAGTTACCTTCTGCCCCAAGAAAGCCTTCATTTTACACATATATACACACACATTATATATATAATGCACACATTATATACACACTTTATATATATAATACACAAACATTATATACACATATTATATATATATACACACATTACATATACACACACAAACATTATATATATACACACACATTATCTATATAATACACACATTATATACACACATCATATATCTATAATATGCACACATTATATACACACAATATACATCCACACATTGTATATATGCATACACACATTATATATATATATATATACACATATTATATATATATATATACACACAGTATATATATACACACACACTATATGTATACACATTATATATATATATATACACACAAACATTATATATATACACACATATATATAATACACACATTATATATACACACATTATATATACACACACACATTTTCTATATAATACACACATTATCTACACACATCATATATCTATAATATACACACATTATATACACAAAATACACATCCACACATTATATATATGCATACACACATTATATATATATATACACAGTATATATATACACACAGTATATATATACACACACACTATATGTATACACATTATATATATATATATATATACACACAAACGTTATATATACACACACATATATATAATGCACACATTATATATATGCACACATTGTATATATACACACACTATATACTCACATACATTATATGTACACACATCATACATACACATATTATATATACATTCACATGTTATATACACACATATCTATAGTATATATTTATGCATGACATATAAATATATACAGAAATACACACACATTTCCAGGAAGGTTGGCGTTTCCTGCAGAATCCTGAGCCTCCGCGTCTCTAGGTGGTTCATGTTTCCCTGCCATCGCAGCCATCAACTCCCTGCCCTGACCCATGAGCCCTATTTTCTATGAGGCCCTGGATGTGCTCACCACAGTTCTTGGAGGGTGAACCGACACAGACTAAAAAGAAAAACAATGGCCTTATATTGTTCCTTGTCGCCAATGGGAGTCTCTTACCAGATCACACAGGGTCATAAAGCAGTGTCCCCATCGACAGAAGTCTTGGAATAACAAAGCAATTTCTAAAAGATACAATTCTTGTGTAAGATGGTAAATATAGAGGGATCTTAACTTGAGTGCCAGTCCCGTTAGCCCCAGCTTCTCATCCCATCCAATTCCCTCTGTCCCCTGCCCCCCTTCCGAAGCCACCCCATTTGTCCCAGGACACACAGACAGAGCCAATGGATCTGTGAGCAATGAAGGGGCACGCTGGCAGGTTCTCAGATGCCCTGTGATGTGCCACCAACTTGGGCAGGGGACTTGGGAGGACAGCTGGGGCACCGTGCAGTGTGGTCAGCCCGGACCTGGAGGGACAGCAGAGAGACAGTGCCAGGTGACTCTCTGGGAGGACTCGTGTGTCCTCCCCACACACGGCACCTGGTGACTGAACACAGCAGCCCTGTTCCCCAGGGCTCGCTGAACCCACTGAAGTCAAGGTGGCACTCTATTGCACAAAAATTATTACTATTTGACGGAATAAGAGTCCCTTCTCCAGCATCTGTCTGTTGATTGCAGAGGCTTACAAGCTGTCTTCGGGAGGATATTCACTCCTGCTGCACAGAAAAGACTGCTTTATCATCATGATTATTAAGGTCCTTTCTGGCAAAATGCAGAAAATTACAATACAGAAAGTAAGAGCCCTTTCTGCCTCTCCGAAGGAAAATTGTTATTGCTACAGAATATATGAATTGCAAAATGCCGTAGCATAAAGATTTGCGAGGCGTTTCTGTCATACGGGGGAAGAGTGGAAGTTAACTTGAATTTATGTAAATGCTGCTGGCAGGAACCGCCTGCCTTCGTGCCTAGCCACGGATTAAGATTCCCATATATAAGCAAAAAGGACGAAAAAGAGCCACATGTCGACGGAGCCTTTAGAAAAGCAAGGGAATCCTGTAACCTGGAGTGTGTTCATGGACAAGAGGCAGAAGCCGTCTGCACTGGAGAAATCTCCAGCACCTCATATCGCCTCCCTTGCAGGAGCCGGGACCCAGGAGTGTCACTAATGTCACCAGAACAGGAGCCAAGAGCATGGCCCAGGTTCCAGAGCCACCAGCCCCACGGTGCCCAACCTCACCGGCCTCAGTCCCCTCTCTGGGGGATTCTGCTGGAGCAGGGACATCTTTGCTACTTCAAGCTTCCCCATCACTGTGCCATCACCAGTTAGCCAACACCTGCACCCAATAAAACACAGAGCAGGGGTACGTGTGGCTATACCCACCCATGGCCACCTGTTAGTCTCCCAGGGAGCAATACGAAAACATGCCGACAGGTAGTGTATTAAGTAGTGTATTAAAGGATTTATTTCTAAAGGTCTATCTCTGCCACCTCTGTGAATATCGAAAGAAAGGTCTCTCGTTATGTGGAGTCCTGCCGGGTGGGGGAGGGGCTGTCTACGTGGGACGAGGTCTTCTCTTGAAGTTGCCCATCAGACCACCGGTCGTGTTGGAGTCTGGGAGGGGAGAGGTGGCCGGGCATCCTGGAACTGGGGAAAGAGAAGCAGGATTCCAGCACAATCCTCGATACCAAAACCAAATACACGGGGGTGAGCGCATCAGGGTCCCAGGCCCCGGACAAGATAGTACCTGCCTTAGTCCATCCAGGCTGCTGTGACAGGAGACCACAGACCAGGGGCTTATGAACAACGGACGCTGATTTCTCAGCTCTGGGGGCTGGGGTCGGAGATCAGGGCCCCGACGCCCCAGATTCGGCGTCTGGTGAGAACCGCTTCCTGGTTCCAGATGGCTGTTCTTACCTGCAGGAAGGGTGGGGGGCTCTCCGGGGCCTCTTTCATAAGGGCACTAATCACATGGGCCGTCCGCACACCCCGTGACAGGATCAAGGCTGTGGAATTCTCAGGTGTGGCTTATGGATGGACGTGAGTGTCCCCGGCAGCACGGGCCTGGGGTCAGTCACCATCTGCCGTGGGGCACAGGATTGCCTCCTCACTCACCCGGATGAAGGTGCATGGCTGCAGGACAGAGGGATGACCAAGGACCTGGAAGGTTCCACATGTGCTGAGCAGGTGCCTGGCTGAGAGCAGAGAACCCACAGGGGACGAAACGGACTGACCCTCGGGATGGTGTTCTGCAGATGAGGGCACAGCACCAGGTCAGCATGGCCTACGGTTCTGCGGGACAGAGGCCCCAGTTACCCACGGTGGGTCCCTTCTCCAGCTGCCTCCCCTGGGGGGCGCCAGTTCACGGCCACAGCCCCGGAGGTTGTCCCTTCTCCAGCTGCCTCCCCTGGGGGGCGCCAGTTCACGGCCACAGCCCCAGAGGTTGTCCCTTCTCCAGCTGCCTCCCCTGGGGGGCGCCAGTTCACGGCCACAGCCCCGGAGGTTGTCCCTTCTCCAGCTGCCTCCCCTGGGGGGGCGCCAGTTCACGGCCACAGCCCCGGAGGTTGTCCCTTCTCCAGCTGCCTCCCCTGGGGGGCGCCAGTTCACGGCCACAGCCCCAGAGGTTGTCCCTTCTCCAGCTGCCTCCCCTGGGGGGCGCCAGTTCACGGCCACAGCCCCGGAGGTGGGCAGCCGCCCATTTTCAGCGCTGACCTGCCATGGGGCCACTTCCATCCAACGTTTACAGAGCTCCTGGTGGCCTCAGGGTATAGAGTGAGCCAGGCAGGGGTGGTGCTGGGTTCTAGATCTATTCACAACACATCAGACAAGGTACACAGGCAAGCAGACTGTTCCGGGAGAACCACGCGGAGGAGCTCCTGGGAGACGTGCACGCGAGGGGCTCTCGCGGGGCGTGTGCTGCGTCTCCAGCCGTGTGACAGCACAAAGCCAGGGTGTTCACCGAATAAAACAGGGCAATTCAGAAGGAATAAAGAAGGAGGCAAAGACCTGTCCAGTTTTGTCAACCAGAGAAAATTATTGCTGGTATTTTCTTAAAATTTTTTTAATGCTTATTTTTGAGAGAGAGAGAGAGAGAGCATGAGCTGGGGAAAGGGCAGAGAGAGAGGGAGACACAGAATCCGAAGCAGCTCCAGGCTCTGAGCTGTCAGCACAGAGCCTGACGCGGGGCTCGAACTCACGGACCGCGAGATCATGACCTGAGCCGAAGTCGGACGCTTCACCCACTGAGCCACGCAGGTGCCCCTCATTAGTATTTTCAACGCGTTACTTTCTGATTTCCTTTGGGTATGTAACCTGGATCATATTGTGTCATGTTTTTCTTTAATGATATCATAAGCCTTTACTCATACTTTTAAAAAACACTCAATAAGCATGTGCTGTGCATTTTACTCCTCCCGATGGAGCTACCATGCCAGCGCCTGGCCCTGCCCGCTGTCACCGTGTGAGACCACAAGGTGCCCTGTGTGCAGGCCTTCTCATTACCCCGCTTCTGGAGGAGGGAGCTAAAGGTATCAAGAGCGCTTGGCTGTGGTCGCGGATGGGTGGTCACGCTACCCCACCACGTGGTGCCTTGGCTCACTGACTCTTTCAAGCTGAAGGGATCTGAGTAACCGCAGGTGCAGGAAGGACTCTCTGACCTCCCCTGAAGCAGGTCGTGGGACTCTCCCGTGACAGGTGCCCTCCCTCCACCTCCCTCGAGGACACGAGCATCCTTATCTCCAAAGACAGGGCCGCCGAGGGGAACCCCGGTGACCAGGCCTCGCTGGGTCTGCCCGGTTCACTACCCTGAGCTCCTGCCCCGCGTCTACCACAGACGTTCACCCTCCATCACGCCCACCGGAGAATATACTGGACCCCAGCAGAGAGTCGCCCTGCATGCGGTCAGTCAGTCCCCTCTAGGACACATTCTCGGGGAAATCAAGAAAGCCTGATTCATCTGTGGATCTCTCACAAAACCCAGCCCACGCCAAGGACGCTGTGCCTAGTTCGTGACTTTTCCGCAGCCGCCCGTCTGAGACCCTGAGCTCACGTAGCGTGCCGGGACACGACACTCTGAGAGACCAGGGGTGCCTCCCACCCTTCTTCTGGCTCCCCACTGTTTGCACAGGCCCGGGTCTTGTCTTAACCCATCTGGAAATGGGTGACACAGGAGCAGCCCAGAGAGACACTCGAGGCGAATCCCCAGCCCTCGAGTTTCAAGAGCTGAGGTCGGGGCATGAAATGAGATTTGGAAGGGTATTTTTAGCTGCGAGAGCCAGCTTCCAGACTGGACGCGTTTTCCTAAATGGGAAGAAATGGAGACAGAGAATCAGTTAGGATCAAAGAAAAGGAGAAAAACAAACAAATGCCAGCGGACGCTGAGAAGGGACGCGGCCCCACCTGCACGCTTAGGGACCCCGAAGGCGGGGACCACTGCATTCTCAGGCCGCGTGGGGTCCTGGACCACAGGGAAGCCAGGGTTCCTGTCTCGGGTGGGTCCCAGGGAGACACAAAGCGCCCTCGCTGGCCACACGCTTGGCATGCTGCAGAAATGTCCACAGGCCACTCGTAGCCCCCCACCCCCGTTCGTGCGAGCCCCGGGAGGACCAGGGCACAGAGCAGCAGATGGGTCCTCCGCCCCAAGAGCAGCGGTCGGCGTGGGAAGGTGATCGTGGAAACGCCTTCTGGACACGACGAGGGGCTGGTAGCATCCGTCCACGGCCTGACCAGGGAGGACCCGACACGCACGGGACAGAGTCCAGGTGACAAGTGACAACAGAGGCTTGGGCACAGCCTTCGCAAAGCTGGGGCGCCCCCAGGAAACACGCACAGTTCCGGAAAGGACGGGGGAGCCAGGGTTACCAGGAATAAAGACAGGATGCCCGTGCCGTCCACGGGCTGACGCGCCCGCGGCCACCCGCTCTGCTCCCGGTGACATTCCCCCCACCCCGCACGCCCCTCCCTCCCGACGCGGCTCATGGCCTCCATGCGCTCGGCCCCCTGCCGGACTCCTCTCTGTGCACTGGCTCACACCTGCAGGGAGGAGGGGACCGGCGGCCGTGTACCCACTACTCTTGCCCGTTGTGGGTCTTCTCAAAACCTTAAATGTTACAACTCCAGACGCTGAGCCCCGCTGCTCGCACCTGCAGGGCACATGTCTCCGGCTGGATGTGCCAGGCAGCTCAAGGTCATTGTGCCCAAGCAGAACTCATCCCCTGCCTCTTCCCGGACACTGCTCGTCCCGCGTCAGTGACCAGCCCAGGGATGAATCTGCACACGCCCGAGGTCCCGACAGCTTCCCCTCAAACAGTCCCCACCACGGGGCCAGGGTGCCTGCGAGGGTCCCTCCCCCTCACGGCCCGGACCCCGCACCCCTCCCCGCCAGGAGGTCAGCCCCTGGATGCAGAGCCCCCGCCAGGCTTGCTGCTGTGGCCAGGGCACAGCAGGTGCTCAGTAAGCATTTGTCGACTGACTGCATGACGCGAAGGTGGCCCCGGGGCCCGATACCCAGAAACTCGCACAGACGCGCACCCAGGCAGGGAGCTCTGTGTGGGAAACGTCGTGAACGTCGCTCCCTCTGGAAAACAGGCACGCTTTCCCCGAAGCTCCGGGCCAAATCCACAAAGTCTCACAACACATATTTTTTCTACTTTCTGGAAACAGTGTGCTATTCTGGAAAAACAAACCCGCACTATAAATCTCAGGATTCTTGGGGGCCTCTGTGGAAGAAGATGAGTCACTGTGACCGCGACGGCCACTGTGGTCCTAGGGCCACCGGGCCACCGTTCTCTGGGGACTGGAGCGACACAGACATGTTAACGGGCGATTCGCTTCCTGCCTTCCTGGCAACAGGGCACATCTCTGGGATTTGCTTTTAAGTAATCCCCACGGACAGAGGGAGGGAAGAACAGGTTGTGCACAGATGAAACAAAGCCAGCCAAGTGTCGATCGTGGGGAGAGCTGGCAGCTAAGAAGCACACGGGGCCTTCTCGTTCTGTCTACTTTTGCATTTGTCTGAACTTTCCCCATATACAAAGTTTTCTGTGCTTTTTCAAAATTCACATCGATCTCTGGAGTGGTGCCAGCAGCTTCCGCCCCTACGGCACGGAGCACGTCTCCTCCGTCCCTCAACTTGCCAGAGCAAGTCTTCTGGCTGCTGTATTCCATTGAAATCCCAGAGAGAGTCAGTGCCCTGCAACCTTCAAATGTTGTACCTGAGATAATTAGAAGAACAAAGCTGTGTTCATGTGTCCACGATCAGTGGAGAATTGGGGAAGTAAGCCAAAGCAGGGGGACAAAAAAACCTTTCCTCGTCCTAAAATTGGCTATAAGTAGCTTATCCCAAATGCTTGTGTTTTTACATGTGAACTTTCTGAAGCTCATGATATTTACATCCAGCTCAGGGAAGAGAAGCGAGGGCTCAGGACGGCTGGGAGAGAGTGGGGTGGGTCAGGTGGGCGTTTCCCATAGAATGGCTCCTGAGCCACCGCCCAGCCTGACCTCAGGGGCCCGGCACACAAGGGCTGACACCTACAAAAGCACAGCGTCCCAAGGTCTCTCCAGAAAGACCTGGCCAAACGGACTCAGCTCCTGCCGGATCCTTCCCGCTCATGGCATCACTTGAATCCGCTGAGCGGATCCCTGAACTCACACACAGAAATTGGGGACGCGGAATCTTCGCCACTGCCTTTGCGGGAACGAGAGGCAGAAGGCACGCAGACATGTGTCTCTGGCGGTGAGGCTTCCGGGCTTCGAACGGCATTTCCAGGAAAAAAGGAGAGGGGCCGCACACGGTGCTTCAGCCTTGCCCCCGTCTCTGTCTTTGTTCTCGCACGGAATTCGGGTTGCGTGCAGACACTATTCACTCTGTCTTTCGAACAAAGAGTTTAAAGAAGCTTATTTTGAAACAACAAGTGAACGGTGAAACCAGAGCAGGGAAAAGGAGCAGCATCAGCAATGTGGCCGGCACACAAGGGACCCTGTCCATGTCCTGGGGGGACCCTGTCTTTGCCTGGGGGGACCCTGTCCTTGCCCTGGAGGGGACCCTGTCCGTGCCCTGGGGAGGGGAACCCTGTCTTTGCCCTGGGGGAGACCCTGTCCGTGCCCTGGGGGGACCCTGTCTGTACCCTTGGGGGGACCCTGTCTGTGCCCGGGGGGGGGGGGACCCTGTCCATTCCCTGGAGGTGGGCTGTGCGGTGGGCTCTGAGCTGTGCACAGTGGCAGCCACGGACAACACAGGAGGCAAATCTCAAGTCGCCTCTCGGGAGACGCAGGAGAATTCCCAAGTAAGATTGGAAGGACATCCTCTCGAGAGTCTGTTGTGAGAAAGCGTAAGAGGCTATCTCGTCTTCCACGGAACACGCTCTGCAGTGGGAGGAGAGGACAGCGGAAAGGCAGCGTTGAAGAGGGACGCACGAAACACAAAGCAGTTTTCAGTGATCGTAGCTGTTTTTGGAGAGTGGTGTTTGCAGACAGTTTATGCAGCGAAACACCGAATCTACCTTCCTCAGCAAACCCAATCAGGGTCCTTCTGGATCACATGCCCGTGAGGGAGCACCTGCGAGAGCATCTATGGGAGCACCTACGAAAGAACCTGAGGGAGCACCTGCAGGAGGCAGAGCCAGGATTGCGCTCAGAGTCACTTCCAGTGGGACCCAGAACTAGAGCTGGTGTGGCCCTCAGTGCCCCCTCCTCAGCCGCCTGCCAAGGACGCGAATCCCAGGGACGCGGAGCCTGGAGCCGTCGGGGGACCGGGCGGATGAAAGCGTGTGTACAGATAACAGGTAAGAACGGCTCGAGATAGGCTGTTTCACAGCAGCAAACCCGAATGGGAAACTAGACCCCCGCGGGGCCGGATGGGAGCGAAGCGAGGCCCCACACAAACAACACACACCCGGGAGAACCCGCAGCCGCGTGCAGCTCGAAGCCCTCCAGGCGCTGCTGGACCGCCAGCCTGGACGCGGAGGAAGAAGACGGAGAGGCCCCGTGGCGGGGAAGAACGAGCCCAGGTTACCCGGTGGGATGGCAGGGGGCACAGCCTCAACACGCACCTCAACGCCTTCCAGAGGAGGGTCCAGAAAGGGGAAGGATAAGGCAAACCCAAAGGAGAAAGGAAAAGGAAACGTTTGAGGGGCCTGCATGCCTGCGGAGCCCACGGTACCCGGTGATGTGCTCCGGAAGCTTCGTGAGCAAGCTGACGAGCCAGAACGCCCGGACGGGGGGCACCGTGCACACCCCGGGCGACCGCGTGGGGTGCGGGAGGGGCAGCCGGCAGCACAGGAACAGCCGGCGGTCTGGTTCCCGCAGAGCAGCCGTGAACAGAGCAGGGCTTGGAGCCAAGGCGGTCACAGCAGTCTGTGACGACGGGCGTGAGATAATCCCACGTCTCTGACTCGGCTGAGATACGCCTTCCGCAAGAGAGCTGGCACACGAACCCACCCCGTGAGTCGTGGGGGAGGGGGAGCCGGGGGAGCGGGAAGTTATCTCCAGGGACCCAGCGACCTCGCTCGGCCGAGCAAGGGGACACCCGGGCGACCGTCCGTGGCCATCCGTCTACTCCGTTTTGATCCGCGTGCCGTTGGAAAGTGCATCCCGCGTGGCAGGCCTCACCCGCGCGATGACCGGAGTGCCTTTTCAAGCCCGTCTCCAGAGCGGGGTTTACTTAAGTTGTTAGCGGTGTGTGACTTTGTTTAAAGGGAAAACGTCACATGCGGTTATCAGACGGCGGCAGAACTGACCTGTTTGAAAGCTGATTTAAGAGTCATCTGCTTCCGCCGCCCCCCCCCCCCCCCGCCCCGGCCACCAAACTATCAGTATCTCAGCAAGGAATTTACAAATAATACACAATTCCGAAGCTATGTTAGGAAGCCAAAACAGAAACCGTAATTTTGGCCCAAATTGCTAGCCTGGGGTTTCCCTCACCGGTGACAACATCCATGGGCTGAGAACAAGGGCAGGAATGCATATGAGGAACAGCCGAAGCTCACAGAGAAAGTTACTGAGGGGAAGAGGTCTCTCCGGACGGACGGACCATGCATGCCGACCCCCACGGTTTCAGATCATTTAGTGAGAGCCCAAGTGTGGGTGACGGCAAGGACTCTCGGAGGGAAAGTCCTCGTTTACCAAAGCAGAGTGTGGTTTAAGGGTGTGATGTCTTGCCAGGGTGAGCCTGGGGAAGGAGGCCTTTCACTCAGCTCAGGATGCTGAGGGCTTGGGGCGGCATGGAGGGAGCGGGGAGCCTGGCGTCCGAACCCCCAGCCCCCGGGGCTCCCCGCCAGCCCAGCGGGATGCTCTCTGCCCAGCCGTAGTCAGGGGACCCTGCGAGCAGCCGACTCCCCTTCCCTCCGCCTCCGCACCAGCCCCTTCCCTCACACACGGCACCAGCTCTCCTGTCTCCGAGGCCGAGCCCAGTACCAGATGCTGAAACCACGGGGAGCTCCCCACCTCCACACCCACCTCGCTCTGCCCTCAGCAACCCACCCCAGCTGCCGAAGGATCCGACACGGAAGCAACATGGACAGTCGAATGTCCCCAAGGGCCCCCGAGAACGTTGCACGAGGGCTGGCTGAAGTGATAGATGTCCTTACATGTTTCTGCCCCCTCCCCTGCCCCAGCCTCTGCAGGGGGGCACCCCCATGAGTCAGCCCTTGGCCTGCGCCCACCCAGCCCATGGAGCAGACTTCTCAGGCGTTTCTATCGCTCTCCCTGGGGTCTGGGGTTTACACGCCATAACCTCCCAAGAACACAGACGTGACCTTCTCTTTCCTTGACTCCCAAAGCTGGTGTCCTCGGTCAGCTCGGGCTGCCAGAACAGGAATCCTCCAGACGAGGGTGGCTGGTGAACCCCAGACCTGCATTCCCTGGCTCTGGAGGCTGGAAGTCTGCAATCAAGGCTCCGGCAGGTCCTGTGTCTGGTGAGAGCCACTGGGTCGCAGACGGCGTCTTCGGGCTGTGTCCTCACAGGTGGGAGGGGCGAGGGGGCACCCTAGGGTCTCTTTCATAAGGGCACTGGTCCCATCGTGAGGGCCCCGCCCTCATGCCCCCATCCCCTCCTGGGACCCCACCTGCTGACACGGTCACTGGGGGGGTTAGCTTCAACATAGGAATTTAGCGGAATGCAGACATTCCGCCCATAACGGATGTACGTTTCGGCCTCGATACTTCAACTTTGTGCGTCTCCATAGATGTCCCAACAAAATGGACAATTCAGCACTACTATCTGTAATGCACCCACTGGTAAAATGACACCCCAAGGGAATCACATCAGCCACGACCCCTTTGAGGGGCCAAAGTAGCACACGTCTGTGGGGACATCATCTTGCCCAACAGGGAGCGCTGTCCGGGCTCCTGAGAGGTGCCTAGCGGACCCCGTGCGTGCATCCCACGCCGGCAAGGCCCCCATGGGAAGAGTGGTCCCGGAGACCAACCGCGGTCGTGTCGCACACGCTCTGCCCACTGTCCGGCCAGCCGTCCATGTGCTTGACCTCAGCCATCGCCAGAATGACGTGCTGACTCAATGGGAAGAAAAGTGACGGTGTCACCTCCCACCTACGGGCAAAAGTTTTAGGAGCCGTGTGCCGTTCGCCCATTCTTTCATGGGAACTTGGTAGAGAGAGGTCAACGGATGGGTGGATGGGTGACCGCAGAGGTCAGCACCCCACGGCAGCCCACGGGGGCACCGCACGGGGGGACCCCCCATGCTTGCTGTGGCTCCCACGGAGCCCGGCCCGTGCCGTCACACGGCTCTTCGGTGAGTGCTCCACGCTGAGAACACACGAAGCCTTGGACCTCACTCCCAGCACAATTAGTGGTGTCATCTGAGTGTCATTGACAGGCTTGGGGCGAGTTCAGGATCGCGGTGAAACAGTCGGTCAAGGGAAGTGGGAAATTTGGTTATTTGCACAAAGGGAAAACAAACTAGTCAAATAAACCTGGCTATGTTTTAATTCACCAAATGGACACCTGAGCTACCCCCATGGGACATTCTTCCTGAGGTCGGGGAGGCCGTCATGGGCCGTGTGGTGTAAATCAGACATCCCAGTGCGGCATTTCCTTCCTTTTGCCCACCTTCTCTGCAAAAAGTCACGTAGAGTCCCACGGGTGGCCCTGTCCCGTCCCCACCTGCCTCTCTAGGTGGGAGCATCTCTGGGTCAGCAGCCCACATGCATGGAGCTTTGCCTCAGACATCGCTGGGCCCACCGCCCCCTCTCACACACAGGAGACCCAAGGCCTGGGAAGGCATCCCTTCCCAATGTCACTGTGTGCCTTCTGTCCACGCAGCTCTGTCTGCAGTCTCTTAGAGGAGAGATCTCCTCGCCAGGGGCAAGCAAGGAGGCAGCTTGGAGTAGAAGGAACCCATAGCCCGACTCCTTTCTTGCTCCTATATTGTTAGCTGGTGACTCCAATTGTCACCGCCTGGACAGTGAGCTCCCTGTCCCCAGAGGGGGGTTCCGTGGCTCAGCTCACAGAGCAGGGCACCCCAAGGGCTTACCACCGAGGTGACAAGCATCTAGTCCCCCCAGAGCACTGCTGGCTTCCTCTGAAGTCACAGTCTAATGGGCATGGGGTGCAGGAGAGATGGTCTTCCCTCCCCGAACTGCTCACCCACCCCTTTGCCGCCACCACCCCTGTCTCCCTCTCTTGCACGTGTACCCCCACGCACGTCCGCATCACGTTCCACTTCTGCCCAGTGACCCAGACCGCAGCCACTGTCGTTCGTGCTGAGCAGCCCCTAGATCCGTCTGCAAGAGCGCCCGACACCCCGTGTCATTGCTTCCCACAGCGTCTAATTCTAAATATCCAGATCCTTTGTCAACTGGATGTATGAGTTGGGATTCATCATTCAACTCCTGGAAGCCACTTTGCAGAGAAAGTTGGTTCATTCGTGACTGATTTCCCTTCTGATCATTTGCCTTTCATTTGACGCGCCATTATTAATGCAGGACTGATTGAACATTAATGTGATTGGAATCTGAATTAATGTATTTTAATAATTTATTGTTTTCATAAATCCGAGACAATAAGATCAAAAGGATGGACCTCGCGTTCTCAAACCAATGGAATTTAAAATTAAAAGCCCACTTTACCCTCACATCCATTTAAATCCCTCAGGGAACATTTGCTCGTCCGACGACAACAATTTTCCTTGGTGGTGACAAGGACGTAAATTTTCCAGCTCCAGGCCAGGAAGTCCTTCTGTTTTTGTAAATCTGGAGAGCCGTCCCTCAGCATTACGAGTGACGGGCGTGAGATTCAGGGGGCTGGGGAGGCTGTAATTCAGTCTGGAGACTGAATGCAAAGGTGTGAACTTTCATCTGGCTCCCAACGGCAGCAAAACCCTCAACTGAGTTATGCTTTCAATCTGTGCCCGCGGCTGCCTCACGCGCTTCTCCTATGGAAACGGCGCCGGGAGAAGGACGCTCGGGTTCACTACCGGGGGCCTCTCCCCTTCGATAACAACATCTGCTTTGTTTTGCGTAGTAAACAGATAGAAACCACACAAAAGGGAGAGTGAGTAATAATCCTGGGTGGGTTGAATCAAGTTCAATTACCATTCCTGTAACACACTGAGTGCTGAAAAATCTACATAAGTACGTTGAGTCCCACAGACCGAAGTTTGTACGTGGACAGACAGGTTTTTAAAATGTATTTGGCCAAATGCACGTCGAGTCTTACAGGATCTTATTGGAGCATTCTTACATGTGAGCACCTAATGTAATTCAACGAAAAAGAAATGCATGAAGTTTGGCTGAAGGCATGCATGAGACGTTTCTCGGGGCATGGTAAAGAATGGAGAACTAAATCGCCAAAACCACCAACACCTTCTCCATGTGAAGGCAGGTGTCACCTCCCAAAAGTTCATACTTGAGACTTTGTTCGTAATGTGCACGCGTATTCAAATACCTGCGACCGTTTGGGGCGCCTGGGGGGCTCAGTCGGTTGAGCGTCCGACTTCGGCTCAGGTCATGATCTCGTGTTCGTGGGTTCGAGGTCCGTGTCGGGCTCTGTGCCAACGGCTCAGAGCCTGGAGCTGCTACGGATTCTGCGACTCCCTCTCTCTCGACTTCTCCCCCACTCACTCCCTGTCTCTCTCTCTTTCAAAATTAATAAATACGTTTCAAAAGTTTAAAAAAAATACCTGCAACAGTCAGGCTTAGCCACCGAGCCACCATTCAGGCATCACACAGCACGTGAGCGTGACAGCGTGAAGCCAAATTGCAAACTAGCCTTCGGTCGAGTGACCTAAATAGACGGGTTGTCTTCCTTAGGCAGATACAAAGACCGTAGCTGATCTGTCCACGAGATACTCTCAGTCACAGGAGTCTGTGCTGCACGCCCACACGTGGGAGAAGGGCGCAGAGACTCAAAAACAACGGGGGTCCTTTCAAACAGACCATAGCAGAGGCTCGAAGGAGCTGGGCACTAGACCATTTCCCACCGACCGATGAGACGCTGTCATGAAGCCACAGCTATTGATCAGAGCTATGGTCAAACTCGGTGGTAGAAATTCAGATGCCTCGTGACTTTTTTATTATCCACACCGCCGAAGAAACCTAAGGGATTATGGGGGAGCATATGATTAGCTGGGGCATGATTTTCAGAGCGGTGAAACTATTCTGTGTGGTACGATAACGGCGGATACAGGTCACTACGCATTTGTCCAGACCCACAGAACGTACATCAAGAGGGAGCCCTGATTCAAACCACAGACTGCGGGTGACAGCGGGGTGTCAATCAGGTTCAACGACTATACCAAAGACACCATCTAGTGGGGGCCGTTGACTGGGCATACGTGGGGATCTCTGTACTTTCTTCTCAATTCTGTTGTGAAGCTAAAATTGTTCTAAGAATATTTTTAACGTTTTTTTTTTAAATCAAAACCACTACGATATGGAACTAAATCCCAGAATACCTCACTTTTGGAACCCACATTCCAACCAGAATGGCCTGGTTGGAAGACACAGAAGGGGAAAGTGACAGTGTTCCATAACTCTACCTGGTCTAAAGACACCTATCAAATTATAAATTTGGGTGCTTCTTTCTATGGGCAAAAATAGAGTAGAACTCTCTGGCTGGAAAGAATTACTTCAGCCAATTATCTTCAAAGCCAATCTCAGCCTCTTATCAACGTCCACCTTCCGACATAACACCTTTCTTTTCTCCACGTGATTTACGCTTTTGCAGGATGAGTCGTTCTGTCACCCTCGCTGGCCATCAGCAGCTGTGTACGTCAGAGGTCATGCCCCTGCCTAGCGACGGGCAATCCCACAGCAGGCTATCCGTAATAATGAAGGCCCGTGCTGCGTGGGTCATCCCCTAAAAATGCTTAAATCCGTGTTATCCTAGGACCCATGGGATGCAAGGGCACTGTTTTTACTCCCAAAATATGGTGGATTTGGACAAAATTTATTTATTTTTTTTTGTTCTGCTGATAATGAGTAAAATTGGTAGATGAGCAGGTACTTGATGGTGAACACAAACTAATTAATCAGCTCACGTTAATTATGCCACTGGCATCCTTTCCTAGGTATTTAGTATTTGCTTTTGGATATGTTGGAATACTGGTTTTAATTTTTTTTAACATTTGTTTGCTTTTGAGAGACAGAGAGAAACAGAGCGCGAGCAGGGGAGGGGCAGAGAGAGAGAGGGAGACACAGAATCTGAAGCAGGCTCCAGGCTCAGAGCCGTCAGCACAGAGCCTGACGCGGGGCTCGAACTCACGAACCGAGAGATCGTGACCTGAGCCAAAGTCGGACACTTCACTGACTGAGCAGCGCCCCCCACCCCTTCCAAGCCAGGTGGCCCTATATTCGAATACTTTGAATATACACATGGTAGGAGATCTGAATACAATAAATCCTATGCTGGGGAGAATGCATCTTCAGTCTCTGAGATATCCCTCCAGGTGACCTACTCATTTTTCTATTTGACTCAGAACTATTGCACTGTTCTGGGTCTTGCCTCTATCATATGCTAGGCTTTTGTGTTTTTTACATTTTTAAGCATTTTTAATGGTGCTAAAATACAATGTAAAATTTACTACCTTGGGGCACCTGGGCGGCTCAATCAGTTGAGCATCTGACTCTTGATTTCGGCTCAGGTCACGATCTCACAGTTTGCGAGTTCAAGCCGCCCATCGGTCTCTGCACTGATGGCACGGGGCCTGCTTGGGATTCTCTGTCTCCCTCTGTCCCTCCTCTGCTTGCTCACTCTCTCTCTCAAGATAAATAAACATAGACTTTAAAAAAAAAATGTTAAACTTCACCACCTTGACCATTTTTAAGCACACAGCTGAGCGGCATTAGGTACATCCACGCTGCCCTGCGGCCGTCTTCCCAAACTAAAACTCTGTCCCCAGTAAACACTGACCCCCTTTCCCTCTCTTCTAGCCCCCCGCAACAGCCATGCTACCTTCCGTCTTCATGATTTGGGGTTCCCCCAGGGACCTCCTAGAAGTGGAATCACGCAGGGTTTGTACTTTTATGTCGTGTCCAAGGTTCATCACGTTGTAGCCCTCGCCACAATATCCCCCCTTTGCAAGGCTGCTAATACTCCCTGTGACTCCTCTGTCCACCGCTGAGGGACACGGGGCTTGCTTCCACTCTTGTTTTTACCGTGAGCAGTGCTGCTGTGTGTGCACGTGCGTGTGCAAGAATCTCGTTGAGAGCCTGCCTTTACTTCTTCTGAGTAAACCCCCAGAATGGAATCACTGGCTCAGGTAGTAGTAATTCTATCTTTAGTCTTGCCTTCTGTTTCTCATGCTCCTTCTTTTCCTTTTTTTTTTTTTTTCCTTAAAATTTTCGCTCTATGGTCTATGAGTGTGATCTTTATTTCGCTTGGGCTTCTCTGTCCTTTCTTTTACGCTAATTTGAAAGCGTTTCCACATAAGAGACTCTTCAAAACTGAGAACAAACTGAGGGTTGATGGGGGGTGGGAGGGAGGGAAGGGTGGGTGATGGGCATTGAGGAGGGCACCTGTTGGGATGAGCACTGGGTGTTGTATGGAAACCAATTGGACAATAAGTTTCATGTGTAAAAAAAAATAAAATAAAAATAAAAATATGAAAAGTAAAAAAAAAAAAGAAAGCATTTCCATTTTGTTCTCAGTTCTTTCGCTGGAAATTTCAAACACTAACTGCTCATAATACACTTAATTCTCGGGCTCTAGACTTCCTATTCAGTATGAAATCAGTGTATTTCTGACTTCTCTGGCCTCCCTTTTCCTGCCTTAATACATTTAGTTTGTTGTTTTATCACTCTTGGTGCTTCTAATGCGTTTCTCTTTCCAACATGCACGACCCATCAGTCATGCACAATCCCTCTCTCTCCAGTCGGGACAGGAGGACGGATGGGGGGTGGGGTGCCCCTCCTGCGTCCTGGCTCTCGCTCTGGTGCCTGCTCACATCGCGCGGCCCATGGGGGGGCGGCTGGTGCTCCCGGGTCAGCACCGTCATCCCGCAGGCCCTGTGGTCATGCCCACATGCCAGTGGCCCCGGGCTCAGGGCCTCCTGTTGGATCCCGGTATCTCCCCGTGGCACACTGGCATCTTGCTGTAACTGCTCCCGAGGAGCTCGCCCGGCCGGGTCACGGAGCCCTGCTCTCCGCTGCTTCCACCCGAACCACAGCATGCCGTCTTCCCTTCTAGAATCAGGCTCTGCCGCCGAGCGTGAGGGCCGCGTTTCCCTTGTAAATATCGTGTGCGCTCTTCCGTCCGGTTGGCAGGACACCCGGTGCGTTTCTTTATCTTTGAACGCGTCTCCGTTACTCGTCCTTAGTCCGATGTCTTGGTGTCGGGCGTGTCCTTGTATCAGATAATCGCCACTTATTTCATTTCTATATACATTTGATTTAAATCTTTGTCGTCTCCACCTCGGTTGGTGTGCACCGCATTCTCCCTGCCCTCCGGGGCTCATCCTGCGCTTTCCCCGTCGATCTCCGGACGGACGGCTGCACCCGGGGGTGGCCGCCCATCTGCCACCGTGTCATTGTCCTCTGTGCTCCGGGGCGGCCCAGCGTTTCCCTCCCTGCGGCTGACTCTTCTCACTGAGACTCCTTGTCTCCACTGCGGCTTCCCTGAGGAAGGTGCTCTGACGCGGGGCTATTTCCACGCGCTCTGCGGCCGGCAGTGTGGGCTCTGTCTCCCGCCTCTCTTTTTCTTTTCCTCCTTTACTCTTCCATTATCTTTAATAGATCCGTGCTCTTTTCTTTCTCATCAAATCCATCTTCTAATAAAGGGAATCCTTCTGCAGCAACTATCTACCCAAGGCACACATGGGGCCAGGTCAGTTTACCCGCGTCCGGAATGAAGCCACTTCCTTGTGGCCTGGGCTGTGTGCTTGCACGCGAACGTGCGTGTGCGTCATTATAGTAATTATTTCTCCCCAGCTCACAGGAAGTGAGCTTCTCACCTCACCTCACCCACAGATCACCCCCTGCAGAGGTCACTCGTTAAAGGACCAGCTAAAGGGCACAGTGTCCTGCCCGACACACGGGGAATGCTCACAAAGAGCAGGGTTTTCCCTCGGACAATCTCTCCTGCTCCTCTGTGGTGCCCAGGGAGATCCCCACTGCCACCCCGTGTCAGACCCCACGCCTCCAGACGGGGCCGTCCACGGTGTCCCGACCCCACGCCTCCAGACGGGGGCCATGCGCAGTGTCCCCAGAGAATCCTCGGAGCCTCTGGCTGAGTCTGGGGCACCCTCTCCCTGGGACCTTTCAGCACCCGGTCCACATTCCGTGAGTCCGATGCCTTCACATCCACCCTGGCTCAGCGCCACACTGCAGACCCAGTTGGCTTTCCGGATTTCTTCTTCCTCCCGGGGAATAACTTTAGAAGAACAAACCAGAGATGTCTTTACTCTGTCGTCTCCAAATGCAGACAGGATATTGTTTTGTTTTGGGGCTTGAGAGATGGAAAGATCAGCTCTTACCGCACAGTTATTCATTCCTATATCTATCTTATACAACAAAAGTTGATTTCGTGTTTATGCTGGTAACTTTGGTCGGTGTTACAGATACCAAAACAGACAAGACCCAAAAGAATAGAAAGTGGGGACTTGAACAAGCGTCTGTGCGGCCACGTTCATGGCAGAGTCATTCACAACAGCTAAATGGCACGAGGAACCCACATGTCTGTCGACAGATGACTGGGTGGGCAAAACGTGCTCTGTGAGCAGAACTGATTATCATTCACCTTTAAAAGGAAGGAAATTCTGACATGTGCCATAACAGTAATTAAGTCAAGTGAAATAAGCCAGTCAAAAAAAAAAAACAAATACGGTATGATTCCATGTGCACGGGGCTCTGAGAGCTGTCACGTTCATAAAATAGAGTGGTGGTTGTCAGGGCCTGGGTCTGGGGACTGTGAGTTTGTGTTTGATCGGGACGGAGTTTCAGCGTGAGATGGAAACATTCTGGAGGCGGGAGATGGGGACGTTCGCACAACCCGCGAATGTATGTCAGGCCTCCGAACTGTACAATTAAATATAATTAGGATGGAAAATTGTACATCATATGTATCTTACCACAACAAAAAATGAGCAAGGAAGATGTGTTGTGCGCACACACACACACACACACACACACACACACAGTGGAATACTACTTGGTGATGAAAAAGAATGAAATCTTGCCATTTGCAACCATGTGGATGGAACTAGAGGGTATTATGCTAAGCAAACTAAGTCAGAGGAAGACAAATACTATATGGTCTTACTCAAAAGTGGAATTTAAGAGACAAAACAGATGAACATAGGGGAAGGGGAGGAAAAATAAGATAAAAACAGAGAGGGTACACAAACCATATGAGGCTCTTAAACCCAGAGAACAAACTGAGGGCTGCTGGAGGGGAGGTGGGTGGGGGGATGGGCTAAATGGGGGAGGGACGTTCAGGAGGGTGCTGGCTGGGATGAGCACTGGGGGGTCGTATGTAAGTGATGAATCACTGGGTCCTACCCCTAAATGCTACCCATACCAATACCAAGGCTACAACTAACTTGAATTTAAGTAAAATTAAACACACACACAATAAGCAAATAAAAGTAAATAAGTAAGTAAATGAGACACAGTCCCAACCTTCGGGAAACTCACACAATGATCAGGGATGATGTTCACTGAGGAGGGACCCCTCCCCCCCGGCTTTGAGACACAACCTCAGCCCCTTCCAGCACTAACTCCAGGGACCGAGGCGGCAGGTTCTCCGACGTTCTGTGATGCAACGACCTGGCTCCGTACCACACCCCCCCAAAGACGGTAAATATAGCACACTTGTTATCACGATGTCCCCCGGCTGTGTGCACACACGTAAACCGAGGCAGAAAGCTCGGGGTTTGGGAAGCCCACGCGGGGAGCCGACCCAAGATGCCGCCAGTGCCCCCCCGGCACTGGTGAGCAGGGCCAGCTTCCCGCGCCCAAGCTGGGCCATCCCTCGGCCCCGCCAGCCTCATCCTGACCGAGGCCTGCATGCCGTCCCCCGTCACGTAGCCGGCGCTGGCTGAGCCCTCACCCAGAGTGCTGAAGGTCAAGCGAGAGCAGCTTAATTTTCAGAGGCATCCTGCCCCCTCCTTGGCTTTGCTGCGAAGACGGCCATCCAGAGCTTTGTGACCCTGGGAAGGACAGTGCACCAGGAGCCCATAAACATGTCAGAGGCAGACGGCTAAAACCCCTGCTTTATTACACGGGACCCTGCGGCGTGGAGGCTGGGCTGAAGGATGAGTCTGGGACTTGGCTTTAAAATGACCAAACTCCCACTAATTTACATCACTTTTTGGCCCAAGCACTTGGCTCTTACGTTAGGTTTTATTTCTGTTCCACCCACCCCTCCCCAAAAGGCTCTTCTCTGTGGTCGCAAATACATCTTTACGAGCATTTTTGAGAAGAAGGAGGAGGAAAGGAGAGAGGTCAGGTGGCCGTGTCGACCGGCTCTGCTCTCGATGGCCATCACTCACTGAAATGGAAGGGCACAGTTTATCGTCGGCAGAGAGAAGAAAATGAAACACAGGGAGGGCCCTGGCCCGGCGTCTCCGGGAGGTCCAGCCGGCCCGCGGTGTGCATCCGGGGAGCCCTCTCCGCGGACGCCAGGGGAAGACGGGCCGAGGCCCTCCGGAGAGGCCCAGCCCCGCCGCCTCCCTTCCCAGGCGCGGGACCCCGGCGCTCGGCAGGTGCACCGTCACGGAGGCCTCGTGTCTTTCCCGGCCGGCCCCCAACAGGCTGTGCGGGCTTGCGGAGGCCCGCGATGCGTCCCGGCCTCGGGCTCCAGGTGTGAAATGGGGATCGGTCTCAGCTTCTCCAGAAGGCGCTGGTGTTTGGGGTGTGGAAGCACCTGGAAGGCCGTGAGTGCCATACTCAACAGCAGACGCCGGGGGGTGGAGCCTTTCCTGTAGCTGAAAGCGTCGTGGTCGCCTGTGGGGCACAGCACACAACCCCCGAGTCGGATTCCTCAGCCTCCTGCACTTGGACACACACACACACACACACACACACACACACACACAGGGGGTGGGGCCTTCGGCGGGGAGGAGGTCATGAGGTGGAGCTCGCACTGGGGCTAGCGTCCTTGTAAGAGAGACCCCAGACAGCCCCTCCGTCCCCTTCCCCAGGGGAGGACACAGCGAGAAGACTCATCTGTGAGCCAGGAAGCGGGCTCTTAGCAGACACTGAAGCTGCCGGTGCCTTGATCCTGGCCCTCCAGCCCCCAGAGCCACGGGGAGTACATTTCTGCTGTTTACAAGCCCTCCCCCCGGCCCGTGGTGGCCCGTGACGGTGGCCCGGACGGACTAAAGCACCAGGTTACACAAGTGTAAAAAGGCCACGAGCGAAAATGCCGTGAATATGCAACGGAAGGGAATCTGGGGGCTGCTGTGACGAGGTCTGCAAATACGCGGACACGGTGTTCACTGATGGCATCGTGCGAGGAATAAGCGTTTCATTTGTGAAGTTTCCACCTGATAGAAAAAGCAGTGTTCTCTCTTTCATTCTCAAAGACCAGACTCCCGTCTCCCAGGTCACTGTGTCCACGTGCCTGGGGGCACGGACGGCCCAGCTATGTTTCATTTCATTTCATTTTTATTTTTTATTTTTTTTAACGTTTATTTATTTTTGAGAGAGAGAGAGAGAGTACGAGCAGGGGAGAAGCAGAGAGAGGGAGACACAGAATCGGAAGCAGGCTCCAGGCTCTGAGCTGTCAGAGCCCAACGTGGGGCTCGAACCTGCAAACAACGAGATCATGACCTGAGCCGAAGTGAACGCTTAACTGACCGAGCCATCCAGACACCCCTCCAGCTATGTTTTAATAATGATGGACACGCTGCACAAATTTCTGGGATTGGCGTGGTATATCCCTCTTTGTAAGCAAACCTGAGGATATGTTTTTCTCTTTATTTTTTTAAACATTTTTTTTAATGTTTATTTATTTTTGAGACAGAGAGAGACACAGCATGAGCACGGAAGGGGCAGAGAGAGAGGGAGACACAGAATGTGAAGCAGGCTCCAGGCTCTGAGCTGTCAGCACAGAGCCCGATGCGGGGCTCGAACTCACGAACTGTGAGATCGTGACCTGGGCGGAAGTTGGACGCTTAACCGACTGAGCCACCCAGGCGCCCCTATTTTTTTCTCTTTAGTACTTGAGGCAAGCTTGAAGTACAAGTTAATGGGACCCAAAATATCTCGATTTTATGTTATTAAAGGTAATCTTCTTTAATTAACATAAACTGAGGAAGATAATGTAACTTGGAGGCCAAAAAAGCGGCATATCTTCGATCAAAGATTTTTCCTGGTGATTGTGTTTGGTTATCTTTCAAAAACATGCGTCATGAGAGTTTCTAGAATGCAGTAATTTAATTCTTGACTTTATTTATTTTGTAGGTACTTATTCTGACTTTTAAATCAGAGAACAATTGGAGTAATAATGCTTACAATGTTGGTAACCCAGAAGACGAAAACTATATGCGTATTCCTAACATTTTTTGAATAGAATTATTTCCAGGACTGTAGTTACTTTTAACAAACAGCTTTGTTGAGAACACCGTGCACCACCGGTTGTCCCCCCTGTGTTTCTGGTGCCTTCCCCTCCTTCTGAGGGAAAGTGGAAGGAAAACCAGTAGCGCCCCCGTCAGTGATGCTGGTACGTGTGTGCTTCTGGGAATGGTGAACCTGGGTGTACTTGGGACTTGGTACTCAATGTGGAAGATCTCTGCCAGTGCTTCGGAGGACCTGACTGCTCACCTTGCTGAATCTCGCGTCTGCAGGGCAGAGGGATGCAAAGAACGAAGAAGACCCATGTTCAAATAAATGCTGTAACACACACGAAGCGTGTGGGTGGACCTGGCCCGTGGTGTGATCGATGTGCCATCAGGGATGGTGTCTGGTGAGCACGTTCTACCCAGTTTGTAAATGGCTTCCTCCTCTCTGCGTCTTCGCATGGCAGAGAGACAGCTCTCTGGCGTCTCTTCCTCTCCTTACAAAGGCACCTGTCCTGTCAGATCAGGATCCCACCCTCATGACCTCAATCAACCTTACTTACCTACCCAGAGACCCCAGTTCCAAACACCACCATACTCAGGGTTAGGGTCAACATGTGAATGTGGGGTGGCAGACGTAATTCAGTCCCTAACTGGGAGCGAGGGGGCTTTTCCATCCCCACACAGAGCGTGTTCTTCTGCTTTATCCCACCCCTCAATCTTTCAGTAGCCCTAAGACCTCTTACCCCAAAGACAACTTGGAATCTTACAGGAAAACTCTAAATGCAACATTACTTTTGTCACCAATAGCTCCTCGTTCAGGAGGTAACAGCTCTCGCCATGGGAAATGTGCCCTGAATATGTGAGATGTGTAGGGAAAATGCAGACCAGAGTTGCCTCTGGGTCCACACACAAGACTGTCACTTGGTCTTGAACCAGCTCCAGCAGGTTCTGGAGAAAAAGCTTCAGAAAGGCAAACTAGGGTCTGTCCCCATTTCTTTGGCTTTCCTCTGATAGCCCTTGGGCTTGGAGTCATAGTGTGAAGTCCTAGGGGCCAAACCTGTCAAATGTTCCCCAACGGGACAGAACCATGGAGAAGTGGGGTACCTGTTTTTCATTTAAAAAGGAAATAAAAATAAGAAAAGAAAAGTAGGAGGATCTGAAGGTCAATGTAACTGGGAAAGTCATGAAGTTCCAGAGTATCGAGGTTTGAGGCCCCTGGAGCAAGGCGGGAGCAGATGCCGTGAGAGGAAGAGCCTATCTGGCCATGACTCCATCCACGTGGGGTAGGACAGCTCTCGAAGGCTTTGTCCCTCATTACTGCTTCCCTTGTCACATCGCAGAGGACAGATGACACCACAACCGAAAGCAACCCAGTTATTTCTAAAAGACAAAGTCCGGGACCTGAACTCTTTTAGGTTTAGCCTGATAGTCAACAACCAGTTTGACCCTTAGCAGTGGCCTCATTCATGATTTGATTGACCTACCTGAGGCAGCCTCGTGAGATGACATGAAAATTTCTGCTCCGACACGGAGACCTGACCTCAACTTGAGCGTCCGGTCCTGTGAGCTAGGGCAACATGGACGCTGCAGAGATGAAAAACGATTCTGCAGGGTCTGTGCCACACTAAAGATACTGGACATGCCTGTGTGTACTTACGGGACACCTCTTGGGGTCAACCTGTATGACGTGAAGTGCCCTCCGAGACGTCATGGGACTAGCACTTCCCTATGTGAATTGAACGAACTCGCAAGAAGAGCAAGGTGTGGGTGAAGTTGTAATAAAGGGGGAAGCTTGGCTGTGGAAGATGTTTTCTTGACTGTAGACCTTGGCAGAGTTTCCTGCTGTGGGTTAAGAGCCGTGATTCGTGGCAAACCCTGAAGCTGGATAGTATGTCCACCGTAAACAATGTGACAGACATAAAGCGTCAGGAGAGAGAAGTGACGACCAAGCAAAGGACGTTCTTACTCTTTTTTTTTTAGAGAGAAAGAGAGAGAGTACAAGCAGGGGAGGGGCAGAAGGAGAGAGAGAGAGAATCCCAAGCAGGCTCCATGCTTAGCACAGAGCCCAACAGGAGGCTCAGTCCCACAGCCCTGGGATTATGACCTGAGACGAAATCAAGAGTTGTCTGTTCAACCGACTGAGCCACCCAGGCACCCAGCACATTCTTATTCTCGTGTGAGACCAGGGTGTGTCCTGTCTGGAAAATTCCAGGGGGCCCTGTATGTCCCATCCCAGGACACGCAACAGAGACCCACAGGAGCCGAGCGGTCCAGAGGCGAGAGGAACTCTCACGACCAGAGAGCTTCGTGAGACATCTCGGTCTGGAAACACAACTGATGGGAAACATTTGGATGAAAGCTTTGGCTTGATCAGAGTGTAACTTTGGTGAAGGAGGGAACTTTAGATTTGAGAGGCGGTTGGAGGAATACCTTTCCATGCCACAGAAAGACGGTGGAACTTATTATCTCAGGTATCATATGGCTGAAAAGACTAATGTTCTGGAAGCACTGGAAGCTTAGGAGCTGGGGCTGGAAGGAGAAAGGAAGCACGAAGAACTCAGAGCTGGGCTACGCACTGATTTGTTACCATGACGTGCCTCATGCCCCTCTAATTGTAGCAGACAGCAAACCGCTGTGGCCAGAGCCACGAGTTGAATGTCACAATAGCACGTGGCCCGAGGGTCCGAAGCAAAACAGAGCACGTGAACTGCATGATCCCGCGTGCGTTACGGGATATAGACAAACAGCTTCTATGTCACGTCCAATTCATAGGTCTGTCACATCGATGTGGATTCATGAGTAATTAGACATGTATTAAATCTTTCTTCTTCCAGAATATGTTCTTTTCTTTATCAAGCCTCTCAATATGCTCATTAATCTTTGTCTTACACATTCCTGGGGTTTCCACTACCCCCCCAAACAAGTTTTCATATTTCCTTTTCTGTTTTCATGATACTTTCCTAGACCTGACCCCAGACTTGAAAGTGGAAAAGAGCCCATCAACGTCCATTGTAGGGAGGAGCAGCTGTGGACCGCTCATGTCAGGATTTCCGGTTCAGGGGTCCACTTGGAGAAAATACTCATCGTCTCCAATTGCAGAGGGGCACTGGGTCCTTGGGACAGCCCTTCGCTGCAACTCCGCACGGCACAAGGCACCTATCGCACATCGGAACAGGCTGGCCTCCCAGGAGAAGTGCCCACCGCATTACCGGCTGCTGTCCAGTACCTGTCTGACTCTACAGGGTTTCTGGAAGGGTACTATGTGTCCTGCAGCCCGATCTTCATGACCACAGGGTGCTTTGTCTTCCATTTATGTCCTTAAAATATGTCCTTAAAACACTCTCAGGCTGGGAGAGAAAAAGACCGTTGGAGAGAATTGCATTAACTTGCTGGGGTTTCAGAGAGTCTTGCCCTCAGGAGGAAGCCATAAATATTCATAACAAGTCTTACTTGCCCGGATCCTGATAGAGAAGAGGGCTTTGTATGTTTTTAAGACTGGTGTTTAAGACCATAGCTTTGGTTGGTAATGTATTTGTTGTTAATAAAACTCAACAAGATATATCTGTCTCAGCATCTCCCCAGGATATTATTTTAGATTTTGCTGCCGTTGTTTTCTTAATGTCTTTTCATAGACTAGAAGGAGAGGGGGGTATCATTCATTAGCAGAGAGAAAATTAGATGATCGGCCGCCTTTCTGGGGGGTTGTTAGCTGACTGGTTGGCTCTTCAGGATGACGTTCCCCATTTTGAGCTTATCTCCTTTCATTACTGCCGCGGTAACGATGCCTGATTTTTGTGTGACTCCCGTGGTTGAATCTTCTCAGGGTTTTTACTGAGGTCAAAGTAAATATTCCAGATATTCCCCTGCTATTGCCCAAGACAAACAGTCTCATTACTGTGCCTAACTTGGGATTCAGAACAATGAAACTTTTTCAAAAAGGAAGAAAAACTAGGAGACTTTCTGTGCTTTCAACTATGAGTTTCATTTTTAGTGGTCACTCCAGCACACAGAGTGTATGTCGGTGACAGGAATTCAAAGCGAAAGCAAACCAGCTTCTGAGCAGCATGTAAGGGGAACGTCTGGGAAGACAGCGTTGGCCTGAAACGCAGCCCTGGAGGTTGTGGGGCTCCCCGGGGCTCTCGCCTTCCCCCCGGTGACACTCAGTGTCGGCATTTTTGAGGTGGTGTCTCCAGCTGTCCCTGGAACCCTTTGAAGACCGTGGAATTATCGCATGTCAGATTTCATGGCCAATCTTTTCAAAAACGAAGCGTAGGTTCACCTGTGCTTCCATGTCGCCTATTTTATTCATCCTGGCTTGAAAGCATGTCCTATAGTAGCTCAGAAGGACAGTAAGGAGTGTATTCAGGGCCCTCGACAAGCATGGGCAAGGTGATGAGCCTTGAATGATGGCTGTGAAGTTCTCCGAGGAGAAGGTGGCCCGCGAGTCTGGGAGTGGGATGGGACAATCTGGTGGTGGAGGGGCACATGGCTGCAGCCACCACTCTGGGTAGAAAGTAACTTTGGGGCGCCTGGGTGGCTCAGTCGGTTGAGCGTCCGACTTCAGTTCAGGTCATGATCTCACGGTCTGTGAGTTCGAGCCCCATGTCAGGCTCTGTGTTGACAGCTCGGAGCCTGGAGCCTGCTTCGGATTCTGTGTCTCCCTCTCTCTCTGCCTCTCCCTGCTCACGCTCTGTGTGTGTGTGTCTCTCTCTCTCTCAAAAATAAATAGACATTAAAAAAAGTGAAATGTATGTATCTACTATGTGTGCAATATTTAGAGATGGAAGCACCTAGTAAGACAGTTGACTTTTTCACACTTTACTGTGAACCAGATGACAGATTAAGCTGGAATGTGACGTCCACTCACCTCCACTCCCGGTTTCTTGCCCGCTGTTTGCTTGGCTTCGATCTTTAAGCATTGATCTGAGTGCATCAGGACAGTCAATCTCCCCCGTGACCTCTGTGTTCCCGCTTGTCACCTCTCCGTCCCTCCCAGTCCTGTGGATGCTGAGACACTTGCTCTGACCCGAAATCATGTTGCAAACATCCAACAACTTAGCTCCTGCTGGACTCTTGACCGCTGACTTGACCTTCACAGCAGAAAGAATCAACAGTCCTTTGCACGGTCAAGGGCGCTCTGCATACTCACCTGCTGCCCACAGCGACCATGCGAGATGAGCAGCTCTGTCTTCAGCCCCTGAAGGTGCAGTCTGCCCTCCCCTCCACTGCCCCCCTCTCTCTCTGCCCCCGCAGCCCATCAGAGAGCCCCAGACAACATGGGGAGCGGGTAGAACGAAGATTCCTCAGCTGCAGCTTCTCAGCTTGAACACGTCTCTTGGGGTGAGCCCACACGTGCCCTGGGGTGAGCCCACACGTACCCAGCAGACCCAGGCAGGAGGCTAGGTGCTCCTCTCTCTGGATTCCATGGCCAGAAATTCCATGGAATTTCCTGAGGGCAGCTCCTTTACCGGACGTGAGGAGGTCATCCGTGATGGGCCAGGCGCCGTAAGACGTGAACAAGATGGGGCACCGGGGTGGGGGGTGGGGGGGCTCGGTCAGTTAGGCATGTGACTTCGGCTCAGGTCATGATCCCACAATCCGGGGTTCAAGCCTCGACTTGGGCTCTGTGCTGACAGCACTGAGCCTGCTTGGGATTCTCTCTCTCCCTTTCTCCCTGCCCCTCCCCTGATTATGCTTTCTCCCTCTCTCTCAAAAATAAATAAATAAACAAAAAAGAAGTGAACAAGAGGGACCTTGTCCCAACTTTAGGGACATTTCAAGCAGGGCAGGAAACACAGACAAGGCAGCTGGCAGATTTGCAGGCTGTGGTCAGTGTTGATGTGCCAAGGCCAGCACGGGAATCCACTGGAGGCTGGGGCCCGTGGTGGGGGCACCGTGGCGTTTCCCCCCCGTCCCTATCTCACAGCAGAGCCCGTGGGAGGCCAGTAGAGGAGCGTTAGTGTCTGCTTGCCTGGGCTCCCGTGTCCTTCCATTATTTAGGACACGAGCCAGGATTCCCTCCTTGGGAGCCACTACCTTCTCGGTGGGGGTCCGTAAGTCCACAGGGGGCCCATGCCACCTGCCAGGACCGCCAGCCATGGAGAAAACAGAAGGTGGGGAGAACTACACAGGGGCAGAGTGGCCGAGATGTGACAAATGGGATAGAGGTGAGCATATTATGAGATTCCCACTGGCTCCTCTTGTCCTGCTGTCTCCCTCCACGTCCCCTCCTGTGCAGTCCCCGGGCCCGTCCCCACTCGCACCGACCCCGCTGGCACCCAGGCCCATGGTGGGAGATCCAGGAGAGCAGGAGGACACCACAGGCACCCGTGTAGCCACCAGAGCTTGTTTTGCTGAGTCACCTCCTTGTGCATAGACATCAGACGGCAGGCTTCTGGAAGGTGGGTGGAGGGGGCTGAAGAAACACTGCTGGAGGCTCGTTATGCCTTTCACGGAGTTTTAGGAACTAAAATAGAAAGTTCAGGTTATTTTCAAATTACTTTGGCTGGACAGAATCCCTTCCGCTAGGCAGAACCCCACTCCAGAACCCAACAGTGGGTCTTACTGACTGTGCCTTGAGCAGGGGCTAACGGAGCCCCGCCCGGATCTCCTGGCCCCTCTGGCCGCATCTCAGCAGCTGCTGTCGGGGTGTGAGTGCCATCCCGCCTGGACAGAGCCCCCCCCCCCACCGTCACCGCCAACGCCCTTGATTCTGGCCATCACCCTAGTTCAAGCATCTCAGCCGTGGTCTTGTTCTAGAAAACATTTCCCTAAACTTCCGATGAAAATTTGTTTTGAAATGAGTTTACATAAGCTTCCTATTTTTTGCTACCTGTTCTCTCAAGGTGGTTTTATTTCCCCTGTCACTCAACTTTTCCCAAGACAAGGCAACATTTCTTTCGGGAAAGCACGAAATATATAGGAAGGGTGCAATATTGATGCCCCCAGATACTATTTTGATAGGCAAATATAGACTAATCAGCAAATGTCTAAATATGCATAGAACTAGATATAGCACATCGGACAGGACCGTGCAGAGAGTAGAACTCTCCATATGATGGTCAGATTAATATGACCAAGCATCTGACAGATGTCCCTCATTTTGCCCAGGAAATAGGTGGGTGCGTCAAACAAAAACAAATACGCTTTTTGAAGCATAGTTGATTCCTGCTTTGAAAAGCGTAAAATCTGCCACCATAGGCACGTTCTGTCTGCGTGTGGAATAGAATTCAGTTTATTCTTTTTTAATGTCTATTTATTTTTTGAGAGAGAGAGAGACAGACAGACAGACAGAGCATGAGCAGGGGAGGGGCAGAGAGAGAGGGAGACACAGAATCCGAAGCAGACTCCAGGCTCCGAGCTGTCAGCACAGAGCCCGACGTGGGGCTCAAACCCACGAACCGCGAGAGCCTGACCTGAGCCGAAGTCGGACGCTTAACCGACTGAGCTACCCAGGCGCCCCAAGAATTCAGTTTAGAAATGGGGGTGCACGTAAGTACGTATCCATGCAGATTTGAGCAGAAGGCTGGTATTGTACTACAGCGATGGATTTTTATTTTTAAATATAAAGAAATGCAGCTGAGGGAAAGAGAGACAATAGTCATAACGGGCGGACAAAAATTGAAAAGTGTTGTTAGAGATTCCATTTTCTATTGTAACAGGGATAAAAACTTGGAGATGGAAATTGCCGCAGCGTTTTCATTAATAGGGAATCTTTAAGTACCAAAATGTTAACTCTGTTGAATTGTAATCACCTAATATTCAATTCTCATTATCATCCTCTAGACCCGACTCCCAGGAGATGCTTTTGCAAGTTTGATTTTGGAAAACAGTTTGCAGTGCACCAAAATATTCAACACAAAGTCCAATCGTATTAATAGAAGTGCCCGGAATGACTCACTGCGACAATGGGGGACATGAGCGGAGAAGAGAATTCTGTCCTCCTGACCCAGAAAGCGCGGGCACCAGAGCAGGCCTCCCGCCAGCCCAAGGAGGAGCCGCCACGGGATGCAGGCGGGCATCGCTTCTGTCCGCAGTCACGCAGTTCGACTCACTGCGAACGTTCGATCCCCTTGCGATTTCCTGTTGGAATATTTTCTCCCCAAAATAATTGCGATTTGAGGAGCTCTTTATGAAAAGGAAATGTATCTTATGTTAGAAAAGCCAGAAAAAAAAAGAAAAAAAAAAAAAAGAAAAGCCAGGAGCTTCCTAGGGGAATTTAGGGTTATTTTTAATATTGAGAGAGAGGCTGTGAATCTCCAGATGAAAATGTTCTTTTGTTTTTTAATGTGTACTTATTTTTGAGAGAGAGAGCACAAGTGGGGAAGGGGCAGAAAGAGAGGGAGAGAGAGAAGCCCAAGCAGGCTCCGCACTGTCAGCACAGAGCCTGACTCGGGCTCGAGCTCACAAACCATGAGATCAGGACCTGAGCCCGAAACCCAGGGTCAGACAACTAACCGACTGAGCTGCCCGGACACCCGCAGAAGAAGATGTTCGAAGAGATCAACTAATGTTCAGCATTTCTGACAGCAGAATGGCAGAAGGGAAGGCAGGGCGGTCTGATTGTGGGTCAGTGAGGTTCACAACGCAGAATGTGTGGGGACATAGGAGTGTCAGCAGGGAGAGTGTGTGAAAAACCCAGGTCTCAGGGCACAACTTCATGTATAAGCATATCTTTAGAAGCAGGTGCATAGGCCTCACGCCAGTCAGAGTGGCCAAAATGAACAAATCAGGAGACTATAGATGCTGGAGAGGATGTGGAGAAACGGGAACCCTCTGGCACTGTTGGTAGGAATGCAAATTGGTGCAGCCACTCTGGAAAACAGTGTGGAGGTGCCTCAAAAAGTTAAACAGACCTACCCTATGACCCAGCAGCACTGCTAGGAATTTACCCAAGGGATATGGGAGTACTGATGCATAGGGGCACTTGTACCCCAATGTTTATAGCAGCACTCTCAACAATAGCCAAATTGTGGAAAGAGCCTAAACGTCCATCAACTGATGAATGGATAAAGAAATTGTGGTTTATATACACAATGGAATACTATGTGGCAATGAGAAAAAAAGAAATATGGCCTTTTGTAGCAACGTGGATGGAACTGGAGAGTGTGATGCTAAGCGAAATAAGCCATACAGAGAAAGACAGATACCATATGTTTTCACTCTTCTGTGGATCCTGAGAAACTTAACAGAAACCCATGGGGGAGGGGAAGGAAAAAAAAAAAGAGGTTATAGTGGAAGAGAGCCAAAGCATAAGAGACTCTTAAAAACTGAGAACTAACTGAGGGTTGATGGGGGGTGGGAGGGAGGGGAGGGTGGGTGATGGGTATTGAGGAGGGCACCTTTTGGGATGAGCCCTGGGTGTTGTATGGAAACCAATTTGACAATAAATTTCATATATTGAAAAAAAAAAAAAAGAAACAGGTGCATAGGGGAAACCTGGAGGTAAAAACACCCAACACTGGCAGGGGAGGAGAAAGCGCTGAAGGCTTAGGGGGTTGGTCAGGGATGCTGCCACAGGCGAGGAACGTCCTGCAGGAAGGGGGCAGGGAGCACAGTGGTCTGGAACAAGCCCACCCTGGGTGAGGGGAACAGCCAGCATAAAGCCCTGAGTGTCGGCTGCTCTTGGCACAGGACGTTGACCTGCCCGTGGAGTTCCTTTGGAGACCCCGGCTGTTCCCAAGAAGTCACAACGCCGATGGTGGCTTTCGGGCGGTCAGCCAGCCAGCAAAACTCAAGAGTCCGTTCCGTAAAGAGATGGGGCCCCAGAAAACCAGGTCCCCACACAGAAAGGACACACCTGAAGTCTCTCCTCCCGTCCCCCTGATCTCCCTCCACCTCCTATGTGATGTTAGGTGCTTAGGCCGGCATGCAGGATCAGTGCACAGATAAACCTGAGTCAAACCTCCCCCCCTGGGTTGGAAAGATGGACATGTTTCCGTGAGGGTGATGGAGCCCCGTCCGTGAAGTCTGCTACGAAATTCCCAAGCCAACTAGCGGGTGTCTCGTGCTATGACCCACGCCACACCAGGGACCTCAACAATGCAAAATGGGTGAAGGCAGCCGTGGGGTGGGCGGGCATCTGCAGGAACAAGGCACCTGCCCAAGATTACAGTGAGAAGGCGGCCGGGTCAGGACGGTGGCAGATGAATTCTGACTCTGTATCTCCAGAGGCTGGGGTGTCAGCAAGAGACCCTCGCTGGCTTAAAACGATAAAGGTGTCAAAACCCCGGAGTAGAGAGAGCCTCGGGCAGCACAAGGGCAGGGGGAAGTGGGGGGCCCGCTCTGCTCTCTGCCGGCTTCATGTGGGGAGCCAGAGCGAAGAAGGCAGCATCTTCACTCTGAGTCCCAATCTGAGATGGCTGTACGTTTGAGTCACTGTCACGAAAGCAACTTCTGTCAAAATAAATAAACCGCACCAAGGATGCATTTGCTCACAAGCAGGAAGAAGTTCAAGGGAAAGGCACCCTCTGGTGGCCGCACTGCCCACACACAGGTTCTCCGACACCTGACCCGAGGGTTTGGGAGCCGCTCTGTGGGGGGAAAATTACCTTATTGGCGAGAGGAAGTAAGGTGTCTGAAGCGTGGACACTATTCTGCGCTTGTATTATTTTTTATTTTTTTTAATGTTTATTTACAGTTTCATGGCATTTCCTTGCGTCTGTGATCACTTAAACCCTGCTCCTGGTTTACTCCCGGAAGCTCAAGTCTGCAGCACATGACTGGTGCCGTCCACGCGTCCACGACCACGGTATTTCAGTGATACAAGCAGGTGTGGCTTCCTTCATGTTCCTAAGACCCAATACCACCACCACGGGCTTGACTTGCACAGCCACTGAGGTACGTCCTGGTAACATCACAGTAAGTAGAGAGGACAAGCCCCCAAATTATCATTTTATGCTATCATATCATCTCATATGAAAGAAAGAGGGACTCTTAAAAACTGAGAATAAACTGAGGGTTGATGGGGGGGTGGGAGGGAGGGGAGGGTGGGTGATGATCATTGAGGAGGGCACCTGTAGGGATGAGCACTGGGTGTTGTATGGAAACAAATTTGACAATAAATTTCATATAAAAAAGAAAGAAAGAAGAAAGAAAGAAAGAAAGAAAGAAAGAAAGAAAGAAAGAAAGAAAGAAGAAAGAAAGAAGAAAGAAAGAAAGAAAGAAAGAAGGAAGAAAGAAACAAAGAAAGAAAGAAGAAAGAAAGAAAGAAAGAAAGAAAGAAAGAAAGAAAGAAGAAAGAAAGAACAGTTTACAATGGCATACAGGTGTAATACAAATGAATAAAAAGTAAAGCAAGGATAACATTTTCTTGGGTTGCCTGGGAGGGGATGCTCTCTGGGAACAAAATTGTTCTTGTCACATTTTAAAACATTGCAAACACACAAATGTACGTTGTGACGGGTATTTGTATGATCGAGTCTATCCATCTAGTCTATTTCTCAGCAGAATTTTTGTCGTGTCTGATGTGAAACCAGGCGTGAGCTTCTTCAGGAGGGATGGAAGGGACACGGGGGACCGAGATCTGTTTTCTGCTGATGTTTGCAGGTTTCCAAGAAGAGAGGGGGGTCCTTGTGTGTAAGCTGGAGTTCTTCCCAGCATGATCGTTGCTGTCCAACAAATTCCTCGAATAACAGAATGTTAGAGCAGAAAGAGACCTTGGAGGTCTGCTGGAACCTCTTTATTTTGTAGACAATGCAACTGAAGCCCAGAGAAGTTATGTGCTTTTCCCAAAGCCACACAGCTAAGTGGAAACCAGGCCTCAACAACCAGCCCAGAGCTTGTGAAGCACACTTCTCTGCTGCCTCCCAAACACTATTCAAGACCAGAATTATGTCCCGGCCCTTGTTCTGTGCGGCCTTGTTGACATTCAGTTGAAACTTGCAAAATGCCTGCCAAAAGCCTGGGAAAGAACAGTTTATCTGTGAAATCAGAAACAGGACAGACGCTATTTATGGAACAGCTTTATTTTGTCCGGGAACTGAACAGAACTGATGGCACACAGAAAAGACTTATTTTCCTTATGAAATGTTTCGTTAAATTGTTTCCACCCTACGGATCCATTGGCATTAGATCGCTTATATTAGAGTTTGATATAAACTTTTTTATTAGCAGTCACAAGACAGGGGCTCCTGGGTGGCTCAGTCGGTTAAGTGACCGACTTTGGCTCAGGTTATGATCTCACGGTCCATGGGTTCCAGCCCCGCGTCGTGCTCTGTGCTGACAGCTCGGAGCCTGGAGTCTGCTTCGGATTCTGTGTCTCCCTCTCTCTCTGCCCTTTCCCCATTCACACTCTGTCTCTCTCTCCTTCAAAAATAAATAAACATTAAAAAAAATTTTTTAAAAACAATCACAAGATATGTTTAAATATTCCTTATTGAACTGTGACAAAAATATCACTTTGGAAAAGAGAAAAAACGGCCTATGATATTCAATATTCATGGAAAATAAAACAAAATGATACCAAACGTGAAGAACCAGGTAATATGTGGTCAATCTCGACCCGCCATTTACATTTTAAAACACGTTTTTAAATGCTCACCATTTTGCTTTTAAAGGTGCACTAAGGTTTCATCAAGGAGAAAGCGTTAAGGATTTGCATTGCCTAGATTTTGAAAAACTTGCAACTTTCGTTCAGAGTGAAGAGGACGTATGCTCTTGTGCCCTTGACTGACTCAGCCCTGACCTTTGATAATTGGTTCAGCTTGCCTATGTCGATCACAGGGGATAGACGCACTCAGGCTTGATTATGTAAGGATGCGTCGGCTTGAGTGCCCGTGAGAGGCAATGAGGAGATTGAACCTCAGAGAAACTTTTAAAAAATCATAAGAGTCCCGGCTTGTATGGAGGTAACTGCATTATCACCCAAGGCCACGCCAAGATCCCACAAGGAGGGACCCTGGGACCCCACTCCTCATTAACATAATTCAACTACTCGGTATTCTACACCTCCCTTCCCTTCCTACTGGCTTGGCCTTTCTTTGGTTTCCAATATAATCATTAGGAGAAGGCTTCAGTAGACTCAGGTGATAACATTGATTCATCACATCTGAGTGGAGCCTTGGGCACTGAGTCGTATCACAGACCCGCAGGCAGCCTGTGAACCGGCCGTCACTGGCTGAGGGGCCCAGCCTGGGCTGAAGGATCTGGTGGTGGGACTCATTGTAGCTGACAAACACTGGCCGCCCCAGAAATGGTGGCTGTTTTCTTGAGGGGCTGTGGATACACCAGGCCCTGTGACTGAGTTGTCTCACATGTGTGTTAATTTAAGGAAGTGCATTGCGCATTCCCTGTGGAAATGCGAGAATAAGCCTTGGGGAGCAACGTTTCGTAAGGGGCATCGCTCATCTGGCCTCTTGGAGAGCATTGGTCTGGTACCTGTGTGGTTCAACTAGTATCTCTTAAGTTCAAAAGTACTTTTGTAGCAATACGTTGAAGTATATACAGTAAAGAACTAGCCATACCCAGAGAGGGCTGGCCTTTGTCCTGGGCTCCTGGAAGATGGCTTCTAAGCCCCTGGAATGTTCTTCCTGATAGGACTATCTCTGTTTACCTGAGGCCTCGGGCCACACTGATAGTCTAAGCCTGATTTAAGGTGGTGGCTGTGGGCCATGTGGTATCAGTCAAGTTCAAAAGGGTCTGGAGACTAAACGTCAGACAGGCGGACAGTCAATTATGATGGAATCCTCATAAAAATTTCCAAATACAAAGGCTCCAGAAGACTCCCTGTTTGGCAAAACTCCATGGGTATTGTCACTTGTCATTGCCAGGAGAAGGCAGCCCCGGCCACAGTTCCAGGGGACAGAACACTGCCCCAGGGCCCCTCTTCCCTTGGCTGACTTTGATCTCTATTCCTCTGTCGTAATAAAACACAACTATGAGCAAAACAGCTTTCTGCGATTCTGTGAGTCCTTCCAGGGCATGGTCAAGTCTGAGAGTGTCTCGGGAACTCCCAAACTCCGCGAAGCCTTGTTGTCCTTTATTGAACTTCTATCATTTCAACGACTAAGTCAAATGCGTGTGCAATTTAGCCGAATGACAAACATACACGCAAGCAGGATAAGCCGAGCATCACATCTCTGGCATCATCATCCAACCTTGCTGGGGAAGTGCCTTCATCCGAGGCGGCCAGGGGCTAAGAGAAACATCCCTGGCCCTGCCGACTTTTCTCCGTGCTCTTGTTCCGGCTCATTGGAAGTCCTTTTCCGAGATCCATGCCGTTCTGTGTGGACATTGTTACTTTCTTGTATTCATCCCTCTGCAGTTGCCGGGATATTTAGTGTGGCTCAGGGGTGCACTGGAGCTGGCTCGGGCAGGGTCCTGTGGAGTCACCCATGATGACACCCAGGGGAGTCTCCAGAAGCTGCAGATAGGGCTTTCCCTCCCTTACCCCCCAAGGCAGTTGTCCAACATTGACCTGCAAATCACAGTCTCCAACAACTCATTTCCACCTCCTTTTGTGGCCTTAACCACTGACTATAAACCAGCAGCTACGCCTCCCTTCTAGACTAGAATCCCACCTCTGCCCAGCACACCCCGACCTGGGTGCTTGTATGTCTCTGTTCCAAGCTGCCTCTCTTATGTCACACTGTAGGGAAGGAGGTATGTAGACCGTGTCTTTTTCAGGAGATAAGTCACCTGCAGGTGGCTGGGAGACCCGTGAATGAGTGTTTCCCATTGTGCTCACATGTCAGTATTTCCCAAACTACCCTCGACATGGGACCGGTTCTGTGTTTCTTTGATTTCCAGTTCTGGTGGATTGAATTTTTTCTAAAATAAAAAAAAAAAAATCTTAGATAAAAAATAGGAACCCTACATTTTCATCTTATGTATTATTTATTTATTTATTTACTTATTTATTCATGTATTTATTTATTGAGAGAGAGAAAACATCAGAAGGGAAGGGGCAGAGAGAGGGAGCGAAAATCCCAAGCAGGCTTCACGCTCAGCGCAGAGCCCGACGCGGGGCTCGATCTCATGACCGTGAGATCACGAGCTGAGCTGAAATCAAGAGTCGGATGCTTAACCAGCTGAGCCACACAAGCATCCCAGGAACCCTACATTTTTAATATGCAATTCAAAGAAATAACATTTCTGTTAGAATGTCATAAAAGTTTCTAAACTTCCTAACCCAATTTCTACACTCAACTTTTGGAAACGTTTTGGTTTCCAAACTCTTGATTTCAATGGTTGACCCTCTGCACGCTCTGGTTTTGGACTGAACTTGCTATAGGCCAGAAACAGACTGTTGGTGGACCACACTGAGCAGCCCAGAACACACTTCTTTGTGATGATGTACGAATGCGGCCAGAGCAGGGGACCGCTCAGCCGTTACCACTGCTGTGCTCCCATTCGGGAAGGCTCCACGTTCATATCTCCCGTCATCAGAGACCAGGCCTACTGAATGAAAGTAAATCACAATTTGAAATTTGGTTTCACTTCACATAATACCTGATCACGGACAAGCGACTGAATCCCAACCAGGTTTTCCAATTAAGTACATCTGTCTGTACACCCACCGTGTCTGACCTGGAGGCTGGCTGTAGAAGGCAATGTACAAACGAGCTCTATTGGAATTCACAGAGATAATTACAAGGCAATTGATCAGATCGCCAATTAGTTGGCCCAAATCACTTAAAATGACAACCAAGACAGCTCAACGGGTCCCCTGGTTACATCTATACTGTCTCTGAAGTTTAGCTTGATGTTCCTCTTATAATATTCTAAGCATATGAATATTCAAAAGGTCTCCTAAAAGCCAGAATCTGTGTTGAAAAGGTTTATCCATAACTTATGTTGCAAAAAGAAAGCCCCAGGTGGGATATATTCATTCGGTGGTTAGATGATCTAACACAAATGAATGCATCCATGTACGACAGTGAGCACGAGACGGCATTTAACGGAAATTAGTGGAGACCGTTACAATGGGCTGCACCTTTATTCCTAGCGGGAAAAATTTTGTTAAATCGGGTAATTTCTAACTACACCCTTCTGTGGTCCCATACAGTTCGTGTTAACATCATAACCAAAGTGTCAGAAAATCCTTTGGAAGCCTTGCTAAATGCACTTCCTGAGTGGACACCCTCTGGCGTGGCCGAACCCCTGGAAGAAGGGTGCGAACAAGGACTCCCAACGGCGTTCTCATTAGGGGACAAATACAGTACAACTACAGGAGCGATTTGTGGGACAATTTGATTTGCACTTCAGATACATTATCTCCTTAAATTTCCGCAAAATTGCATGGCGTGAGTTCTAGTGCGATTAGACCCATTTTATTTTTCAAAGGAGGGTCGTTTTATGGAATGTAGTTTCAAGGGCTACTCACATGTCTGGAAAAGTCTATTGTAATCTGTTCCTTTGGGTTAACGACAACTATCTCTAGAATATCGAGTTCAATGTAAGTATTTCCAAGAGAAGGAAGATCTTCAGCATTTGTCAAAATTGTGAAGGAACAAAGAATCACAAGCAGTTGTGCTCTGTTTATGTGGATTTTAAAGAGGCATTTCTTAACTAAGGAGTAGACCCTGTAAGAAATCTGTTTGGGATAATTTAGATTATGGGGAGGCCAATTATCATTATAGCAGTATCAATGGGTAAGCAGCTCTAAAGCTGTTGAAGTACCATTTAGCCTTCCCGGTAAGAGAAATAGGCTGAATATTTTATATTTTCTGTGAGATAGGTAACAGGAAACCAAAATGTTACGAATTCAGGTGATGAGAAAAAAAGGAATTTAGGTGATGTGCTGAAGGTCAAATCGTTCCTAAGTGGTGGAACTTTTCTGACTATGAAAGTGTATTCAATAATCCTAAGAAATTGGTGGGAATCATATTTTATGCATTCTGCTCAAAAGCAGTAGAGTCCGATGAAGAAATGTTACATGAATAGAGGCAATGAAGCAACGTGGGCACAGAGGCACAGGGCATCCAATAGCGTCTTCCGGTCTCAACGGAAACAAGACAGGATGGGGAGGATGGGGAGGACGAGGAAGAGAAAGGAAAGAGAGAGAAGGAGAAGGAAAGAGAGAGAGAAGGAGAGATGAGAGAGAGAGACAGAGAGAGACAGAGAGAAGTGACGCAAAGGGCATAGAGTTGGGGAATCGCTCTAGGCTTCCCTCGGTGTTTTCAGGGATTAGCAAAACCCCCAACGACAAAAACACCAAGCCCTCTGTACATGCTAGAAACGGCCCTGGGAACGGATGGCACGAATACAAATTAGACCCAGTCCCTGCCTTCAAGGAGACCCAGACAAGTGGAGGAATACAGTTCTTTCCCAGGAAAATTAACACAGAAAAGCAAAAGGTGTGTGCAGCATACTTTAAAGTCACACGAGAAAGGAGCTGCGTGAAAGCCGGAGGCTTATCTGTTTCATGGTTCCCATGAATCTGTTGGGGAGCGTGTCTATAGAAATAGTACGCACTTACTTGATGTAACTATTGTAGTACATACACATGGAAAAAAGTTTTAGAAACGTGTAAAGTGAAAGATAAATGTTCTCTATCCCTCACATTCTTTCCACCCCTACAGATAACCATTCTTTTCTAAAAAAAATTTTTTTTAATGTTTATTTATTTTTTACAGAGAGAGAGAGAGAGAGAGAGACAGAGCATGAGCAGGGGAGGGGCAGAGAGAGGGAGACACAGAATCTGAAGCAGGCTCCAGGCTCCGCGCTGTCAGCACAGAACCCGACTCGGGGCTCGAACTCACAGACTGTGAAGTCATGACCTGAGCTGAAGTCAGATGCTTAACCCACTGAGCCACCCAGGCGCCCCTCCCATTTTTATTTTAATTTTTGTTTCTTTAGTCATATCTTTGAGGGTCTTTCATTTTTTTATTGGTCACTTGTAATTCTATTTTTGAAATAACTCTGCCAGTTTTTTTTATTGTTTGCAGTTTTCTTAGAGATTTGTAGAATTTATTTGTGTACTAAGGACTTCTCTGCCATGTGATTTGCAATTACTTTTTTTTGGTTTGTTGGGTTTTTTTTTATTTTATTTTGTAATGATACTTTTGTTGTACACATATTTTAAATTGTATGTTGACAAATGGACCAGTTTTGTTTTTTTTTTTTTCCGGGATCCTGGATCTTTATATCATACTTATACACAATTCCTAAATTGCGTTTTAAAGTTACCCATCTTTCTTTTATGTTTTTATGAGCTCATTTTATACTAAACTCATTGACCTATCTGGAATCTCTTTAGCTGTAAAAGATGGGTTGATTTGAACTGACTTATTGCAACATCATTTCTTAAATAATCTTGACTGACTTGTATGATTTAAAAACTTTTTTTAATGTTTATTTATTTATTTATAGAGAGAGACACAGCACGAGGGGGGGAGGGGCAGAGAGAGAGAGGGAGAGAGAGAGAGACAGACAGAATCCGAAGCAGGCTCCAGGCTCTGAGCTGTCAGCACAGAGCTCGACACAGGGCTGGAGCCCATGAACCTTGAGATCATGACCCGAGCCGAAGTTGGACGGTTAACCAACCAGCTGAGCCACCCAGGCGCCCCATTACTTGTGTGATTTAAAATGCTTCCTTGGGGTGCCTGGGTGGCTCAGTCGGTTGAGCGTCTGACTTCAGCTCAGTTCATGATCTCACAGTTCGTGGGTTTGAGCCCAGCGTCGGGTTCTGTGCTGACAGCTCGGAGCCTGAAGCCTGCTTCTGCTTCTGTGTGTCCCGCTCTCTCTGCCCCTAACCCACTCACATTCTGTCTCTGTCTCTCTCAAAAATAAATAAACATTAAAAAAATTTTTTTTTAAACGCTTCCTTTATCATAGATGAAAGCTCCATAGGTTCTGTTGTCTTTTTCCGGGCAACTATCTGGGGTCCCTGAGATCAATCTGTCTGTTCCCTCTTAAGCAGTAGCCACCTGTGCTGGGTTTCTGGGGCCACCAGAACAAGGGGCTCAGACAGCAGACTTTATTGTCTCCCCGTCCTGGAGGCTGGGAGTCTGAGATCCAGGCGTGGGCAGGGCTGGTTTCTCCCGGCGACTCTCTCCTGGGCGTGTAGACGCCGTCCCCTTCCCGTGTCCTGAGGTGCTCTCGTCTGTGGGAGTCTGTGTCCCAATCTCCTCCTCTTAAAAAGGCACCAGTCAGATTGGATTAGAGTCCACCCCAGTGACCTCATTTCACCTCAGTCACCTCCACGGAAACCCCATCTCCAAATATAGTCACATTCCGAAGTCCTGGGGGTCCTGGGGGTCCTGGGGGTCCTGGGGGTCCAGCATACGAGGCTGGCTGGCATCTCGTAACACCATCTTATAACCAGAGACAAAAGATAGCCCCAGTGGAAAGATAAAATCAGTAAGAACATAAACGCCCGTCTGTGTGAACCATGACGACCCAGCTTGCCCGCCGTCTGCCATCAGAGCTTTGCCAACGACCACAAATGTATAGCCCAACCTTTGATTTCTCTAGACATATATCAGACAGCAACACAAAGTCAGTAAGGGGTCTGTGAGTCAGAGGGTCCAGCACACCGGACATCTGCCTCCAGCTCGTCTGAAAGGCCGAACGTCTGTAGCCATGCCCCCTGCAAGCTGGGGCTGGGGCATGATGGAAGAGGAGACTGAGTACTCACTTGTGATGTGCAGAAGTCCCCCAGGGGCCCACGCCTGGTTTCTGGCTTCTCTCATCCAGTTCCTGATTCTTAGTTCTCTCCCCGCTGGCATTTGGACTTAATATTTGAGTTGAGACCTTCCCACCTTTGTGTTTTCAAACTCAGGCCCCCTAAAGATGCGTTCGTTAGAAATGGGGTCATCCTGCAAGGCCAGATCCTACCCGTCGTGATCCACCTCTGGCACAAATGTATTTGGCTCTTGACCCAAAAGATCTTCACGGGTTCCCCAAGAAGGGTATGTCGGCAAGGAAATGACCCCCTCGTTGTCAATATTATCAATAAAGGAGTGATTAATTACAATGATGGGGAGGTTGAGAGATGTGTTGAAATGAACCTACTTTAACGATGATATGTTTTCGGAGTTAAAAAAAGAACCAATTCAGAACACCTTTTCCCCCATGAGCTTTATGTTGTATAAATATGCTCTTGCCTCTGGCTTGTTTCCACTAAAAAGACATTTCGCTAATGAATATTTATTCCACTGCCACGGATAATAATGCACAAAAATGCTAAATAAATGCTGTCGTGGGCATTCTTTCCCCTCCCCCCTCCTCTGATATGTGCCTATTTGTTCTTTCTCTAACTGACAGGTATTTGTCTCAAAGCTCCAAAAAGTGATGTCTGGAAATTCAATTATAATATTCATTTCCTTCTATTTCTGGCATGTCAAAACTCTCCCTTCAAACAAATAAACTAGACTATTGTAGAATGTTCTGCTGAAAAGACCAACAATTTGCAACAAAACTTGAGACTTGTGCTGTGAAATCATGATTCTGACCAGTAAGTGAAACTCAAGAAAGAGCTCAGGGGAAAAGCCCTGGGGGGGAGGGGGGGAAGCCCTGGGGGGTACTGAATGGGTAGCCATCGAAGTCCTCTCTTTAGGATACAAACCTGACAATTATATTCTAATACAACAACAACAGATTAGCAAGATACTAATCTTAACGATAGAACATAAACATCAGTATTGTAAAGATTCTTCTAGTATTTCTAATATTTAGTCAATACATCAATTTATTTTAACCTTGTGGGAGGCAACGTAATGGTCTCCAGGTGTGTCCACATCCTAATCCCGGGAATCTGTCAACACCAGGATCCATGGCCAAGAGGATTTAAGGTATCGGATGGAATTAAGGTTGCCAATCAGATGATCTGAAAATAAAGAGACTACCTTGGATTATCTGGATGGGCCCATCAGTAATCACAAGGGACCTTAAATAGGGAAGCAGAAGGCAGAAGCATCAAATACAGAGAAATGGCATTGGGAGAAAGACCGGACCAGCCATTGCTGGCGTAGAAGATGGAGGAAAGGGCCACGGGCCAAGGAATGTAGGTGGCCTCTCCAAACTGGAAAAGGCAAGGAAACATCCTCCCCGGAGCCTCCAGAGGAAGTGCCCCTTTGGGCTTCTTGATTTTAGCCCCGCGAGACTGGTGCCATTTCTGGCCTCCAGAACTGGAAGAGAATTAACTCGCGTTGTTTTAAGCCAGAAAACGTGTGGTCATTTGTTACAGCATCTGTAGGAAATAAAGATGAACACGTTACACTGTGATTAACTCACCCTTTGGGGAAAGTCCAATGTGTCCCCTTCTCGAGGAGGGCTTCTCTGAGCCATCATTTGCTGATAGAATCTTCACCTTGGCCGTCCCAGAGGCCACTGCACCGGATGACACAGTAATTTTCCATTTATTTTTCTGTAACCTGTGCTAGACCAAGGGTTCCGTAAAAGTGGGGACTGTCTTTAATCTCTGCTTGAAGAGCTAGTTTCTAAACCTTTATCCAAAATTTAGCAGCAGCTAAGTAAGTAGCCTGTCCTAGGAGGTCAATAAATATCCAACCAAAGTGATGATGGACCCATTGCACTCCTACCTGGAAACCAGTTACAAACATAAAGTGTTAAACGTTTTATGAAATGACTTGTCATATGAAAGCTGTAACCCATGACCACAGAGCAGATGAAAGGTCAAACACAGAGCCTGGACCTGAATAGTTCTGTGTTGTAACCACCTGACAGCTGTGGGTTAGTAACACCAGGGACGAAGTCATTCACCTGGAAACAGTAGCATTTGAGTTGCAGTTAAAACATCAGAAATATACAAAGTGATTAGAATGTGAAAAACGGCCAGCCTTGGAAAAGAAACATTTGCAGGAAATAATCGTGGCTTTGGAACTTCCCAGGGTTTCACTTGCCCTCTTCGTTTTATCGTTTCTACCTGGTGAAATCCTTCCATACTTACCACCTCTTTTCCTTTTCAGTAGTTTCTTCCTGCCCACCGCTCAACAGAGGTCATTCGGTCTCAGTGTGAATTTAGGGGAATGAGCATTTGCACTTCAAGCATCTTGCCCGATTTGGAACTTGAGTCTGTCTCCTACTAAAGTGTTTCTGGCACCGGTAAATTACATGCTAAGGACGAGATGGGGTGTGGGTATCTTTTCTGCCTGGGTTCCACCTCTAAGACCTTGGGGGGTCCAGTCTAATGACTCATTCTGTAGTCATTTTATTTATTTATTTATTTATTTATTTATTTATTTATACATTTTTTTTTCTTTATTGAGAGACAGAGACAGGGCATGAGCAGGGGAGGGGCAGAGAGAGAGGGCATCACAGATTCCGAAGCAGGCTCCAGGCTCCAAGGTGTCAGCACAGAGCCCCACACGGGGCTCAAACTCCCAAACTGTGACATCATGACCTCAGTGGAAGTCGGAGGCTTCACCCACTGAGCCCCCCAGGCGCCCTACAGTCATTTTCATCTTGAGGATTTCTTTATTACAGGAAGCAGAAACAAAACTCAAATCGTGTGTATTAAAAGCATAGGTGAGAAAAGTAAAACTTCAAAGCCCTTTGAAGAGACACAGTATCACTATTGCCTTGGGGTAGGTACAGAGTGACTTTAACCAGAAGTTCGGTTTTTCTCAGATAAACTACAAGACTTATTGAATCTGTTCTCCACTGACCTACTTCTAGGTGTCTATTCCCGGCTTTCGTTATAGTCCTTTAGCCTCCCTGCCCTTCTCTGTGCTAATATTAACACACTGTCTTATTTGCTACAGCTTTTTATAGACTTAGTAAGTCTAAAAGTCCTTGCTGGTAAGATTTGTCTCAATAGCTGCTAAAATAATTTCCCCACATTGTCCCTCTTCAAAATTGCTATGCAGGGTGCCTGGGTGGCTCAGTGGGTTGAGCGCTTGACTTCAGCACAGGTCACGAGCTCATGGTTCATGGGTTTGAGCCCCGCGTCGGGCCCTGTGCTGACAGCTAGGAGCCTGGAGCCTGCTTCAGATTCTGTGTCTCCCTCTCTCTCTGCCCCTCCCCTGCTTGTGATGTCTCTCTCTCTCTCTCTCTGAAAATAAATAAACACTAAAAAAAGAATTTTAATTGCTTTTCCTGTTCTTGAATCTTTTCTCCTTCATCTGTATTTTAGGATCATTTTGTGCTCCTGATCTGTTGGGATTTTTATTGGAATTGCATTGCATTTTTTTTTTTTTTGCAAAGAAATGTATCTTTATCATACTGTGTTTCCTGTCTATGAACATAGACTGTCTTGCCATTTATTAATTCTTCATAAATTTCTTTTATCAAAGTGTTATGTTAAGCATAATCAAATCACAACTAAAATCTCCTTTTGACTTGTTCCCCTCAAATGGGAGTATATTTTTCTCACTCAGTGAGAGCTTCACCCCCATCTAGCTTTTTTTTTCTTACTAATTTGTGGTATATATGTGAAAAGTAACGTATATCACTGTTTTTAGTATCTGTGCAGTATTTAATTATATGGATGTGTTATATTTTATTTAAGAAAACTTTTCTTGGTAGACTTTTTTCAATATTTGCTAAAGTTAAAAATGCTGCAGAGAACATCTTTACTTATACATCGTGCTCTTGTAAGGATACAGCTGTAGGATAATTTTCATTAAGTGAAATTTCTGCTGAAAGAGTACACTCGCTTAAAATGTGTATAAATAGTGCCAAAGTGTTTTCCGAAAGGTAAATATATATATATATAGAGAGAGAGAGAGAGTACCACATAGTACCCAGAGCATAAAAGTACCAGATCTTGGGGCACCTGGGTGGCTCAGTTGGCTGGGCGTCTGACTTCAGCTCAGGTCATGATCTCGCGGTTTGTGAGTTTGAGCCCCGCATTGGGCTCTGTGCTGACAGCTCGGAACCCGGAGCCTGCTTCGGATTCTGTCTCCCTCTCTCTCTGCCCCTCCCCTGTTCACAGACTGTCTCTCTCTGTCTCTCAATAATAAATAAATGTTTAAAAATTTTTAAATAAACTAAATAAATAAATTAAAAAGTACCAGATCCCCAGAACTTCACAAGACTCCCTTAGGTTTTATCAACTTGTTTTACCTGATAGATAAAATAATATCCCGTTTTATGTCAATGTACCTTTTCTTTAATTATGATCAATCCTGGACTTTTTTCACATCTATATAGATAAATGTGTAAAATCTCTAAAAATTATTAAGATTCTTAAAGGCACTAGCCAAGGGACACCTGGGTGGCTCAGTCAGTTAAGCGTCCGACTTCAGCTCAGGTCATGATCTCACGGTCTGTGAGTTTGAGCCCCGCATCGGGCTCTGTGCTGACGGCTCAGAGCCTGGAGCCTGCTTCAGATTCTGTGTCTCCCTCTCTCTCTGCCCCTCCCCTGCTCATGCTCTCTCTCTCTCTGTCTCAAAAGTAAAAATAAAAACATTTAAAAAGAATGTTGTATAAAGGCCCTAGCCAAGAGGAAATCTCAACAACATCTGAGGTTTTCTGAGACAATGGTTCAAAACACCTGAAATCAAACTCCATTCAAGGGGACAGCTTATCTCCTCAAAGGTGGATATCGGACAGCAACCCTAGGAGCAGAAATGAAACTAAAATCTGCCAAATTCATCTGAATTTCTTCCTTCTCTTCGTTTTAAACACGCAGAAAAAAATGAAGCTGAAGGCTGGAGTCCATGCCGTACCGACGTCACAACAACCTGAAGTAACAAAACCTTGGAAACGTAGGGTTGAGAGGAAACGAGCGGAAAATCGCCGCCCGGTTGTGCAAGTTCAGCAGGAAGATGAAAAAGGCTTTATTCAAAGTCATTGTGGCAAAGCTCGGGCTGGCAGATAGATGACACTCAATAACAACCTGCTGAATGGCACAAATGAGTCCTGGCACAGAGGGCTCGCTGGTTTTTGGACGGGGTTTGTCGCCTTACTCCGTGCTGTTAGCATTGTTTGCTGACATTGTATACATTTCTATAATTTTAAAGTTGGAGGTGCTGAGCTGATCTCTTATCTCACGTTTCCAAAACCTGCCACTCGTGGTTTATGACAGACTCAGCAACAAAGGATTTCCGAAAAGCATGCCTTCTGTCGAGGACATGCCATCCTGGAAGACAACATATGCAGCCAAAGTACTTTGTGTCCTTCTTCGGGGGGGTGAAGGAACCTTGACTTCTCTGTCTTAGCTTGCTGGGGCTGACATCCCGCGGTCCCGGAAACTGGATGGCCTAGAACAGCAGAAATGTCTTGTCTCATAGCTCTGGAGGCCAGAAGTCTGAGGTCGAGGTGTCGGCAGATAGGCTTGTGCTGAGGCTGTGTCCGGGAATCAGTTCTCTCCTGGCCTCTGGGGCGCCCAGCCATCGTTGGTGCTCTTTGGTTTGTAGAAGTATGACCTTGATCTTTGCCGTCCCCTCCACGTGGCCTCCTCCTATGTGTCAGGGTCTCCAGGTTTCCCCTTTTTATAAGGACACTGGTCACATTGGATCAGGGCCCTACCTAACAACTTCATTCTAATTTGATTACCTCTGCAAAGACCCTCTTTTCTTTCTTGTTTTAATCTTTTTTATGTTTATTTATTTTTGAGAGACAGAAAGAGAGAGAGCATGAGCAGGGGAGGGGCAGAGAGAGAGGGAGACACAGAATCCGAAGCAGGCTCCAGGCTCCCAGCTGTCAGCATAGAGCCCGACGGGGGGCTCGAACCCAGGGACAGCGAGATCATGACCTGAGCCGAAGTGGGACGCTCAGCTGACTGAGCCCCCCAGGCGCCCCAAGACCCTATTTTCAAACGAGGTCACAACATCTTTCTGGGGAGATACAGTCCAATCTGTCACACTCAAACATTCCCTTGATTGCCTTTCTGCATCCCAGACACCACCTATTCTGATCATTGCTCCTCTGATTAAAACAGTGAATTTCAGGGGCGCCTGGGTGGCGCAGTCGGTTAAGCGTCCGACTTCAGCCAGGTCACGATCTCGCGGTCCGTGGGTTCGAGCCCCGCGTCAGGCTCTGGGCTGATGGCTCGGAGCCTGGAGCCTGTTTCCGATTCTGTGTCTCCCTCTCTCTCTGCCCCTCCCCCGTTCATGCTCTGTCTCTCTCTGTCCCAAAAATAAATAAAAAACGTTGAAAAAAAAAAATTAAAAAAAAAAAAAAACAAAAAACAGTGAATTTCATTGGGGCTTTGGAGGTGGTTTCGAAACATAGGATATTGCATAAACAATTATTTATTTTTAATTTCTACATTGTAGTGATTTTGAACATATATGGAGATTACATGTGACTTAAAATTATATCGGGCACTGTTCAAAATAATTATCTACAAATTCTTAGTGTGTGTGTGGGTTGTATCCTGTGGGAATATACCAGTAAGTGACAATTACTGGATGGATGTGGCATATCCATTCTTCAGAGAGATCAAAATACTGTAACTTCCCAGTGCTCATTTTCCTAAACACTCACAGCAGGGCTAATAACACCCCACCGCCCCCGCAGGGTCACAGAGGTGCCGTGGTGGCCCAGTAACCTTTATCACCCAGCTTCTCCATGCAGTAAAGGGACATGCACAGAGTTGCTTCTAACCATCACCTGTTTGCTCTGGTTCAGCTGGTTTCTCCTCTGGTTAAAGAGGTACTGGGTTACTTGCAGAATCCACAGCACCGTGAAGAGCTTTGGGGAGACTTTTGGTGGATTTTCAATGCAACGTTACCCTCCCCATCATTGCCAGAGCATTTATATATTCAAACAGATGGCACCTGTCTACTTAGGAGTCTTTCTTCAGAGCCCAGAAGCAGAGTCAGGGAGATTTGAGTCCATTTGCATGGGGTCAGGGGAAGGAATGAGGGAGGAAAAGAACAGAGAAGACCAGGGCCCTGTCAATCAATGCAGAAAAAGCATCTGACAAAATCCAGCATCCTTTCTTAATAAAAACCCTCAAGAAAGTCGGGGTAGAAGGAACATACTTAAACATCATCAAAGCCATTTATGAAAAGCCCACAGCTAATATCATTCTCAATGGAGAAAAATTGAGAGCTTTCCCCTGAGATCAGGAACACAACAGGGATGTCCACTCTCACCACTGTCATTTAACATACTGTTGGAAGTGCTAGCATCAGTAATCAGACAACAAAAGGAAATCAAAGGCATCAAAATTGGCAAAGATGAAGTCAAGCTTTCATTTTTTGCAGATGACATGATATTATACATGGAAAATCCGAGAGACTCCACCAAAAGTCTGCTAGAACTGATACATGAATTCAGCAAAGTCGCAGGATACAAAATCAATGTACAGAAATCAGTTGCATTCTCATACACTAATAATCAAGCAACAGAAAGACAAATAAAGAAACTGATCCCATTCACAATTGCACCAAGAAGCATAAAATACCTAGGAATAAACCTAACCAAAGATGTAAAAGATCTGTATGCTGAAAACTATAGAAAGCTTATGAAGGAAATTGAAGAAGATATAATGAAACGGAAAAACATTCCGTGCTCATGGATTGGAAGAATAAATATTGTTAAAATGTCAGTACTACTCAAAGCTATCTACACATTCAATGCAATCCCAATCAAAATTGCACCAGCATTCTTCTCGAAGGTAGAACAAGCAATCCTAAAGTTTGTATGGAACCACAAAAGACCCTGAATAGCCAAAGTAATATTGAAGAAAAAGTCCAAGGCAGGAGGCATCACAATCCCAGACTTTAGCTTCTACTACAAAGCTGTCATCATTAAGACAACATGGTTTTGGCACAAAAACAGACAGACCAATGGGATAGAGATTCCAGAATTGGAGCCACAAATGTATGGCCAACTAATCTTTGACAAAGCAGGAAAGACTATCCGATGGAAAAAAGACAGTCTCTTTAACAAATGGTGCTGGGAGAACTGGACGGCAACATGCAGAAGAATGAAACTAAACCACTTTCTTACACTGTTCACAAAGATAAACTCAAAATGCATGAAGGAGCTGAATGTGAAACATGAAACCATCAAAATCCTAGAGGAGAAAGCAGGAAAAAAAAAACTTCTCTGACCTCAGCCGCAGCAATTTCTTACTTGACATGTCTCCAAAGGCAAGGGAATTAAAAGCAAAAATGTACAATTGGGACCTCATCAAGACAAAAAGCTTCTGCACTGCAAAGAAAACAATCAACAAAACTAAAAGGCAACTGACGGAATGGGAAAAGATATTTGCAAATGACATATCGGACAAAGGGCTAGTATCCAAAATCTGTACAGAACTCACCAAACTCCACACCTGAGAAACAAATAATTCAGTGAAGAAATGGGCAGAAGAACAAATAGACACTTTTCCAAAGAAGACATCCAAATGGCCAACAGACACATGAAAAGATGCTCAACATCGCTCCTCATCAGGGAAATACAAATCAAAACCACACTGAGATACCACCTCACGCGGGTCGGAATGGCTAAAATGAACAAATCAGGAGACTGGAGATGCTGGCGAGGACGTGGAGAAACAGGAACCCTCTTGCACTGTTGGCGGGAATGCAAACTGGTGCAGCCACTCTGGAAAACAGTGTGGAGGGTCCTCAGAATATTAAAAATAGACCTACCCTATGACCCAGCAATAGCACTGCTAGGAATTTACCCAAGGGATACAGGAGTGCTGATGCACAGGGCCACTTGTACCCCAATGTTTATAGCAGCACTTTCAACAACAGCCAAATTATGGAAAGAGCCGAAATGTCCATTAACTGACGAATGGATAAAGATGTGGTTTACATATACAATGGAATACTACTTGGCAATGAGAAACAATGAAATCCTGCCATTTGTAGCAATGTGGATGAACTGGAGGGCGTTATGCTAAGCGAAATCAGTGAGGCAGAGAAAGACAGATACCATATGTTTTCACTCATATGTGGATCCCGAGAAACTTAACAGAAGACCAGGGGGGAGGGGAAGGGGGGGGGGGGAAGTTACAGAGAGGGAGGAAGGCAAACCATAAGAGACTCTTGAATACTGAGAACAAACAGGGTGGATAGGGGGTGGGGGGGAGGGGGGGTGGGTGATGGGCATGGAGGAGGACACCCGTGGGGATGAGCATTGGGTGTTGTATGGAAACCAATCAGACAATAAATTTCATATTAACAACAACAACAACAAAAACCCAAGAAGACCAGGGCCCTGAGGATCTACGGAAGGAGGCAGGGCCTCTCCCCACCCCTGCAGGGCCCAGATGGGGTTCATCCCAAAGGCCTTCCACCCCCACAGCCACAGTGCGCAGATCCGCATGATCTGCACTCCTGTTCCAGAAGGGCCCGTGGGTACTTTGGACCCTTAGAAGTGTAGAGTCTTGGGGCGTCTGGGTGGCTCAGTCTCTTGATTCCAGCTCAGGTCGTGATCCCACCAGAGTTGTGGGATCGAGTCCCGTGTGAGGCTCTGCGCTGACAGCATGGAGCCTGCTGGGGATTTTCTCTGTCTCCCTCTCCCCCGCTTGCTCTATCTCTTTCTAAAATAATTAAAAAAAAAATAAAATAAATAAGTGCGGAGTCCTCCCAGACACGAAATGCAGGTAGGGAAAGCGGTGAGTCTAAGCACCCTTGCAGGCGCTTTGTTGGGGGGGGGGGGACGGTGGTCCTGGGGTTCCCTGGGGACATCCTGTACCAGACCAGTCTTGAGGACGATGATGTCATGGTACCCCGGCCCTGGAAATCTACTTGCGCAGGCCTCGGGCCCTTTCCACAAAGCCAGGTAGCAAGGGGGTTAAGACGCCTGGAGGACCTACTCTCACTTAACTGCTCCAGTTAGACCTGTGAGCGCCCACAGCGCAGGCGCACAACCTTCTCCAGGAGACGACGCCCACACGGAGGCGTGAGGAACCGGCCTCCCACCCGGCCGGCGTGAGCCCGCCCCTCCCCTGCAAGGCCCGCCCCTCGACTTTGCAGTGTACGCCCGCCCCTCCTGGCCCAGCCCCAGCCCCAGCCCCAGCCCCTCCCGTGCAAGGCCCGCCCCTCAACAGTACAGTCCCCTCCCCTTCGTAGCGCAGTCCCCTCCTGTTCCACGCAGTCTCCGCCCCTCGACACCATTGTCCCCGCTCGTCCCCCTCAAGCCCCGCCCCTCCCCGGCATAGTCCCCGCCTCTCCCGGCCCAGCCCCCGCCCCCCCCGGAACGGTTCCCCGCTCCTCCCGGCCCAGCCCCCGCCCCTCCCCGGCACAGTCCCCGCCCCCTACCCTGCACGCTCCTCCTCAAGTCCCGGACTCCGCGCCCAGCTGCCGCCCTCCCTCCCGCCGGACTCCACCCCTCTCCCGCCCAGGACTCCTCACGCGGGCCCCGCCCCCGCCGCGCTCCGTCGCTCCGACGCCCGCGACGTTCCGCCCCCTACCGCCTTGGCCCACTCCGTGCCCACCGCCCTCGAGTCCCGCCCCGCCGCATCAGGAGCCCGCCCCTTTCCTCGGCAGCCTATTGGAGAGAACGTCGCCGTGCCCGTTGACCAATGGCAGTCGCGGCGGGTGCGTCTCACCCCCGCGCCCTGCGTCGGGATAAATCAAGCTGCGTCCGGCCCCGTGTGCTAGTCACAAGCCATGTGGCGCGGCGGCGTGCGGACGCGCAGCTTGCTGGAGCGGCTGAGGGGCGGGTGAGAGCAGGCGGGTGGGAGAGAGGGAGGAAGGGGCGGTCCCGACAGCGGGGAGACTCCGGGAGGCTCTGTGGTGTCGTCCGAGCCTTGAAGGGCCGCACCACCGCTTCCTTTTCTGGGAGCCCGGGCCCCGACCGAGACCCTTCCCCTTGGGGAGCCTTGACCCCAGGGCCCATCGTCAGGGAGCCCGACCCGAAACCCTTCGTCCGGGAAGCCCGGACCCGGAGGCCCTTCACCTGGGGAGCCCGGAGCCTGGCCCTGAGGCCCATCGCCCGGGGAGCCGCGAGCCCGGGAGACCTTTCTCCCGGGGAACCCGGAGACCGACCCTGAGACCCCACTCTCGGGGAGCCCGGACCCGGAGACCTTTCTCCCCGGGAGCCCGGAGCCCTACTCTGAGGCCCATAGCCCCGGGATCCTGAAGCCCGACCCAAGAGTCTTGCAGAGCCTGGATGAGGGACGGCACAGGCATCCTCCCATCGCTTCTCCCTAGCAAAGGAAAGAGGTTCCTGTCCAGTTGCCAGGGTTGGGACCTGCAGCCTGAAGTCTGGGCAAAGCGGGTCCTGGCCCAAGGAGGCCTTACCCCTGGGACCTTGGGCGATCCCAGAGTGGGTGGCCCTGTGTGCGGTTGTCGGGGCTTTTGAAGTGAAAATGGGCATTGATGTGGATTTTAATAGGCGTGATTAAAGTAATTGGCGGCTTGCGGTTCTCATTAACCTGGCTGCCCCCATGTCACCAGTTGTTGTGGGCAGGGAGTCCTCGAGACACCTGAGGCTTCCACACGGAGTTCTTATTTAAGCTGCGGTGTTCTTTTTTTTTTTCTTTTTAATTTTTTTTAACGTTTATTTGCTATTGAGAGACACAGTGTGAGCAGGGGAGGGTCAGAGAGAGAGGGAGACACGGAATCCGAAGCAGGCTCCAGGCTCCGAGCTGTCGGCACAGAGCCCGATGCGGGGCTCGAACTCACGAACCCGTGAGACCATGACCTGAGCCGAAGTCAGATGCTTAATTAACCGCTTGAGTCACCCAGGTGCCCCTGAGCTGCGGTGTTCTTAATACAGCTGTAGCTTCCAGAAATGGACTCGGTTCATGGAGAAAAGATCCACTCCAACCTTGAGTGATGGTGGTGCGCCAGGAGGGTGTAGATGAGATCCCTGCTGATTCGCAGAACCCTGTGTGAAGGGTGGTGCGGTTTAGAAGCATGGGGGTGTCCTGGTGCCTCGTGTGAGTATGGCGGCAAGAGCCTCACATGAGTCGCCGGTGACCAGAGAGTACCGAGGTGCTGGGCTGCTTCTGCGTGCCCGGCGCCAGCATTTGCTCTTTGTGGCTGTGCTCTTGATGGTAAAGAACACCTGCAAATCCTCTTCTGTGATCGTGGAATCGGCTGAGTCAGGAAGGTGACGGCTCATCTTGGTGGTGTTGCCTGATGGCGACCGACTCAGCGTTGTTGTTGTTGTTGTTTTCCTTTTCTGCGCGTATCTCAAAGGAAATAACTTGTGTCAGACAATGCTGACGTAGAAAACTCTATAAAGCAAGCATACGGTGCGGTCGTGTCACCGTTACCCAGATCGCCTCCAAACGACTGACTCTCCCGCCCTCTTAGGTGTGATTGCTCTCTGGTCTGTTCCTGCTCCTCTTGATACGTCTACGTGTGTGTGTGCATATACAAAATTAAGTTCCAGTCACACAGTAGCTACATGGCAGCCGCTGTTTTGTTTCACTCACCCCCACCCCCTCCTCTCGGGCCACCATCAGTTCTTGGTTTTTTTTTTTCTAAGTGCGTTATTTTGAAAGATTATTTATTTATTTTGAGACAGAGAGCAGGGGAGGGGCGGAGAGAGGGAGAGGGAGAGTCCCGAGCAGACTGTGCGCAGTCAGCGAAGAGCCCGACCATCCCACCAACGTGAGACCATGACCTGAGTGCACGTCAAGTCAGATGCTCAACCGACGGAACCACCCAGGCGCCCCAGTGATTCTCATTTAAATGATGCCAAATGTTATTCCAGGATTGTTACCATTTGCACACCTAATTGCGGTGTAGGAGCTCCCCGTGAAGCGAGACTTCTTGCTTTTTACCAGTTCAGTAGATGTGTAATAGGAGTTTGAGGCCACATCATGTACCTACATGGGAAATGTCGTGTCATGTGAGAATGGTTTTTGGTGCAGGTGAGGGAAATTGGTATCGTAATCATGTTACAGTTACGAGCGTTGACGTATAAAAGGCTTGCAACATGCATTTATTAGCTTGATATAGTGAAGCTTCAGCTGAGTTAAGACAAAGGTCTTAAAATTGAAAGCACTTTACTAAAAACTGCAGAAATTCGTTTTCTGAGATGTTTGGAAAATGTAAGGCTTACTTTTTCTTTGAAATGTCTTTGTCCGTACAAATGCCCTCATGATGTTGCAGAATTACGTTAGCCACACAGCGTCCTGCAGAAGCGTCTAACCTCGATTGCTTTCCTTCCACGGGGCAGTGCCAGCCTGGGAGCCCGGAGGAGGAGGGGCACCGCAGCCTGTGAGCGCGCCTTGCAGCACGAGGTGGGGGAGCGGATCCACGGCTTCACCGTCAGCCAGGTGCGCGGGCCCGCCTTGCTGCGCCACCCACACACCCTTGGGGTCTCTGTCCCAGGCCCTGGCTCGCCCAAATCACAGTGGGCTCGACCGAGTGGAGTTTGCCAGCGAAGGGATTTCCCGATGCTTCGATAAGTGCAGTTCCCCGGCCCTTCCCTGATCCCAACCCCTCCAACCCAATGCCTCTTTAGGTTTTAGAAAGTGAGTCCAGCCCATTGATGTTTCTGCACCCAGACACCTGACTGTTCTCTGCGCCGAGTGAAGACGGCCCACGTCTGTCCCACGTGTACGTGGGGCTGCGTGTTCCTAGCACGAGTTTGTTCCGCACTTATGCAAAAACTTTGGTTTCAAGCCATTGGGGTTTCAGAATTATAGAAGATGGATTGTGGTCCTGCATTTATTTAATTTTGTGTTCACATTTGTTTTCTTTTTCTTTTACACAGTGATCGAAAACAATGTATTTCACATCATTGACTGGCCGTCGGCCTCATGCTGTGGGTAGCACTTAGCACAGGGAAGGGCGGGCAGCTCGCAGCCCAGGGGGACACAGGTGCAGCTGTGATACAACGAGAACTGGCTGGGCATCCTGGTGGGAGTGCGGGAGCAAAAGGATGGGGGACGGGAGGGGGCAGGTTCCGGGAGAAGGGAGTGGTGTGTAAGGACAGCTGCCTCCCCGTAGGCTGGACACGCAGGGACAGCAGTTCCCCGCAGGGCTCGGGAACGGGCAGTAGTGCAGCTTGGGTGAGGGGCTCCTGACGCGGGCGAGGGAGGGCCTTCGTGCGGTCCAAGTAGTTACTGTTCTTGAGGACCTCATTCAGAGTTCTTTCCTCTATTTTTCAGGTTTTATAGAGATTTATGATAAAATCTGATCCTTGTTTGAGAAGCAGTCACCATGAAAGCTGTTAGGGGGCAGACAGTTCACATAGTGACTGATTGTAAACACATTGATCATCTCTTACAAAGTAAGATATAAATAATTTAATGGTTGTAAACTCAGCAGGTAGTACAGGCCTCTTTAAGCAACGTCATTTGCGTGGGCGGTCCACAGAACACACTCAGGACACCCGGGTTCTAATCTCTGTCCTGCTGGCAGCTTGCTGTAAGCACAGACAGCCCCTGGAAAGTGGGGGTGATAAACAGTGTGGTTGTCATAGTGATGCTCTATTGTGATTGGGGGGGAGAGGCCCCCGGCACAGTGGGGACGATACAGCCGTTTCTGAAGTGCCTTTGTGCAGGCTTTCATAGATAGGAGACTACCATCTTGGGGGTGAGGATGCGTTTGTTTTTTTCCCTTAAAATTTTTTAATGTTTTATTTATTTTAGAGAGAGAGAGAGAGAGAGACAGTGTGAGCGGGGGAGGGGTAGAGAGAGAGGGAGACAGAATCCGAAGCAGGCTCTGAGCTGTCGGCACACAGCCCGACACGGGGCTCGAACTCATGGACCGCAAGATCATGACTTGAGCCGAAGTCAAAGTCGGATGCTTAACTGACTGAGACACCCAGGAGCTCGAAAATATGCACAAGTTTAAAAAGGAAGAGCCTGTTTTTAGCCTGTCAGGGGAGGAGGCAGGCATTTGGTCTGGTCTTCTAGAACTGCAGATGCTTGGAGGGAAAATTATCTAGAAGTATTTTATGTAAGAACTTATTCTTTTGTTATTAAAAAATGGTTATCCATTTTGAGAGAGAGAGAGCGAGAGAGAGAGAGAGAGAGAGAGAGAGAGAATCCCAAGGAGGCTCCATGCTGTCGGTGCAGAGCCTGACAATGAACCTGTGAGATCATGACCTGAGCCAAAATCAAGAGTCAGTTGCTTAACCAACTGAGCCACCCACCCGGGTGTCCCAGGATGCGTTTGTTTTTATCGGAGGTGATTGGGACCCTCCTGGACCCTCCCGCTAGGAGCAGGTAACTGGTCCTTAGAACTCTGTGAACCAGACACAGCAAAGTTCTGTCCCAGGCCGAGGGCGCTCCAGCACTGAGCTCCCAGCAGGGCCATTGTGCGCTTTCCCGAGCTGGTGTGTGTAAAAGGAAGCCACACAGTGGGCATTGCCAGTGGGAGTAGGACTCCTCCAGGGCGGCCTGGTGTGATGGACGGAGTTGGACTACCGCTCTGTGGCCACAGCGCTGTGCCTCAATGTTTTCGTCTGTAGATGGGGCTGAAGATCCCTCTCTCACAGGATGACCCGTAAACTCTTGGGAAAATGTCTCGCAAACAGTAAGCGTTCAGAAAGAAGAGATGCATAGGATTGTCAGCCCTTGGCTTGTTCATAAGGTTTAGGGTCTGAACGAGGTGGTTTGTGATGTGCCCCCAGCCCCACCGTGCCAGCCTCCTGGTGCTGCCTGATTAAAGGCAGTCAGGCCAGGCCCCGCAGTGCAGTGAACGTCACTGCCCTGAGCGCTTTTCCATCTGAGTCTAGCTGTTTGCGTATTTATTCATTCAGGTAACGGACATCCCTGAACTGTCCCTGACCGCGGTGAAGCTTAGCCATGACAGCACAGGAGCCAAATACTTGCACTTGGCCCGGGAAGACACAAACAACTTGTTCAGGTGTGTGGTGCATCTTGGGAGCACGTTCTCGAGCGTCTCCACCGAGAACGTCTGCCGTCCGTTACGTGGTTAAAGGTCCCGGTTCACGAATGTTTTAGTTTTGTTGGCTGCATCCTGAAAACATGGGGAGAAGGTGAGTGGATTTGTGTCTAGAGCCACAGCTGGTGCAAGTTTGCAGCCTGAATTAGCGATTTCGTACGCTGTGGTCGAGACTGTTTTCGCGAAGGGTTACGATGTTACGGTGACCAGGTCTGGTGGCCACGGGTGTCCCAGGCTTGGAAAGTGTGCCGTGCCACCCGCCTGACCTTGCCGCCTGCCGTCTGGTCTTTGCCGCAGCGTGCAGTTCCGCACCACCCCCCTGGACAGCACCGGCGTCCCGCACGTCCTGGAGCACACGGTCCTGTGCGGCTCTCAGAAGTACCCGTGCAGAGACCCCTTCTTCAAGATGCTGAATAGGTCCCTGTCCACTTTCATGAACGCCTTCACAGGTCAGCTGGCGTCTGGGACCGGGGCCGCGCTGGGCCTGGCTGCCGCACCCACCGGGATCCTCGCTGGAGAGAGGGGAGCCGGCAGCTGTGGACCGGCACGGATTTGCCATTCCCTAGCCTGCTGGAAGTTTAGTCTTCCAGGAAAGCCGCATGGGGGTCGGTTTATACAAACTGGAGTCTTCGGGGAGGGGCAGCTGAGAGGTTTCTGGGAAGTTTGCTACAAAATTTGACATCTGTAGCGTCACGTTAATGCCCTGGTGGCGGGGCTTGGAAACAGGGCAGCCAATAGACCGATGGTGTGCGGGGAAGTGCGCTGAGGGCTGCGGCGAACGCGCATGGCATCGGCTCTCTGTGGATGAGGTCGTCTTTCTAGGCGCGTGAGGTGTGGCCTCTGCGCCCTGGGCAGTGAGGGGTCCCTGTTGGCGGGGGGCGGGGTGGGGGGGGGAGGCTGCAAGTGGCCAATGCTCCGGGCATCTGGCGAGTTTTAAAATCTTTTCATTTGTACCCAGCTAGCGATTATACTCTGTACCCGTTCTCCACACAAAATCCCAAGGACTTCCAGAATCTCCTGTCTGTGTACTTGGATGCAACCTTTTTTCCCTGCTTGCGGGAACTAGATTTCTGGTGAGTGAGGACAGATGGATTTGGACTTCAGTGTTAAGAGTCCCTGTCACTGTGTAATCATTGATTGTTATTTAGGCAGGAAGGATGGCGACTGGAACACGAGAATCCGAGGGACCCCCAGACACCCCTGACCTTCAAAGGAGTCGTCTTTAATGAGATGAAGGGAGCATTTGTGAGTTTTTTCCTTTTGTAAAATTGTGTAGAAATGATATGTCCGTCTAAAATATCGGAACATAAAAGGGTCTGGGGGAGAGTCGACGTTCTCTCATGTCATTTAATGTGCTTACGGCGCGGGCCCTGTTGAACTAGCCAGGGGACTGTGCAGTGAGCACCGCCCATAAGACGAGATGGCCAAGCTCCCGATTTTCTAGGACCCGGTGTTCCAGACCAGCAGCTCCCCCACTGCGGTCTCGGGCCCTGGCATCTGGTCTGCGGGAGTCTGGGAGATAAAAGTGCGCGCGGCAGTGCTAGGACATGGCCATTTTTGCTCGTTCTTGCCCAAGTGCAGTTCCCGAGCCTGTGTTACGTGTTGTGTGATGGCATTTATCGGATCCGGAAGCAGATAGGAAAATCCAGCGGTCTCCTGTTAAGCCAGACATTAAGAAGATTTATTTGCAGAATGTGCAGAAACAGTGCTATTCTTCTCAGTGATATTTCTGCTTTGTTAAAAAATGTTTGCTAATGTGTAGTGATGGGTTAAGATCATGAGTGAACAGGTAACTTTTTTAAGAGGTCTCAGCTTTAATTTGTAACGGAAAGACTATGTGTACACACACTCCTATGTAATCAGGAAACCCACCTCATGGAAAGCTCTTTGGGGGCCTCCCTGAGTTTTAGGATATGAGGCTCTGGAGACCAGGTGGTGTGAGAGCCTCTCTCCGGGCCCCGTCCTCACAGCCTTCCAGCACTTTGGAGTTCTGCCCTGACGCGGGCTGCTTTCCTGCCCCGTGCTGCTTCCTTAGCCATTAATACTTGGTTCGGGCCCCGTGCCTTCCAGCACCTTCTGGAAATTCAAGTTAGAGTGACAGCCTTTGCTCCGGAAGCCCACAGACACCCCCCCCCCCCCCCCCCCCACTGTAGCTCGCGGCAGGGACTCTTGAGCACTGTTGTGCACACCGCTGCCCGGGGCTCCGCTGTGCACTTGCTGTGGGCCATGCACACTGCATAGTGAGTTTTCTTTTCTGAGACACGTCATCCCTGGGTCCTGTGCAGAAACCCTGGGTGGACTTTGTTAGACAGTGTCTGCACCCACGGCCTTGTTTCCGTCGTCACAGTTTGGATCACAAGGTGTTACAGGTGTATCGCCCAGAGGGTTAGTAATTTGCTGTGTTGTAATGTAACAGTGTGTGTTATTTTACACTTCTGTGTATAATTTTTTTCATTTGAAGACCGATAACGAGAGGATATTCTCGCAGCACCTTCAGAACCGACTCCTGCCTGACCACACGTACTCGGTCATCTCCGGGGGCCATCCGTTGTGCATCCCAGACCTCACGTGGGAGCAGCTTAAACAGTTCCACGCCACCCATTATCACCCTAGTAATGCTAGGTAATGTTTCAGTTTTAAAGCTGAGTTAATGGTGGGTTGATTCAGAGTTGTTTGCGTACAGTAAAGGACACGGCTTCTCTCACGTGTGGCCAAGAACTGTTTGCTCAAGAACTCTGTAAGGTTAGATGATTCTTAATGGATTGCCCCACTCATGTACATGGACGCTCATTCTGAAAGTCTGTGGCGAGAACTTTTTATCGTTATCTTTTTTTAAAGTTTTGTGTTTTTTTAATTTTTGGGAAAGAGAGCGTGAAAGCAGGGGAGGGGCAGAGAGAGAGGGAGACCCCCAAGCAGGCTCCGTGCTGTCAGTGCAGACCCCGACGCGGGGCTCAGTCCCACCAACCGTGAGATCATGGCCTGAGCTGAAATCGGACGCTTTAACCGACTGAGCCACCCAGGGGTCCTGGTGGTTTACTTTTAAGAGTTAAGTTTGTGTCCCTGGAGCACAAGGATGTGCCCTGCTGAAGTACCGAATCCACATTAGCTGATGCTTGCCTGAAAGCACCGAGTACTTCCTTCCGGATTTTCAGGTGGTCGCCAGAATGGTCGTCCGGCCCAGACGAGGCCCGCGTATTTTGTACAGCTGGTTTTCTCCGTGTAGACACATCTGGCGGGTTGGTGTTGTGGGATCCTGTGAATATTCTGTTCCTTGTCTGTGCGTTTATTTACTTATGGACTGACCCATGTTTATTGCCTGGAGCACTTCCTTTCGTAGAGTTGGCAAAGTTTTCCGAAGAACTCTCTAATTTCTTTTACGTTTAGCAGCTGGACCTCGTGAGGAGGCACTTCCCTCCTCAGTAGGGGCCGCCGGGTCACCCTGAAGTACAGTCTGAGGGCAAGGGCGGGTGCCTGCTGCTTCCTCGGCTGTTCTAGGGGGAGATGGTGACGTAGCTCCTCCAGGGATGACGGAAGAGGCTTTGTTTTTATAAATGTTGGCCTGTTTTGTTGTAATACCACGATGACCTCATAGAAATATTCTCGTATATGTGTATAGTTGAGATTATATAATCAAATGAATCTGTTGTCTTTTTTTTTTCCCCTTATGCTCAAATTGTTTCAACTGTGGCCCGAGGAAAGTCATTTAATTGTCTTCTCTTTCTTACGGCTTCTTTGGTCTTCAGTACTAGCTTCTGTCCCCCTGCCCTGATCCAGGCGCGTCCTGCTCCAGATCTGTGGTCAGTTCTTCGTGTAAGGAGCCCTGCGGCTGCATGGAGGCAGCCATGGCCTTTAGGGCCCGGGGTCTCCATGGACGCCAAGGTTGCTGCTGCTTACTGGTTGTCACTCTGGAAACCACGAGTGGAGAGTTCCAAAGGATCTTTCAGATATTAGTTCTCAAAATCTGATTTATTTATCTCATTGGGATATAGCTGACAGATGGCATTGCATTAGGTTTAGGTGTGCAGCAAGGCGGTTTGGGTCACGCGGGTCACACGCAGTCCGCTGTGGTGACCTGTGGTCACCATGCTGTCCTTTATATCCCGGGGACTCACTCGCCTTACAACTGCAACTTTGGACCCCTTTGACCCGTTTCGCCCACCCCCTCCTTCTGGCAGCCACCACTCTGATTTCCGTATCCGTGAATCTTCGCTCGGAGAACAATGTACTAAAAAAAAAAAAAAAAAACAGATCAACTCTGTCTTTGTGCCCTTTGCCCCCTGGATGAATGTGGTGTCTTAAAAACATGTAATCTGGAATTTGTAGGCTCGGTCTAAACTTTGTGAACTTCTTCAGTTGTCAGCATGACGGAGGACTGCATTCCTGTAGCTAAGGCCGTGAAACGTTTTAGCGTGCAACTTACTTCGTTGTTGGAACACCTTTATATAGTATGTTTAAAATAAACTTTTGGCAGGTTTTCATTTAACTACATCTTTCTGCATGATTTATGTTGTGTTTGAGCCACGTATCTTATAACAAGATCAAAAGCCTGTACTTGGTCTTTGTAGTTATAAAGTAAGTGAAAGAAATGTGTTTTTATACAGACTTCATCTCAGTATGGGACACATTCGTCATTAGCCGCTCTCGGTGCATAACTTCCATTTTTACATTTCATTTTAGTTCTACTCTGGTCAACGTCTCGTTGTAGGAGTTTCAGGCAGTTCCACACATCAGTCGGTGCCCATCGGGGCTCCTGTCACCCCTTTCACGCCCAGCCACCTCCCCTCTGGCTACCGTCTGTTCCTTTTCTGCCGTTAAGACTTGTTCTGGTTTGGGGGTGCCTGGGGGGCTCAGTCGGTTAAGTGCCGGACTCTTGATTTTGGCTCAGGTCGTGATCTTGTGGTTTGTGCATTCGAGCCCCACGTTGGGCTCTTTGCTGACTGTGTGAGGTCTGTTTGGGATTCTCTCTCTTTCTCTCTCTCTGCCCCTTCCCTGCTCACATGCAAGCGAGCTCACCCTTTCCCTCTCCCTCTCTCAAAAGAAACTTAAAACTAAAAAAAAATAAAGACCGTTGTTTTGGTTTGTCTCCTTTTTTTTTTTTCCCCTTTGTTCATTTGTTTTCTTTCTTAAGTTCTACAAATGAATGAAGTCACATGGTGTTTGTCTTTCTCTGACTGGAGTATTTTCCTTCGCATTATTTTCTCTAGCTCCATCCGTGTCGTTGCAAATGGCGAAATGTCATTCTTTCTTATCATTCCATTCTGTGTATATGTGTGTATTAATATGCACACTGCGTTTTCCTTATCCATCTGTCGGTGGACACTTTGGGACTTCCATAAATAATTATGCTGCAATAAACACAGGGGTACCTACCTATATCCCTTTGAATCTGTTTTTGTATTTTGGGGGAAATAATAGTGTTATTACTGGATAATGTATGGGGTTCTTTTGTGGTTCAATACAAATTTTAGGATTATTGTAGTTCTCTGAAAAATATTGGTGTTTTGATAGGGATTGCATTAAATCTGTAATGGCTTTGAGTGGTGTGGACATCTTAACAGTGTTCTTCCAATCCCTGAGCATGGGCTGTCTTTCCATTTGTTTGTGTCGTCTTCAATTTGTTTCATCAGTTTTTTATATTGTCTTTGGAGTACATATCTTCCACTCCTTGGTTAAGTTTTTTCCTAGGTATTTTATTATTTTTGGTGCAATTGTAAATGGGATTTTCTTAAACAAAATTTCTTTTTCTGCTATTTCGTTATTAGCGTGTAGAAACGCAACAGACTTCTGTATGTTGATTTTGTGTCCTGTAATTTTGCTGAATTCACGTATCAGTTCTCGCAGGTTTTGGTGGGGTCTTTAGGGTCTTGTATTGCATAATGTGTCATCTGCAAACACTGAAAGTTTTGGTTCTTCCTTAGCAGTTTGGACGCCTTTTATCCCTTTTGCTTGTCTGAGTGCTGTGGCTTGGACTTCCAGTGCCGTGTTGAATAAATGTGTGGTGACCAGGGTGGACATTCTCATCCTGACTTTGGGGAAAAAGCTCATTCAGTATGACGTTAGCTGGTGGTTTTTCATATATGGCCTCTGTTATGTTGAGGGGTTTCCCTGAAACCTGTTCTGTCGAGGGTTTTTATCATTAATGGATGTTGTTCTTTGTCGGATGATCTTATGGTTTTTAATCTTTTTTTTTTTTTTTAAGTTTATTTTGAAAGTGAGAGAGAGTGAGCACATGCGTGAGTGGGGGAGGGGCTGAGAGGGAGAACCCCAAGCAGGCTCCACACTGGCAGCGTGGAGCCTGCTGCGGGGCTTGACCTCATGAACCATGAGATCACGACCTGAGCTGAAACCGAGAGTCAGACGTTTAACTGACTGAGCCACCCAGGTGCCCCTTTTATCGTTTCTCTTACTGATGTGTGATGTAGCACAGTGATTGATTTGTGAATATTGAACCATCTTTGCATCCTGAGAATAAATCCCACTTGATCACGGGGAAGAATTTTTTAAATACATTGTTAGATTTGGATTGCTAATACTTTGTTAAGCATTTTTGTGTCTGTGTACATCAGAGATAATGGCTGTAGTTCTCTTTTTTTGTGTGTGGTATTTTTTTCTGGTTTTGGTATTGGGTAATGCTGGCCTCATAGAATGAATTTGGAAGTTTTCCTTCTTCATCTATTTTTGGGAAAAGTTTGAGAAGAATATTTATTAACCCTGCTTTAAATGTTTGGTAGAATTCGCTTATGATGCCATCTGGTCTCAGACTTTTGTTTATAGGGGGTTTTCAGTTACTGACTCAGTTTCTTTCCTGGTTATTGGTGTGTTCAAATTTTCTGTTCTGTTTTTGGTAGTTTATATGTTTCCAGGAATTTATCCATTTTTTCTAGGTTGTCCAATTTGTTGGCATATAGTTTTTCATAATGTTCTCTTATAATCCTTTGAATTTCTGTGGTGCTGGTTGTTACTTCTGTCTCGTTTCTGATTTTGTTTGAGTCCTCCCTTTTTTGATGAGTCCATCTAAAGGTTTATCAGTTTTGTTGATCTTTTGAAAGAACCAGCCCTTGGTTCCATTGATGTATTCTATTTTTTTAGTTTTGTGTATCATTTATTTCTGCTCTAATCTATTATTTCCTTTAATCTGCTGGTTTGGCGTTTTCTTTGTTATTTTTCTAGCTCCTTCAGGTGTAAGGTTAGGTTGTCTGTTTGAGGTTTTTCTTGCTTCTTGAGGTAGGCCTGTATTGCTATAGACTTCCCTCTTAGAACTGCTTTTGGTTTATACCAACCAAAGGATTGGACCATTGTGTTTTCATTTTCATTTGTTTCCCTGTCTTTTTTGATATCCTCTTTGATTTCTTGGTTGACTCATTCATTTTTTAGTAGCACATTATTTAGCATCCATATATTTGTGCTCTTTCTGGTTTTTTTCTTGTGATTGATTTCTAGTTTCATAGTGTTATGGTCAGAAAAGATGTATGGTATGACTTCAGTCTTTTTGAGTTTGTTGAGACTTGTTTTGTGCCATAATATGTGATCTATTCTGGAGAATATTCCATGTGCACTTGAAAATAATGTGTATCCTGCTGTTTTAGGATGGAATGTTCTGAATATATGTTATATCCATCTGGTCCAGCATATCATCCAAAACCACAGTTTCTTTTTGATTTTCTGTTTAGATGATTTGTCCATTGATGTAAGTGGGGTGTTAAAGTTCCCTACTATTACTGTGTTACTATCGATTACTTCCATTATGTTTGTTATTAGCTGCTTTATGTATTGGGTGCTTCTGTGTTGAGTGCATTAATATTATAGTTGTTATATCTTCTTTAAAAAAAAATTTTTTTTAACATTTATTTTAGAAAGACTGCAAGTGGGGGAGGGACACAGAGAGAGGGAGACACAGAATTGGAAGCAGGCTTTAGGCTCTGAGCTATCAGCACAGAGCCCGATGCGGGGCTCGAACCCATGAACCGTAAGTTCATGATCTGAACCAAAGTCAGACACTTAACTGACTGAGCCACCCAGGTGCCCCTATAATTGTTCTGTCTTCTTGTTGGGTTGTTCCTTTTATGATTATATAGTGCCCTTCTTTGTTTCTTGTTACAGACTTTGTTTTCAAGTTTATTTCATCCAATGTAAGTATTGCTACCATGGCTTTCTTTTCACTTCCATTTGTATGATAGATGTTTCTCCTTCCCCTCACTTTCAGTCTGCAGGTGTCCTTGAGTCTGAAATGAGTCTCATGTAGGCAGCATATAGATGGTTTTTGGTTTTTTATGCATTCCATCACCCTGTATCTTTCAATTGGAGTATTTGGTTATGTATATTCAATTATTGATAGGTATGTACTTACTGCCAGTTTGTTACTTGTTTTATGATTATTTTTCTAGTTCTTCTCTCACTCTAAGTTGGTTTTCTTTAGTGATATACTTGGATTCTTTTTTGTTTGTTCTTTTCACATCTGTTACTGGATTTTGATAAACAGTTACCATTAGGTTTGTATATGTCCTCTTTAGCACATAGCAGTCTATATTAAGTTGATGGTTGCTTAAGTTTGAACCCATTTTTTATCCCTCCCCCATATTTTGGATATATCGTGTCATATGTTACATCCTTTTATGTTGTGAGTCCCTTGACTGATTTTTACAGATATACTTGTTTTTACTGCTGTTGTGTTTCTTAATTTTCCTACTGTCATTAATGGTCTTTCCTTTCCACTCAGAGTCCCCTTTAACATCTTGTAGGGTTAGTTTAGTAGTCATGAACTTCTTTAATTTTTGTTTATCTGAGAAACTCTTTATCTCTCATTCTGTTATGAATGATAGGCCTTTCTGGACAAATTATCATTGGCTGCAGATTTTTTCCTTTCAGCACTGTTGAATACATCATGAACCTCCCTTCAGGCCTGCAAAGTTTCTGCTGAAAAATCCACTAATGGCCTAACGGGGTTTCCTTTGTATGTAACTTTATTTCGTGACTTTTAAAATTTCCTCTTTATCACTTTTTTTTTCTATTTTAATTACTAGGTGTCCTGGTGTGGACCTCCTTGGGTTGATTATGTTTGGGGCTCTCTGGGCCTCCTTGATCTGGATTTCTTCCCCCAGATTAAGGAAGTTTTCAGCTGTTATTTCTTCAGATAACCTTTATGCCCCCTTTTCTCTCTTCTTCCTCTGGAATCCCTAAAATGCAGATGTTAACTACAGTTGATGATGTCACTGAGTTCCCTAAGTCTGTTGTCGTTTACAGAATTCTTTTCTCTCACCCGCTCAGATTGATTGATGACTTTCCATTGCTCTGTCCTCCAGGTTGCTGATTCCTTCTTCTGCTTCCTCCAGTCTGCTATTTCTTCCACCTAGAATAATTTCAGTTTCACCTGTTGTGCTCTTCATCTCTGATTGGTCCTTTCCGATCTGTGCTGGGGCCTCACTGAGGTCTTCCTCTCCTTTCTCAAGTCCAGGGAGTGTCTTTATGACCATTACCTTCAATTCTCTAGCAGTCACGTTGCTTTTCTCCATTTTGCTTAGGTTTCTTGCTGTCATTTTGTCTCATTCTTTCAGTTGGGACACATTCCTGTGTGTCCTCATTGTCTCGCTCTCAGTATCCGTTCTGTGTGAAAGTCAGCTGTGTCCCCCGCTCTTGAAAGTAGTGGGCAGGTGCACACTTTTAACGAGGCGACACTGGTCCTCTGCCAGAGGGGATGTGCTGCCGTGTGGGAGACCGGGGTCAGTTGGGGAGATCTGCAAAGTGCGCGTGCGCGGGGCATGCAGTCTTACCAAGGTGTGTGTCCTCCGCTGGAGGTGATCGGCTGCTGTGGCTGCCACCCCTGCAAAGCATGCATTTAGGAGACCGGTGTTGGGAAGGTGTGCCCTGGGCTCCTGTGGGAGGGGATCCCCAGCACTGGGGCTGAGGTGGGCGGGGGGGGTCGGGGGGCACAGTGTAAGCAGGTCTTTGCTCCTGGGGGAGTCTCCCGTCATCTCTGTCCCTCGGGACACGCTCTGACACCCTCCTGCGTGCCCCTCTGTTTTTCAAGCTGCTGCTTCTTTGCATTATCTCCACTGGCTGTTTGTTATGCCCTCTCTTCAGGGGCAGGGACTCCGCTTCCTATCACCTCCAGGTTCTCCCAGAAAGAGCCTGCCAATTTTTAAAGTTCCAGGTTTAGGTCTCGCTAGTTGTAAGAACTCGTGAGATCCGGCCCCTCTCACTTTCAAAGCCAAATATTACGGGGATTCATCTTTCCATGTGCTCTCCCCGGAGTGACAGTCTGTTTCTGTCCCCTCTCCCCGCCCATGGGCCCTTCCTCCAGCAGACGGTCTGCTGGTCCATTTAGCTCCCCACAGCGACTCTGCCCCTCCTTCCCTCTTCAGTGTGTACTCTTCTCTGTGTTTAGTTGTGGCGTTTGTTCTGGCAGTGTGTGCGTGGTTTCCCGGGTTATTTACCTAGATGGGACTGGATTTGGTTGTGTCTGTGGGATGAGGTGAGCTGAGGGTTTTCCTACTCTGTGTACCTTCCATTTTATACGGAAAGACATCTGTGTAGATTCCCAATCGTGTAAACTGAGCTAGACTGATACATTCTCTCAACATTTCAGGTTCTTCACTTATGGCAGTTTCCCGTTAGAACAGCATCTGAGACAAATTCACGAAGAAGCACTGAGTAAATTTGAGAAAATTAAGCCAAATACTGCAGTGCCCACTCAGAAGCCTTGGGATAAGCCAGTAAGTGCCCCATCCAGAGAATAGACACTCAGTACAGTGAAATGGAGAGCCAAACTGCATACTAATCACAGGATTTTCAAATGTTGAGGGCTCTGCCTTGAACGTAAGAGCTTCTTGAGCCTAAGGAACAGTTATGTGTCTGAAAAGAAAGTTAATTTAGTGAAAAGCATCTCCTGGGCCACGTTATACACACACAGGGAACTTACTAGATTAAACCTAGTCTTTCCTACTCTGTCCCTACTTAAAGCATCGTGTCGCTTTACAGAGGGAGTTCCAGATAACATGTGGCCCAGACGCACTGGCTGCAGATTCCTCTAAACAGACAACCGTCGGGGTCGGCTTCCTCTTACCAGAGTAAGTGTCCGCTGTGAACTGGGGAAAGTGCAGGTTAGCAGCTTTGGAGGTGAGTTCTCCAAGTGTAAATGGGTCGGTGGTTGGGATTTCCAAGTCCAGCCGGTGGATGTCAGGGAGGGCTTTAGCAGCATCTGGGATGGTTTGGGGGAAATCACTTTCACTAGCTATCCAGAAAAACGTAACTTCTCTTCTCGCTGCATTGTAAAGCTTATTTCTGTGGAGAAAGGTGGCTCGGACAGCGGTTAACATTTGTGGGGTGGGATCCCCGGTGCCATTGAGCGGGAGAGGAGCACAGCGAACGCTGGCTTGACAAAAACATACGACACACACAATTCTGTAGTTGTGGAGACGTGGACACGTGGGGCACGCGGGCAGGAAGGGGTCCTCCGCCGTGCTGCTCCTGTCGAGGTGTAGACAGTGCAGTTGTAATTGGGATGATACAGGTCGGAGTGCTTGGCACACTGCAGTATGATAGCATTCGATACGCGGCTAAATCAGCTTCATGTTTTCGGACCCCAAAATAATGCGGTTTACTAGAACTTTGCAAACCAAAGAATAATTATTCTCTCTTATCCATGTAAGTTAAAAATAGAGGTTAAAATGTAAGAATTCGTACTAGGTCAGCTTTGGAAATGAAAGTCGATTTATTGGTGATTTTAATGATTTTGAAAACATTAATGAGGGCCAGCGGTTTCCCTTTTTCTCCCCTGCCCTTTGCATTAAGCATCACTGATACGTTTGAAGCCTTCACGTTAAACCTTCTGTCGTCACTCTTGATCAGTGGACCTAACTCCCCCTTCTACAAAGCATTAATTGAATCTGGGCTTGGCACAGACTTCTCTCCTGATGTCGGGTAAGTTTCACGATCGGGTCAGTAGTCGCAGTCGGGGCCAGTTTTGACATTTGACGGTGTCTGGACACGTTTTTGGTCGACACGACTAGGGAGGGGTGTCGGCACCTGGTGGGTGGGGTTAAGGATGTAGGATGCCTGACACCTCACAGTCACGGGACGGTTCCGCTCCCGCCCCAAGCACAGAACTGTGCCTTAGATTGTGGGTCCAGTACAGATAATTCCGTCTCCTGGAGGGGACGTTTGGAAAAAGAGAAAAGAAAGATCGCTTGTTCAAGATCTCAGGATGGCATACTGCTGCCCGTTTGAAAAGCCAGGTTGTTGAATACTCTTTCAAATCTTAAAATTTTGTAAAAGTGCAGCAGTCCTGTTTTTAGATTTAATTTTGCCATAACTCTATAAAGTTCAGATTGTATTGGTTTTTAGAAATGTTAAGTGGACACGCGTGTGACAGCGAGCACGTGTGTGTGCGGACCAAATGTCCGAGAGCACCGCTGTCACTGGCTTTGCGGTCGAGAGCGCGTGATCTTCCAGCGAGCACACCGCGCGCGGAAGGTGTCCGCGGTCTGCCGCACGGTCTGCCTTTGTGTCGTAGGTACAACGGCTCCACGAGGGAGGCCTACTTCAGCGTGGGCCTGCAGGGGGTCGCCGAGCAGGACGTCCAGGCCGTCCGGGACATCATCGACGGGACCATCGAGGAAGTACTCCAGTGCGTGTGGCTGCCGGCCGCCGCCGGGCCGACCTTCTCCATCCCTCATGCTTTCCACGCGGGACCCCCCCTCCCCACCCCAGCCGCATCGTCGGGCTTTTTTCCTCCTAAAACGCGTATTCGTCCGCTTACGGTTGTTTAGTGCCTCATTGCAAATCATCCTCTCCGTTCTCTGTTTTTTAGGAAAGGATTTGAAGATGATCAAATAGAGGCTCTTCTACATAAAATCGAAATACAAATGAAGCATCAGTCTGTCAGCTTTGGACTCACCCTGACGTCTGTGTGTAATTTCTCATCTGCCTCCTTCCTCTCGTGGTCTGTTTGTGGGTTTTGTTCCGCTTTAACTTTCATGACCAATGGGTATTTGACGGCTGAGGATACAGATACTCACAGTGCCTCTCATCTGAACCTTGAAAGCTGTGCCATTTTGGATCGGATATGTTTACTTTTAACTTAGTTTTATGATATGCGGTGTCTTTTTACCCGTGTAATTGGCTTTTTGATATCTTATGTTTTAAGGCAAGATAAGTTGACACAGAATACTTACGGATAGAGGTTCCTAACTGTTGATTGTTGGTAATTATGTTTCTAAAAATTATTTCAAGACCCGTTCTTTATTAAGAAAAAACGGATCTGAAATTTTCCTGACCCAAGAATGACTTAATCTTTGCGTTGGACTGTCATCTGTGGTATTTTTAGACACAGAAACTGGTGTTTTAGCAAAATGTCCCGTTTGCTGTTGACTGAGCAAGCGCAGAGCTCACGGAGTGAGGCGCGCTGTGGCTTTGGAATTCTCGGTTGCAGTACATTGCTCCCTGCTGGAACCACGACGGGGACCCGGTGGACCTCCTGAAGCTGGGAAGTCAGGTGGCTCGATTCAGGCAGTGCCTCCGGGAGAACCCAGGGTTCTTGCAAGAAAAAGTAAAACAGTATTTTAAGGTAAGAAACTTGGAGGATTTGCGTGAATGGGGACAGCCTTTCTTAATTATTAATTAATGCTCATAATAACTTAAAAAACGTAGTTTTCCGGATCCTGATGCAAGTTGGCTTTTTACGTGAATACCTGAGTGTGTTTTTTACAGAGGAATCCATGTGTGCGTGTGTACTAATTAACAAAACATCTGCGGGCATTTTTTTCTGTTTTGTCGAAAGAAAGATTAGACCATCCACCGCAGTTTTTTGGAAAGTTTTGATAAGAATTAGTGTTCCCTTGTCATTCAGAGTTTGGTGGAGTTCACCGCGAAGAAATACTCTACTGGGATTTTCTTCATTGGGAGTCTTTTGGTTTTTATTTTATTATTTTTTAATTTTTTTTGGTAAACGACTGACCGTGTCCTCGGTAGTTACTGATTTTCTCAGATTTTTCTGTTGCCTCACACTTCGGTCTGGGGGGGTGTGGCTTTAGGAATTCGTCCATTTCTTCTAGGTTGTCCAGTTTGGCGTGTGATTGTCCGGTGTTCCCTGGCATTCTTATTCCCTGATCTTTCTGATTCTGGTACTGTTGGTGCTAAGGCACCCCCTCCGTCTCTGCATTTCCTTGAGCCTCCCTTTTTTCTTGTCCGTCTAAAGGTCCGTCACGTCCAGCAGTCTGTGTGAAGAAGTCTTAGCCGTGATCTAATTTTTATCGTTTCCTTTATCCTGCTAGCTTTGTTTTGGGTGGATCCCACTTTTCTGTTTTCTGAATGTGTAGTGATAGGTTACCCATTGGGCTTTGTGGCCTTTGTTTTCAATGTACGCGTTTACTGTGTACACATCACTCTTAACGCGATTTGTGGGAGCCTGTAGTTTTCAGTATGTTCTGCCTGTAGGCTCCCCTGTCTCAGGGTATTTTTTCTTTAACTTATTGGTTGTTTAAGAATGTGTTGTGTAACTCCCTGTATTTGTTGATTTTCCAGTTTTCCTTCTATAAGCAATACCTTAGAGATACCGTGTGTATGGTTCCAGATCACGGCCGTAAAGTGAATATTGAAATAAAGCGAGTCAGGTGAACTTCTTGGTTTCCCAGTGCATGTAACAGTTATGTTTACTCTACACTGAAGTCTATTAAGTGTGCAGAAGCATTATGTCTAAAAAAACAGCGTACATGTCTTAGTTAAAAACACTTTATTGCTAAAAAATGCCAACCACCTGAGCTTTCAGGGAGTCCTAATCTTTGCTGGTGGAGGGTCCTGTCTCCATGGTGATGGCTGCTGACGGATCAGGGTGGCGGTTGCCGAAGGTTGGGATGGCCGTGGCAATTTCTGAAATAAGATAGCTGATGAAGTTTGCCACAGCGACTGACCCTTCCTTTCACGAATGATTTCTCTGTAGCAGGTGATGCTGTTTGATAGCATATGACCCACAGTAGAACTTTCAAAATTGAAGTCAACGCTCTCAAACCTGCTGCTGCTTTACAACTGAGTTTGTGTCATATCCTGAATCCTCTTGTCATTTCAACAATCTTCACAGCATCTCAGCAGGAATAGATTCCATCTCAGGAACCCATGGGAAGCAGCAACTCCTCATCCGTTCAAGTTTTATCCTGAGATTGCAGCCATTCAGTCCCATCTCAAGGCCCCACTTCTGATTCTGGTCCTCTCGCTGTTTCCACCTCATCTGCAGTGACTCCCTCCAGTGAGGTCGTGAGCCCCTCGCAGTCATCCACGAGGGCTGGAACCAACTTCTCCCAACTCCTGTTATCCTGTGAATGTCGATATTTTGACTCCTTCCCACGAATCATGAGTGTTCTTAATAGTATCTGGAATGGAGAATCCTTTCCAGAAGGTTTTCAATTTACTTCGCCCAGATCCATCAGAGGAATGGCAGTGATAGCCTCATGGAATGTATTTCTTAAATAATAAGACTTGACAGTTGAAATGACTCCTTGAGCCATGGGCTACAACATGGGTGTTGTGTTAACAGGCATGAGAACAATAATAATGCCGTTATCCATTTCCATCGGAGCTCTTGGGTGACCAGGTGCATTGTCAATGAGCAGTCATATTTTGAGAGGAGTCGTCCTGAGCAGTGGGGCTCAGCAGTGGGCTTAAAATATTCAGGAAACTACGGGGCACCTGGGTGGCTCAGTCAGTTGAGCGACTGACTCTTGGTTTTAGCTCAGGTCATGATCTTGAAGTTCATGAGTTCGAGCCTCACGTCGGGCTCTATGCTAACATTGCAGAGCCTGCTTGGGATTCTCTCTCTCTTTCTCTCTATGCCCCTCCTCTGCTTGTGCTCTCTCTTCATTTCTGTCTCTCTCTAAATAAATAAAAAAATGTTCAGTAAGCCATGTTGTAAACAGAAGTGCTGTCATCCAGGCTCTGTTGTTTCATTTCCAGAGCACAGGCAGAACGGATTTAGCATAGTTCTGAAGGGTGCTGGGCGTTTTGGAATGGTCAATGGGCATTGGCTTCAACCCAAAGTCACCAGCTGCATTAGCCCCTGGCAAAAGTCACCCTGTCCTTCAAAGCTTTAAAACCAGGCGTTGACTCCTGTCTAGCTATGGTAAGTCCTAGGTGGTGTCTTCTTCCCTCCATGGCCATTTCGTCTACATTGATCATCTTTCATTTAGTGTAGCCAACGTTAATAACTTCCTGGTTAATACCTAATATTTATCTGGGTAACTCGCTCCTTCCCCTTGCGCTGCCGTGTTTGGAGACGACTTTTCAAAGCTCTGCCTGCTTCAAGCTCCTGCAGCTTCCCCTCGCCTGTCAGCATTCCTAGAATTGAAGAGAGGTCGGGCCTTGCCCTGGGTGAGACTACGGCTTAAGGGAATGTTAGGACTGGTTTGATCTTCCATCCAGACCCCTCAAACTTGTCTCTGTATCAGTAGTAAGGTGATTTCATTTCTTGTGTGTTCCCTGGACCAGCACTTTCCATCTCCTTCGAGAACTTGTCCTTTGCATTCACAGCGTGGCCAACCGGTGCAAGGGCTGGGCTTGGCTTCTCCCAGCTCTCAACATACCTTCCTCAGTAAGTTAATCATTTCTAGCTTTATTTTATTTTGAGAGAGAGAGAGAAAAAAAAGAGAACGAACGCACAAGCAGGGGAGGGCAGAGAAGGCGAGAATCCCAAGCAGAGTCTGCACTGTCAGAGGCCGTGTAGGGCTCCATCTCGTGGACTGAAATCATGACCCGAGCAGAAATCAAGAGTCAGACGCTCAACCAACCAAGCCACCCAGGCACCCCTAATTGTTTTGAGCTTCTTTGTGAGAGATGTGTGACTTTTCACTTGAAGACTCAGAGGCCGTTGTAGGGTTAATGTTTGGCCTAATTTCAATACTGGTGTGTGTTGGGATAGAGAGGCCCGAGGAGAGGGAGAGAGACCAGGGAATGGCGGGTAGAGCAGTCAGAACACACACCTTCATCGATTAAGTTCACCGTCTTGTGTGGGTGTGTTCATGTCTCCCCAAAACGTTACAGTAGTAGCCTCAGCGATCACCGATCACAGATGAGCATAATAAATACAAGGAAACCGTCTCAAACATGGCGAGAATTACCACGATGTGGCGCAGAGACAGGAAGCGAGCAGATGCAGCTCAGCGCAGCGCTGAGACCTTCAGTTTGTGCGAAAAATGCAGTATTTGCAAAGCTCGTTAAAACGGAGCACAAGAAAATACGCCTGTGTAGAATACAAAACAGTCCCCCAACTCTGTGAACATTCTGGTTATTTTTATGCAGGTTCTTTTCTTTTCCCCGTAAGTGCAGCTACCGTCTGTCACCTGCAGTGCAGTCACAGTATTGACTGTTCCCCATGCTGTTCCTTCCATGCTCGTGACTTGTTCATTGCATAACCGGAAGCCTTGACCTCCCACTCGTCGTCACCCGTTTTGTTCATCCTCACCCCTCCCCCCTCACGGCAAGCATCAGTTCTCTGTATTTATGGCTGCGTTTCTGCTTTTTTTTTTTTCTTTTTTTAATGTTTATTTACTTATTTGGAGAGAGAAAGAGCCCATGCGAGCAGTGGAGGGGCCGGGGGGTGGACGGGGAGAGAATCCCAAAGAGGCTCCGGCAGAGCCGATCCTGACACGGGGCTGGACCTCATGAACCATGAGATCATGACCTGAGCCGAAATCAAGAGTCGGGCACTCAACCACCTGAGCCACCAAGGCACCCCTGTTTCCGCTTCTTTTGTTTTTTAGATTCCACATGTAAGTGAAAACACGTCCTTTGTCTTTCTCTGACTTGTTTGATTTAGCATAATGCCTTCTGGGTCCCTCCATGTTCTTGCAAATGGCAAGATCTCATTCTTCATCGCTGAGTAACATCCCATTGAATGTATAGCACATCTTCATTGTTTATCAGTGCACATTTAGGCTGCTTTCCTTTCTTGGCTGTTGTAAATGAAGTAAACACACGGGCTCGCAGGTCTTTTCAAATGAGCGTTTTCGTTTTTTTCTCTGTAAATCTCCAGTAGTGGAATGACTGGATCATAGGTTATTTCTATCTTTAGTTTTTTAGGGAACCTCCATACTGCCTTCCGCAGTGGCCACCCCAGTTTACGTTCCCCCCAAAAGCGCGCAAAGGCTCATTTTTCTCCACATGCTCGCCAACACCTGTTATTTCTTTCTTTTGAGTCCGGCTATTCTGACAGGGGTGAGGTGGTACCTCGTTATGGTTTTGATTTGCACTTCCCTGGTGGTGAGTGATGATGTTGAGCATTCATTGTGTCTTTGGAGAAGTGTCTCTCACTTATTTTTATGCCAGTACCGTAATGTTGCAGTTGCGCCTGCTTTTGTAATATGACTTGAAGTCTGCAATGGCGATGCCTCCAGTTTCCTTTTTCAAGGTTCCTTTGACTAGTCAAGGTCTTTTGTGGTTCTATACACGGTTTAGTATTGTTTGTTCCAGTTCTCTGAAAAATGCTGTCGGCATTTGAACAGGGATTGTATTCAATCTGGAGATAGTTTGGGGCGGTATAGACATTTTAACACTATTTGTTTTTCCAACCCATGAGCATGGAATGTCTTTCTGTTTCTTTGCATCGCCTTGAATTTTTTTTTATCCGTATTTATAGTTTTCCAAGTGTGGGTTTTTCAACTCTTCAGGTAAGTTTTGTCTTGGATATTTTACTGTTTTTTGTGCAGTTGTAAATGGAATAGTTTTCTTAATTTCAGTTCCTGTTGCTTTATTATTAGTATATAGGAATGCAGTAGATTTCTGTATGCTGATTTTGTATCCTGTGGCTTTGCTGAATTCATGTATCAGTTCTGGTTTTTTGGTGGAGTCTTTAGGGTTCGCTGTATGGTCACATGTCCTCCATAAATAGTGAGTTTACTTCTCCCTTACCAATTTGGATGTCTTTTATTTCTTTTTGTCGTCTGATTGCTGTTAAGGCCAGGCCTTACAGTACTGTGTTGAATAAAGTGGTGAGAGTGTACATCTCTGTCTTCCTTCTGACCTTAAGGGAAAAGCTCTGAATTTTTCACCATTGACTATGATACTAGCTGTGGGTTTCTCATATAAGGCCTTTATTATGTTAGGTATGTTCCCTCTCAACCTGCTTTGCCGAGGGTTTTATCATGAATGTGTGTTGTGCTTTGTCGAATGCTTTTTCTCCATCTGTTGAAATGGCCACATGTTTTATCCTTTCTCTTGCTGATGTGATGCATCACACTGATTACTTGCAAATATTGAGCCACCCTTGCTTCCCGGAATATATCCCACTTGATTGTGGTGCGTGATTTTTTGTTGTTAACTTGCTGAGACTTGTGATCTAATATGTGATTCTGGAGAATGCTCAATGTGCGCTTGGAAATAATGTGTATTCTGCTGTTTTAGGATGGAATGTTCTGGATAATATCTGTTAAATCCTTCTGGCCCAGTGTGTCATTTCAAAGCCACTTTTGCTTGTTGATTTTCTCTTTTGATGATCTGTTCATCCATTGTTATTGTATGATTGTCGAGTAGATCCTTTATATTTGCTATTAACTATTTTATGTATTTGGGTGCTACCATGTCGGGTGCATAAATATTGACAATTTTGACATCTTCTTGTTAGATTGTCCCCTTTAATATCATATGGTGCCCTTCTTTCTCTCTTGTTAGAGTCCACTCTAAAATCTGTTTTATCCGATGTAAGGATTGCTGCCCCAGCTTCCTTTCACCATCTGTTTGCACGACAGGTGTTTCTCCATTCCTCTTGCTTTCAGTCTGCAGGTGTCTTTCTGTCTGAAATGAGTCTCTTGCAGGCAGCATGTCGATGGGTCTTATTTTTTTTTTTTTACTCATTCTGTCACCCTGTTTCTTTTGATCGGAGTGTTTAGTCCGTTCACATTCAGAGTAATTATGGGGACACCTGGGTGGTTCAGTCCGTTAAGTGTCCAATTCTTGAGTTCAGCTCATGTCCATGATCTCGTAGTCGTGAGATCGAGCTCTGCATCGGGCAAGCCTGTTTGAGATCTTTCTTTCTCTCTGCTCGTTCTATACTTGTGCACACATACACACATTCTCCAAAAAAAAAAAAAAAAAAAAAAAAAATCAAAGTAATTATTGATAGGTGATGTGGGAAACAGAGGCAAATGAAAAATGAAATGTCCTTACTGCCTACAGTCCATTGACCATCTTCGACACAGGCAGAGTGACCTCCCTCTGCTGCCTCGACAGTGACACTTTGCTAAAGGGCAAAAGGCAATCTAAGCTTAACATTATCCTGACCTCCAGGATCCTGTAAGTCTACTTTAACATATAAAAATTATTTTGAAAACTTCCTTTATCTCTGCCAAATATATGTTAGCAATCATTCCCCAAGCACATGGCTCACTGATGTACATCTCTAGGGTCTCATGACCAAGGTTTACTAAACAGTAATAAATGATCTTTTCCTAACAGTAGCTAGTCCCCTCAGGGTCCTGGAAACCTTGTTTCCAAAATACCTTGGAGGTTTGTGCTGTCCCTGATCCCCTCCCAACCTGAAGGTAGTCAGTCACCCGTCACAACCCCGGTGGAGCTTTCTGCCCGTGGGTCCCACCCCTGGGCTTTAATAAACCAACTTTTTGCACCAAACACACCTCATGAAATCTTTCTTGGCCATCAGCTTCAAACCCCAACATTGTCTACATCGATAGGTGTGTACTTCTATTTTGTTACTTGTTTTGTGGTCGTTTCCATAGATTTTCTCTGATCCTTTCTTCTCGTGCTTTCGTGGTGTGTTGACTTCCTTTAGTGACATACTTGGATTCCTTTTTCTTTGTGTTTGCGTATCTATTACTGGTTTTTGATTTGTGCTTACCATTCAGCTTGTGTATACCATTTTCTGCATTCAGCAGTCTATATTAAGTTTACTTGTCACTTAAATATGAACCCATTCTTTAACATCTCTTTCCCTCACATTTTAAGTATGTGGTGTTGCACCTCTTCTTATTTTATGAATCCCTTGACTGATTTTTGCACAAACACTTGTTTTTACTGCATTTGTGTTTTTTACTTTTCATAATTGCACTTGGAGTCCCCTTTAATATTTAATATTTAATATCTCTTTGCAGGGTTGGCTTAGTGGTCATGAACTTTTTTAGTTTTCATTTTCTGAGAAACTCTTGATCTCTCCTTCTGTTCTGAATGATAGCCTTGCTGGATAGAACATTCTTGGCTGCAGAGTTTTCTTCTTTCAACTGTGAATATATCATTCCACTCCCTTCGGGCCTGTAAACTTTCTGCTGGAAAACCCATTGATAGCCTTGTGGGGATTTCCCTTGTGTGTAATGTCTTTTCTCTTGCTGCTTTTGAGATTTTTTTCTTTATCACTACTTTCTGCCATTTTAATTACTGTGTATCTTGGTGTGGACCTCCTTGGGTTGATTTTGGGTCAGAGGGGCATCTTTGTGCCTCCTGGATCTATCATCTGTTAACGTCCCCAGATTAGGGAAGTTTTCAGCTACTATTTCTTCAAATAAATTTTCTGCCCCTTTTCTGTCTCTTCTTTTGGGATCCCTATACTCTGTTGGATGGGAGTCACTGAGTTCCCTAAGATTATTCTCAATTTGCATAATTTTTTCCCCTCTCCTGTTTATCTTGGTTACTTTCCGTTACTCTGTCTTCCAGGTCACTAATTCGGTCCTATGCTTCATCTAGTCTGCTGTTTATTCCATCAGTTGTATTTTTTATTTTATCTGTTTCATTTTTGTCTCTTGCTGTGGTTTGGTCCTTTTTCATTTGGGACATATTCCTCTGTCTCCTCATTTCGTCCAACTCTCTGTATCTGTTTCCGTGTGTTTAGAAAGTGAGCTACTTGTCTTGCTCTTAACAGTAGTGGCCTTATGAAGATGCCCTGTTGTGCCCGGCAGTGCAGTGTCCCCTGCTCTGCAGGGCCTGGCACTTCAGGGGGTGTCTCCTAGGTGTGTTGTGTGCCCTGCTGTTGGGCACTGGCCTCTTCTTCCTTCAGTCTGCTTGTCTGCAGAGGCTCTCTCTGCCTTGTGGGCAGTGTTTGTTCTCCAGCAGGTGTGGGGCACGATTTAACAAGATATGCAGTGGTTTGCTTGAAGAATGAGTCCTTCCCCTGCTGCCACTGGAACTGAGGTCCTTCAAAACACGTGGGTCGGAGATGTGGTGTTGGCAGGGTTTGTGCCAGTCCTCTGGGGGAGGAGCCCACAGTGCCAGGACTGAGGCGAGTGTGACTAGGAAGAACAGATCCCTGGAAGCACGGGGGAGGCGTGGCTTGGTGCAAGCCAGTTTCATAAAGAGTGTCAGTGTGCTGCCGATTCCCATAGGTGGCCATTGTTTGTGCTGGGGATGGGAGAGGAAAATGGTACCGGTCACCTCCCTTGTTCCTGGAGGGGTCTCCCTTGATCCCTGTCTCTGGGCCTCGCTGTGAGTTGATCACTCTCCTTCCTGTCTGCCCCTGACATTTCTCAAAGTGCTGTATTTGCAAAGACTTTTTGGTGTACTGTCTCTTTAAAGGTGGGAACTCCACTTACTAACATCTTCTCATACTGATTTTTAGAATTACAGGCTTCGGGCGGTGCCTGGGTGGCTCAGTTGGTTGAGTGTCCCAACTCTTGATTTCAGCTCAGGTCACGATCTCATGGTTCATGAGATTGAGCTCTGCATCAGGCTCTGTGCTGACAGTATGGAGCCTGCTTGGGATTCTTTCTCTCTCTCCCTGTCTCTCTTCCCCTCCCCTGCTCATGCACTCTCTCTCTCTCTCAAAATAAACAAACAAACAAAAAAAAGAATTACAGGCTTCAGATGCCTGGGTGGCTCAGTCAGTTGAGTGTCCCAACTCTTGAATTTGGCTCAGGTCATGATCCCAGGCTCATGGGATCAAGCCCCATGTTGGGCTCCATGCTGAGCATGGGCCCTGCTTAAGATTCTCTCTCTCCCTCTCTCTGCCCCTCCCCTGCTTGCACACACTCTCGCTCTGTCTCTCAAATAAAAAAATATTTAAAAAAAATAAATAAAATTCCAGGCTTTATGCCCCACTAGGTGTAAGAACTGACAATTCTGCCAGAGTCCAGGTCGTTCTCTGGGTTATGTGCACTGATGTGGGTGTTTTTTCCTTGTGTCCCTGGGACCGAGTGAGCTTACAGTCCTCCTCCTCCGCCATCTTCCCAGCCGACCTCATGCTGTTTTGATGACTACAGTTTTGGAGTAAATCTTGAGATCTAGGATTCTATGTCCAGCTTTGTTCTTTCTCAAAATTGCTTTGGCTATTTGGGGCCTTTTGGGTTCCACAAACATTACAGGATTATTCTAGTTCTGTGGAAAATGCTGTCGGTGGTTTGATAGGGATTACACTGAATCTGTAGAGTGCTTTGTAGTGTAGGCACTTAACAGTGTGGTTTCTTCCAGTCCGTGAGCATGGTGTGTCTTTTCTGTGTGTGTCGTCTGCAGTTTCCTTCATGAGTGTTTCCGAGTTTGCAGAGCACAGGTCTTTCAACTTTTTGGTTAGGTTTATTTCTGGGTATTATTCTTTTTGGTGCACTTATAAATGGAACTGTTTTCTTAATTTCTCTTTGTACTGCCTTTGTATTGGTGTATAAAAACACCCAATATCTATGTATTAACTTTCTGAATTCGTTTATTCTCATAGTGTTTTTGGTGGACTCTTTAGGGTTTTCTTTGTATAGTATCATGTCATCTACAAACAGTGACAGTTTTACTTCGTCCTGCCTGATTTAGATGCCTTTATATTTCTTGTCTGATGGCTACAGCCAGGACTTCAGGACTATGTTGAATGAAAGTGGTGACGGTGGACATCCTTGTCTTGTTCTTGATCTGAGAGCAGAAGCTCTCAGTTTTTCCCCTTTGAGTGTGATGTTAGCCCTTGGTTTGCCGTACGTGGCCTTCGTCATGCTCAGCTGTGTTCCCTCTAACTCCACTTTGTTGATAGTTTTTATCATGAACATCTGTTGAATTTTGTCAAATGCTTTTTCTGCCTCTATCAGCGAGTCATCATTTTAATGTTAGTGTTGAATGTGGTTTGCTGATAATTTATTGATGATTTTGCATCTGTGTCTATCAGGGATACTGGCCTCCTGTTTTCTTTTATGTAGTGCCTTCTGGAGTAGTTTGAGGAACATGGATGTTAACTCTTTAAACGTTTGGTAGAATTCACCCGGGTGAAGCCTTGACTTGTGTCGAGAATACAACAGTCCCCTAAACGTGTGGGTGTTTTGGTCTTTATGATGGATTCTTTTGATGCTTGCTCATTTGTTTGCATTGCTTCAGGGCGTTGTACTTGGTTTGTGTTCCCTGGAAGATGACCACGAATGTGGTGGGACTTAGGCTCACCATGGGGCTTGGAGTGTTGTGTAGTGAAGGGTCGCTCGCTTGTGCACATATTTTGGACGAAGGGCGTAGGTCGGCCACTCGACCTGCCACTGCCATCTGTTACTACAGGTTACTTTGTGTAAAGTTTGTATTGTAGTGCGGTTCTCTCTCCTCTCTGTAGTGTTACAGACAGGTGTGCTGTGTGCGTGTGTGTGTGTGTTTAGTTGTTGAGTGAGAGACGCACATTAAATAATCTAACATTTTTACATGAGGTGGATATTTATTTTGTCCTCATAATTGACAAAATCCTGAAGAATTTAGTTCTAACCTTTGAGAAGTCTAGATAAACATTACATTAGTTTCTTCAGTTCTTTTTGATTTAGACTAAAGTCAAAGATTTATAATGTCCAAATGTACAAGTAAGGTATAAAGAGAATGTTCAGCATTGATAGGTTCCTGGTTTAGACATAGTAACCGTAACAGTAAGCACCCTGTAGTGAGAAGAACGGCGTGTGTGAGGGTGACGGCTGGGGTCTCACGCGGCTCGTGCACTTTCCGTAGGACCACCTTTGAGGTGTGTTCTGTCGTCATGGCTATTCAAAACGGGTGGTGCGCCTGCCGGCCCATGGAATGGCGCTAGCGGCTCGTCAGCAGGTTGGCCTCCAGTGAAACTTGTTTCAGCTTCGCTTTTTGTTGCTGTGCCTTTTGCAGAATAATCCGCATAAGCTGACTTTGTCGATGAAACCCGACGACAAGTATTTTGAGAAACAAACACAGAAGGAGACAGAAAAACTGAAGCAAAAGATCGACTCTCTTTCCCCGAAAGACAAGAAGCAGATCTATGAAAAAGGTCAGATGTTGAATTTCGTCCTAATTCTCTAGCCTTCCCCCAACCCCAGTGAACTTTGTGAAACGAGCGGATAGTTGGAGGCAAGTATCATTTGAACTAACACGTATCTATTGGGCACCGACAAAGGTCACAGTTGGATGCGATGGCTTCAGCCCCAGTAGGATCGCCCTGTTCTCAGAAGCTTCATCCTGTGGGTGAGGAAAGGAGGGGCGCTAGAGAAGAAAGGCATTGTGGTCCCCGCCCCCCCCACACACACCCTGTGACCCACGGTCACCCGAGGGCTGGAAGCGATTCTGCTTGTGCGTTGTCAGAGCTGTGTCATGGTGCCTGCATCTGTCATGTCTTTCACCCACAGCACAAGGACGCATTTGGAGAGAGCCAGACGCCGCGTTCACGTAACCTTTCTTTCAGTTTATCGTTGTCACTGCTCTGTGTCGCCATCGGTTGTTGCCACTCTTGCTGTGCCGAGTTTGTGAGTCGAACTTGATCGTGCGTACGTATATACAGGGTTTGGCTCTGCCGATGGTTTCAGGCATCCACTGGGGAGTTCAGAACATACTCCCCCCGGTCGTGACACACGGCGGGGGGCCGGGTGGCGCAGGCCTGGGTGCAGACAGAGACGGGTACCCAATCCCTTCCTGGGCTAAACACACCCTAAGGCCCAGTGGTCTCCTCCACATGATGTGCCCAAAACAAACGACAGCACGTGTCCACACAGACTGGAAACCACTCACATTTCCATCAGCCCGGTATATCCGTGCAGTGACAATACCGTTCAGCCACAAAGAGGAGCAAAGTACGACGCACTTCGTAGTGACGAGAGCCTCAAAAGCATTGTGCTAAGTGAAGTTAGCCAGGCCCAAACAGTGCCTGCTGCCCAGTGAGTCATTTACATGAAACTGGAGAAGCAGTGAAACTATACTGACAGAAGGCGAGTGAGCCCGGGGGGTGCCTGCAGGGAGCCAGGAGGGAACTTTTGGGGGGCGGAAATGATACCGCAGTGTGGTGATTATACAACTTCACGCGTTTGTAGAATTTATTGAATTGTATCTTTAAAACTGTGGGTTTTATCGTAGGTAAATTACACGAATACATAAAGTCTATCAGAGTAGATCTGCAGTACACAGGGACACGGCCACCCCGCCAGAATAGCAGTTGGCTGGGATCACGTGAGGGATTATCAGGTTTGTCGGGCAGCGGAGTTGGCTTTAGGTAGGAAGTCAGTAACGCTAAGGTTCAGATGATTTAGTCTAGTAAAGGTAACTTGAGCATGTAACTTGTTACTCTTTACCTTGGAGTTCTGGTTTTTGCATACAGCTCTTTTAAGCTCTTCAGGAATGTAGCCAGCTAATTGTGAGTAATATAATAATAATTCCTTCTGTTTTATGAGTGCTGGTCGTCAAGTTCCGTCTTCCTTTTTTAAACTGAGGTATAATTAATTGATTGCTTCTTGGCCTTTTGGCTGAGGTCAGCTGTACTGTCTGTTCTGATACGTTTAATATCTGATATGTTCTCTGTCCGAGGACAGTCTTGTAAATGGATGTATTAAGTTCATAAGGAAGAGATACAGTTGGTGTAGCATTATTTTAGCTTCAGGATATAGCAGTGAGTTGACATTTGTACATCTTGCAAAATGATCACAGGGCAGCTAGTCAGCACCTGTCCCCACACGGTTGCAATTTGTCTTTCGTGGGATGGGAACTCGTGACATCTGTTGTCTTAGCCACTTTCACACATGCAGCACAGCGTTCCCACCTACAGTCCCCGTGCTGTGCGGTCCGTGCCGGGACTTTAGACTGTAAGTTTGTACCTTTTGACCCTTCCACCCATCCCTCACACGCCTCCCACCAACCTCTGGCATCCACCAGTCTGTCGTCACTGCGAGCTTGGCGTTTGCTTTTTCAGATGCCACGTGTGTGTGAGATCGCAAGGTGTTTGTCTTTCTCTGCCTCATTTCACTTAGCATGATGCCCCCTGTATTGTCATAAATGGCAAGATTTCATTCTCTGTTTACAACTGAATATAATCCATTGTACGTATAACCACATCTTCCCCCACCGATGGATACCCAGGTGGTTCCCTTACCTTGGCTGTCGTGGACAACACTAACGGACGTGGGGGTACGGACACCTTTCAAGTCAGAGTTTGTTTTCCTTAGTTAAATGCCAAGGGCAGAATTGCTCGATCCTGTGATGGAATGGGACCTCCGTCTGTTTTCCACGGCGGCTGCCCCGCGCTCGGTCCGCCAGCGGTGCCCGAGGCTCCCCGTTGTCCACACCCTCAGCAGCCCGCACTCCTGGTCTTCCTGATTCTGGCCACTCTGACAGGTCGTGGTGGTTTTGATTTGCATTTCCCTGGTGGTTGTGATGTTGAGCATCTTCTGATTTTGGCCTGTCGGCCTTCTGGATGACTCCTCTGGGGAAACGTCTGTTCAGATCCCCTGCCCACTTTTAATCAGGTTATTCAGGCTTTTTTGCTGTTGAACTGTAGAAGTTCTTATATATTTGGCTATTAACCCCTTATCAGATGTAATTTGCAAATATTTTCTCCCATTCCGTAGTGCTTTTCATTTTGTTGATAGCTTGCTGTGAAGAAGCCTTTAGTTTGCTGCAGCCCCACCCGTTTTCCATTTTTGATTAAAGCCCTTTGTGGCCCAGAGCGTAATTGTAGGCCTAAGCAGCAGGGCCTGGTACATTCCTTGAGTTGCCAGACTCTTGGCCTGGCCGCAGAGATGTGCTCGGTTCTGAGAAAACCCACGAGCTCTGGTCCACACTCGCGTGTGAGCGGATGGAGGCCCACATTACGGAAACGTGTTTTTGGCTTGCGGATCACTGCGCAGTCCCGTTAAGTGTCACACGGTGCTGGGGCACGTACGTCCCGGGTGTGGACTGCGGCTCGAGCGGTCTGTGCGTCCGCGGTTACTCTGTAGAGGAGCGCGGTGGGAGCGGTGGGGCGGGACACTGACTCGGAACGGTCT